>NC_086447.1:689859264-690225514 GCF_028390025.1 Pseudophryne corroboree | reverse complement strand
GAAAGTATGCAAGCGCATCAATAGGCTCAGACTTTAGTGAGCTGTTGTGATGAGCTTTCAAAATCATTAACGTACACCCTGACATTCCCAAGATGTTTAAATGCAAGTAAAACTGTATAGGATATGTCCCTTATGTTTTTAAGTGCTTCATAAGCATTTAGATGCATTCAATTTGCACTTTATAAACACGTCTGACAGAACAGAAAGCCGTGCTGCTGAAGTTGTAAGCATGTGAAGCCATATAGGTCAATGTTTCATAATCATGTCATTGCATTTACAATGCACTATCATTGTGCTAAAGCTCCAGCTGCATTGATGTGTTGTTATACATGCTGCACTTTAACAGGCAGTATTCAAAAAGCAAAACATAATGCAGCACTTAACTTGAATTTGTCAATACCTAGGAGTCAATCCAATTAGGTGCGAGTTGCAAGTTGCCGTTCTGTGAATTTGCATTTAAAATTCATTCTGCAATCCAGTTAGAAACTCGCATTGAACCAGGCAGAGTAAACTCGCATTTTCCAGTTAGCAAGGGGTGAGGGATGGTAGAGAAAATCCTTATTTTATGATGAAAATATAGGGACACCGTGCAGAACCCCTTTGACACCCCTAGGCAATTTGAAGTTTTCAATTAGTTGAATTAATCCATTATATGTAACAAAAAAAAAAACACAGGTGGGGGGGGGGCTGAAATTGCCCCCAAATCAACTTTTTTTTAGCTTTATGCACCCCAAATTTAATAAGAGTATTTAATTACTTTGTGTATACTTATTTTAAAACATTTTCAAAGTCACCTCAAAGTACTCAAAAACCAAATTTACTACTATTTTCATTTTTAGTTTTTTTTCTTATGAAAGTAAACAAAAAAAGTGGCTTTTTTCATATTTTTTTTTTTAAAGAAATGCACAAATAAGCCATTTAACGCTGCATACAAAATCTCCATTACTTTCCTTACGACCACTAACAGCCTTCGATATGATTCGGTTAATGAAATTGAAATTTTTTTAACGGTCCAGGAAGGTCACCCCACTTTTTCATGCACTTCTTTCACATTGCATGTGGCCGACAATTCGTAAACCTCAGATGCGAGTACTGTGAATATGCATTTTTAATTGGATTGGAGAATTCTCTGGAGCGCGCATTCGTGCTAATGTCTGCGAGTTTCATGAAACAACTCGCACCGAGTCAGATTGACCCCATAGTTGTAAACCTGGCGAACATCTTCCGAAACGGTTTTTAAAAACCTTAGACTTAATTATATTGTATGCAGTGCTTTCGGATACTTGCTGTGACATACAAAGAACAGAACAAAGTATTTTTCCTGTGTCCCTAAGTGTTGGAATGGAAGTGTTCAGAAACATGGCAGTCGCTTTCCTCTGTGCATGGCACACTGACTGTGACCAATGGAGAACACTGAACCTGTGCAGCAACTTATTTTATATATTTAGTTCCACTTTAAAGAAAGCAAGACAATATTATTGGGCTATGTGGCTCATCTTTGGACTATGGCAGGACTAGAGTTAACCAGAAGATTTTACACCATACTGCCAGTATTAACATTTTACTTGTCTAATAGGTGCTAGAGCTCCAATGCCCGTTAAAAGGTGAACAGCAGGAAAAAGAGGAGGAGCAGCAAAGTAAAAGAGTAAGTGGTTGAGGAAAACATTGAAAGAAAATAACGAAAAATAGCTTTGGAGGGAAGGTAGGATATGAAAGAGGTGGGATTGATGATTTTGAAGTGCAATGTTTTCCACTTACTCTTCACCCCTTTTTTCCCCTTGCGCTCCTTTTTGTATTGTTCCTTGAGTTTGGTTATTACTCCCTGATCGACATTCCAGGATTCCGGTATGGGACACTGGTCTTCCTTTTCTAAACAGTGAAAGAAATCAAACACATTCCTCTTCAATACAAATGGCTTCACCAATACTGTCGGAAGGAGAACCCTGACATTTTCTTTTGTCAAAAAGAGCGGGAGAGGTATACCGCAAAAACCACTACAGTACACAATATTATATGTACATGTCACATATCCTATGCCCAGTTTCAGAACTAATAACAGTATCTGCAATCGACCAAACTATTGACAAAACAGTATTGTATTTAATTTGAACTCTCAAACTACATCTGAAATCAATGGTGTGAAGAGCAGTTTACATTGCGATATCCTATTAATTCCTGTTATACGGTGCCTAGGTTTATGATCAACTCCTTACTGGGCTGTAAGGATCAAAATAAAAGCTTGTAAGATGTTAAAAATGATTCACATAGGAAATATTGCCAACCACAGTTCATTCTGATTATCTCCTTTCTATTCTGTCAAAATCTTGTCAAACATATTTGCTACTATACATAATACAAATCTCAAGATGACTTCTCCTGTATATGCTGAGTACATTCAGTGCATTATGATATAATAAAAGCCATCTGGAAAAAATATTGTAGTGAATGTAAGTTATATACTGAGAATATTTAGTGTTGGGTAAGATCCAGTGAACTGTAAATGTGCTTATATTTTCTGTTCTACATGACTGGACTGTATCACATGGAAAAGTGTCTATACTGCAAACCAGGACAAAACAAATGGACATGATGGAAGTCTGTAACATGATTACATGGTTTCCAAGAAAAGCATAAGCAGGTGACAATACTGTTCACGAGCTAGCTCCAGCCAAAGAAACATGAAGTCGGCAACACATTGTTGTAGTTTCCGGTGTTTTTTCATGCCAATGATCTCTTATTCTAGAGCAATTACTCAAAGTACAGTAAGGAAAAGCTGTTGCATATTAATCAGCATAGTTCAGCTCACTACAGTTCTGCAACACAACTCTGCACTGAGCCAAGCACAGATGAGGTTCTATTCATTACATTTGTACTTAATTGTGTAGTTATAATAATGCTTCATATAACCAGACCTCTCATTCCAGGACTTGGAATGATTTAGAAGATTAAATGGATTACTTTAAAAAAAATAAAAATGAAAGAACCTAATTGAACTTTGGCTGTCCATCTGCCCTATACCTCCGTCCTCTATGCCATGGGTCTTCAACCTGTGGCCCTCCAGCTGCTGTGAAACTAGACATCCCAGCATGCCCTGCCACAGTTTTGCTATTAAGGTATGCTAAAACTGAGGCAGGGCATGCTGGGATGTATAGTTTCACAGCAGCTGGAGGGCTGCAGGTTGAAGACCCACGCTCTATGCAAAGGAGTCCTCTGGTGAAATAGCTTTTTTTTTAGAATTTTTGGTTTAAGGCCACTAACAGTTAGGGTGGAATTCAGTTAGACACGGTAGATTACCGTCAACCTATTTATGCCTGAGGCGATCCCATTAGACCTGAAGCCAGGAGTTGTTGGGTGATTTTTGTCACCTGCCTCACGAATCTTAACTTTTCAGGGATTCTGTGCATTAGCAAGCTACTTTCGCGGGCGTTAAGGCTATCGGGGGAAATTGGGAGTGAAATTAAATAGGCTTGGGAATTAAAGCCCAAGATTACCTCCTGTTTTCACCCGTGGTAATTTACCATGGATAATTTAATTCTCCCCTTAGTGGGCGATTCTGAGGTAGACACATAAGTGCTGAAAGCTGCATCTATTAGCGGTTGCCCATCTGCGAGTTGATGTAAATGCCGCTACAAAGCCCTTCCCTAATGTACATCCGTGCATCCGAATGTGCAAGTACCGAGATGCCCACCTTCAGCATCCATATACGCAGTAATAGCAGGTATCCTTTCTCCAATGTGAATGGTGTATACAACCACTTTCACCGACACATACCCAACACACCCATGAGATAGACGGTCTCAGTGCGTGCGCTAAGAAACCTCCCTGTCACCGCCCAGGAACGCACCCTACATTTGCAATACACTCTTCGTGCATGTGTCTGAAATCACAAGTGCAACTCTGTATGGACACAATCAGGACGCAAGCGCAGTAGAAAAAAAAAAAAGCGTGACTTCGGCACAGTATGCATACCTTTGAATGAGGCCAGTAATATTGTAGCGCTATGGTTATCACGCTGCGACTTTGAAATACTACAACGCATACTTTGCTAGCACAGAATCCGTATGCTATGCCGGCGGTCAGAACGACGCCGGACCCGGACTGATGGAATACTGGTGGCGAGCGCAGCACTTCCCACGCTTCGGGCCTGGTGGCGACCATTCCGGACGGTATTTCAGAAGGTGTCGGGATTCCGGCGTCGGTATCCTGCCAGCCGGGATCCGGCTGCCAGCAAAATTAATGCTTCCCGCTAGCACAGCGCTCTGTGGCTTGCTGATGACCACACATTTTGTGGAGGTGCCATTCCTTCAGGAATCCAAACAACGCAGTAGAAAGGGGGCGCTCACATTTTAGGTATGGAGATGAAGTAGGACTCACATTTCTCCAAGAATTAGGAGGATGGTGCACAAGTTAGGAGCCAGCAATTTGTAAAAGAAAAATGACGACTTGTGCTGCCTGCAGAGGTAACAGCGACAATAACCAACTGTTAGACTAAATGCGCAGACAGTACATGAATTACAGTCTAGCAGCAAATCAGAATGAAGCAGACTCATTCTGCTCGTGGCTAATCCGTCACTGCAGTGCCTCCATTTCAATAGGAAAATTAAGAATAGAGCAGAGTAACTCAAGTAATTCCAGACAATTTAAAAAAAAAAAAATCACAGCCTTACCCCACTCTGTGCCATCACCAGCACTTCTAGATTCTCCGCCATCACTGTCATCGGAAACCAAAAAGTCAAACTCTTTCAAAGCCTCTTCAGTGTCTCTGTCTTCATTGGGTTCAGGCAGTACTCTTCTTCTCACAATCTAAAAAAAAAAAAAAAGGACATCCAAATTCACAACACATTAACTTAAATTTTTCAAATACATTACCAATATGACTTATGAAAGAAGCAACAAGACTAATTAGGCACACAGTTTTCAATGAACTCTGTGCTATTGATTTAGGTTAAAATCTCAAACCATGTGAAAGAACATATTGGGCTCCGCTGCAAGAAATATTGTGCTCAGAAAGTATATAATAACCACACAAAAGCTGGCTACACACGAGGTGACATGTTGTCTGAGCCGGATCGGACCAACATATCGGGCACTTGTCTACTACAGTAGTCCCCAAACTTTTTTGAATCATGGCACCCTAGAGTATCAGAATTTTATTTAACGGCACCTCTAGGCCAAAAGTTTCTTATTGAGAAATATTAAATAAAATAAATTGTGTTTATGTCTTCATAAGGTTCAATTGTGTTGTGAAGGACAATATTCACTTCATATTTTATGAATGACAGCCATCAGCACTGGTTTTGCCTATTACATAGACCATAAATAATTTGAAGTGGTCCTGGGCCACCAATCCAAGGTACCCCAGGGTACCACGGCACACAGTTTGAGAACCACCGGTCTAGTGTGTAACCATTACTGTGCCCTACCGCAGATCGTTTGCTGGGTCGTCCTGTCGGGTGTGCTGCACGTCCAATGGGACAACCCTGCAAACGACGAGATGCAGGAAAATGTGGCCATTAGTAATATATATGCCATGGGCAACTTCTCGACTGGCTCACTTCTCCACTCTTATCACTGCTTCATGAGCAGACCCCATAGTAACAGTTTCCGAGGTTGAAAAACGACAATTTGTCCATCGAGTTCAACCTGTGTGTGTTCTCCTACACTGTATATCCTTATCCATTAGGAATTTATCCAGCCCATTCTTAAAAGTATTAACAGAGTCCGCCATTAAAGTTATGCTATACCTTTTTAGAATTGAACTCTGCGTTCTCACCACATCACTACATTTTGCAGCTTACGATATCTACCAATTCAATCTGTAAACTAAGACAGGGATGTGCTTCCCTACATGTATAATTACTGGCATATCACTACTGTATAGGTTGGTCACTAATGTGCTGCATTTTTCCACATGCAATGCTCTTCCGTTTTATCATTTAAAATACATAAATGATCCAAGTGAGGTTTTTTTTTATTGAAGCAATGAGAAGTTACATGACCGATAAATGACAAGTGTGTCACATATTCTTTAAAGAATAAGACAAAAGTAGTTGTACAATGTCAGCATCTTAAGCATCTTTTGTTATAATATGATACTTGAAAACAAAAACCAGTTCGTAGGTTGAGTATAATATTAGTATTATGGGAATTCACGCAGAACAAAAAGCATAATATATGAAACTGTAAATTCAATAAACAGCTATAATTACTAACAAAAACAAAAAGACAAGAAAAAATAAATTTGTGCTCGACCCCCAAAACTCTACATCAAATCAAAGAGGAGAAAACTGTAAGGGAATAGGACTATCACCCTCTACCATTCAGGACATATACCATACGGTATTAGACAACATGCCGTGTATTTTTGATCTAACAGCAGTAGATAATGTTGCAATGTAACTTTCCGATACTCCAAAAAATCTTTCCACATTCTTGGCAAAAAATTAAATTTTGTTTTAAATAAGGACAAAGATGTCGATTCAGGGTGTATCCAAACTTGTAAGATGGCTTTATAAGCCTCTGCACTTATTGCAAGCAGCAATCTTTTGCTCATGTGAAAATGTTTATTGATATTTTATTTGTATTACCAGCTGGGGCACATTTTATCCACCTTATCAGTATTCCTGAATGCTTACCGTTGCAGCATCTATTATAGTCTTGTCTCTGCTGTCATTTTCTTCATCATCCTCTTCATCACTGAACTCTGCAGCAGCATTTTCCAGAAATTTAAATGTTTCCAGTACAGAGGCTGAGTCAGTCATGTCAGGTTTCCTATAATGAAATAAGAAGAAAAAGAAAAAAAAAACACTGCTCACAATTGATCCTCTATTAAACTGATAACCTTTCCGGCCATACCAGAGAAAACATAGAAACATACCCACAATTTCTGTAAATACCCATGTTTCTAGGGTACTGAAGTTCATTGGGGATCTATAGTTTCCTACGTCACAAGGTGCAGACTTCCAAGACAGTTTAGCTATAGGACAGCTATGTTTTGTCACATAACCTTGTGCATCTATGGATACCAGATACTTTTGTATTAATAAAACCTTTTCTACGCTGTTTGATATTTGGTCTATAAGTAAACAAAAAATAAACATTTTCATTTCATGTGTTGCCAGCCAATTCTTCATACTTTACAAGAATAGTTTGCCAATAGGTTCTGTTCTACCATGATAGTCATTTTGGGTATGGGTCATTAGATCGACATGGTCACTAGGTCGACATGAGAACTAGGTCGACATGAGAACTAGGTCGACATGAGAACTAGGTCGACATGAGTTTCTTCTTTTTTTGTGTCGTTTTCTTCGTAAAGTGACAGGGAACCCCAATTAGTGCACCGTGATTGCTCACCATGCTTCGGGCAAGGTGCCTCGCTGCACTTGGCACAGGTTACTATTTCCAATCGCTGTTCACGTGGTTCGTAAAGTATGAAAAAGTAAAAAAATAGAATTTTTTTTTAAAAACCCATGTCGACCTTTTCCATGTCGATCAATAGTGGTCAACCTAATAACTGTCGACCTTAGTGTGGGCGACCTAATGACCGTATCCCGTCATTTTAAATGCAAAATTCAGAACTGTTCATGCTTATGTTTGGATTGGCACAAATAAATGGGCAAAGTAGCAATATCACTCTGAACTGCTGATTTCTATAGATCTGTATCATTAAATGTGAATCATTTTTACCTCTGATTTATTATTTTGGTTTTTCTATAGGTAATCAGTCACATGGAAAGACCATCTTAGGCAAAAAGTCTGTATTGGTGGGCCGGTCATGTAAGAGACATTATAACACATTTTTTAAATAACCTTCTTTCTGAAAGGTGCATGTTTCAGTATGTGCGGCAAGGGAAGAATATTACATTGATGGGAGCTAGATGTGAGGGTAGTGGTGGGGTTTTTGTTGATTAGTTTTTGTTTTCTTTAAGACAACCCATTAATTGACATGGGAATTTCCAAATCTTTTAAGAGAGACTAAGAAAAGAAGATGTCAAGTGAAATGTTAATTACAGCTTCCCACATCACCTACACTGCTGCCTAGCGCTGCTTGCTTCCCACATACTGTACATCTTAACGGTTCTTTTTCTTTAAATAAAAGATTAAAGGAATAGGCCTACAAGAAAACTGGATGTGAAAGAGATTAGATTGTCAGTACTAAGCTAGTAAGCATAAAATGCATTTTTGACCATTGTGCACAAAGACCCAATATGATCATTTATACAGAGCAAGTAACTAAATGTATATTGGTATTTTTCTGCATGAAGAACACTGAATACTGTGAAGAATTACCTTTTCTACATGCCAGGCAATTTTTAAAATATGAAGCATTTCATGCACATCATACTTGTGGGCAATTTTTGGCATCTCTAACGTGCTCATCTCTGTCTTTAGCTATTAGGTCTAATTTCACATACATTTCATCATTGTTTTACTCTAGTTTGGATTCATTCAGTGTAATCTACAACACACCAGCAGAGTTGATTTACTTGACGACTTGGTTTCTTAATTACTACTTTCAACATACAGGGTATCTAAAATTAAAGTTCACCTATTCCAAACAGTCTACAGCAAAAACTACTTATCAAAATGTCGACAAGTTTTCAGTACGTTTTAATGAAGCCATGGAAAAGAAATTCAAGACATAAAACCAATTTAAAAAAAAAAAATCACCACCAGGGGGCGTTTTTTCTGCTCGTCAGATATGCAGATTTCCTTTAGCACGTCATCCCTCGTATCACTATGTACAGTAAGCAACATCCTCACATTCAAATATTTTTCATTCTCACTTTGTCTTAAATTCAACATGACGTTAATTTTATAAGAACGTGTGTTACTGGTGAAACTGTTTCACCAAAATGTGAATTCAGCACCAGAAGTTTTGCGGAAATTTAGGTCGTTTAAAGAACTACATTTTCGTTTTTGCCAAGACTTTCCTTCCCATTGCTTTAAGACACACTGAAAAATATGGCAACATTCCGATTAAGAAGTTTTTGCTGTATCTATATTTCTTTACATTTATCTATGTCTGGCCAATATATCTTCTTTTGTTATCAGTCTCTTACTTGTATTTACACTAGTATAGGTGGTAGTTACAGAATATTTCCTACTGTATAATTGCTTGACAAATTACTCTGTACTAATGATAATGTATTAAACCACAATAGAAGTACAAACAGTGTTCAAAGTTGAGAATCACAAAATTGTAAAATAAGATTTTACTCACCGGTAAATCTATTTCTCGTAGTCCGTAGTGGATGCTGGGACTCCGTAAGGACCATGGGGAATAGCGGCTCCGCAGGAGACTGGGCACAACTAAAGAAAGCTTTAGGACTACCTGGTGTGCACTGGCTCCTCCCACTATGACCCTCCTCCAGACCTCAGTTAGGATACTGTGCCCGGAAGAGCTGACACAATAAGGAAGGATTTTGAATCCCGGGTAAGACTCATACCAGCCACACCAATCACACCGTATAACTCGTGATACTATACCCAGTTAACAGTATGAAATATAACTGAGCCTCTCAACAGATGGCTCAACAATAACCCTTTAGTTAAACAATAACTATATACAAGTATTGCAGACAATCCGCACTTGGGATGGGCGCCCAGCATCCACTACGGACTACGAGAAATAGATTTACCGGTGAGTAAAATCTTATTTTCTCTGACGTCCTAAGTGGATGCTGGGACTCCGTAAGGACCATGGGGATTATACCAAAGCTCCCAAACGGGCGGGAGAGTGCGGATGACTCTGCAGCACCGAATGAGCAAACTCTAGGTCCTCCTCAGCCAGGGTATCAAACTTGCAGAATTTTGCAAATGTGTTTGACCCCGACCAAGTAGCTGCTTGGCAAAGTTGTAAAGCCGAGACCCCTCGGGCAGCCGCCCAAGAAGAGCCCACCTTCCTCGTGGAATGGGCTTTCACTGATCTAGGATGCGGCAGTCCAGCTGCAGAATGTGCAAGCTGAATCGTACTACAGATCTAGCGAGCAATAGTCTGCTTTGAAGCAGGTGCACCCAGCTTGTTGGGTGCATACAGGATAAATAGCGAGTCAGTTTTCCTGACACTAGCCGTCCTGGAAACATAAATTTTCAGGGCCCTGACTACGTCCAACAACTTGGAATCCTCCAAGTCTTTAGTAGCCGCAGGCACTACAATAGGTTGGTTCAAATGAAAAGCTGATACCACCTTAGGGAGAAACTGGGGACGAGTCCTCAATTCTGCCCTATCCATATGGAAAATCAGATAAGGGCTTTTACATGACAAAGCCGCCAATTCTGACACACGCCTGGCCGAAGCCAAGGCCAACAGCATGACCACTTTCCGCGTGAGATATTTCAAATCCACGGTTTTAAGTGGCTCAAACCAATGCGACTTTAGGAAATACAACACCACGTTGAGATCCCAAGGTGCCACTGGAGGCACAAAAGGGGGCTGAATATGCAGCACTCCCTTAACAAATGTCTGAACTTCAGGCAGTGAAGCCAGTTCTTTCTGGAAGAAAATCGACAGAGCCGAAATCTGGACCTTAATGGAACCCAATTTTAGGCCCATAGTCACCCCTGACTGTAGGAAGTGCAGAAAACGGCCCATCTGAAATTCCTCCGTTGGGGCCTTCCTGGCCTCACACCACGCAACATATTTTCGCCATATGCGGTGATAATGGTTTGCGGTCACTTCTTTCCTAGCTTTAATCAGCGTAGGGATGACTTCCTCCGGAATGCCCTTTTCCTTCAGGATCCGGCGTTCAACCGCCATGCCGTCAAACGCAGCCGCGGTAAGTCTTGGAACAGACAGGGCCCCTGCTGCAGCAGGTCCTGTCTGAGCGGCAGAGGCCATGGGTCCTCTGAGATCAGTTCTTGAAGTTCCGGGTACCAAGCTCTCCTTGGCCAATCCGGAACAATGAGTATAGTTCTTACTCCTCTTTTTCTTATTATCCTCAGTACCTTGGGTATGAGAGGAAGAGGAGGGAAAACATAAACCGACTGATACACCCACGGTGTCACCAGAGCATCCACAGCTATCGCCTGAGGGTCCCTTGACCTGGCGCAATATCTTTTTAGCTTTTTGTTGAGGCGGGACGCCATCATGTCCACCTGTGGCCTTTACCAATGGTGTACAATCATTTTGAAGACTTCTGGATGAAATCCCCACTCTCCCGGGTGGAAGTCGTGCCAGCTGAGAAAGTCTGCTTCCCAGTTGTCCACTCCGGAAATGAACACTGCTGACAGTGCTAACACATGATTTTCCGCTCATCGGAAAATCCTTGTGGCTTCTGCCATCGCCATCCTGCTTCTTGTGCCGCCCTGTTGGTATACATGGGCGACCGCCGTGATGTTGTCTGACTGGATCAGCACCGGCTGGTGTTGAAGCAGGGGTCTAGCCTAACTTAGGGCATTGTAAATGGCCCTTAGTTCCAGAATATTTATGTGTAGGGAAGTCTCCTGACTCGACCATAGTCCTTGGAAGTTTCTTCCCTGTGTGACTGCCCCCCAGCCTCGAAGGCTGGCATCCGTGGTCACCAGGACCCAGTCCTGTATGCCGAATCTGCGGCCCTCTAGAAGATGAGCACTCTGCAGCCACCACAACAGCGACACCCTGGCCCTTGGAGACAGGGTTATCAGCCGATGCATCTGAAGATGCGACCCGGACCACTTGTCCAACAGATCCCACTGGAAGATCCTTGCATGGAACCTGCCGAATGGAATTTCTTCGTAAGAAGCTACCATCTTTCCCAGGACTCGCGTGCATTGATGCACCGACACCTGAATTTGTTTTAGGAGGTCTCTGACTAGAGATGACAAACTCCTTGGCCTTCTCCTCCGGGAGAAACACTTTTTCCTGTTCTGTGTCCAGAACCATACCCAGGAACAGTAGACGCGTCGTAGGAACCAGCTGCGACTTTGGAATATTCAGAATCCAGCCGTGCTGTTGTAGCACTTCCCGAGATAGTGCTACTCCGACCAGCAACTGTTCCCTGGACCTCGCCTTTATAAGGAGATCGTCCAAGTAGGGATAATTATAACTCCCTTTTTTTTTTTGAAGGACTATCATCATTTCGGCCATTACCTTGGTAAATACCCTCGGTGCCGGGGACAGATCAACGGCAACGTCTGGAATTGGTAATGACAGTCCTGTACCACAATTTTGAGGTACTCCTGGTGAGGAGAGTATATGGGGACATGCAGGTAAGCATCTTTGATGTCCAGTGATACCATGTAATCCCCTTCGTCCAGGCTTGCAATAACCGCCCTGAGCGATTCCATTTTGAACTTGAACCTTCGTATATAAGTGTTCAAGGATTTCAATTTTAGAATGGGTCTGACCTAACCGTCTGTTTTCGGTACCACAAACATTGTGGAATGGTAACCCCGGCCTTGTTGAATGAGGGGTACCTTGATTATCACCTGCTGGAAGTACAGTTTGTGAATTGCCGCCAGTACTACCTCCCCTTTCTCCGAGGGCAGCAGGCAAGGCTGATTTGAGGTAACGGCGAGGGGGAGTCGCCTCGAACTCCAGCTTGTATCCCTGTGATACTACTTGCAGAACCCAGGGATCCACCTGTGAGCGAGCCCACTGGTCGCTTAAGTTCCCGAGACGCGCCCCCACCGCACCTGGCTCCACCTGTGGAGCCCCAGCGTCATGCGGTGGACTCAGAGGAAGCGGGGGAAGATTTTTGATTCTGGGAACTGGCTGTCTGGTGCAACTTTTTCCCTCTTCCCTTGTCTCTGTGCAGAAAGGAAGCGCCTTTGACCCGCTTGCTTTTCTGAAGCCGAAAGGACTGTACCTGATAATACAGTGCTTTCTTAGGCTGTGAGGAAACCTGAGGTAAATTTTTTTCTTCCCAGCTGTTGCTGTGGATACGAGGTCCCAGAGACCATCCCCAACAATTCCTCACCCTTATAAGGCAGATGTGCCTTTTAAAGTCAGCATCACCTGTCCACTGCCGGGTCCCTAATACCCTCCTGGCAGATGGACATTGCATTAATTCTGGATGCTAGCCGGCAAATATCCCTCTGTGCATCCCTCATATATAAGACTACGTCTTTAATATGCTCTATGGTTAGCAAAATAGTATCCCTGTCCTGACAGGGTAACAGACCACGCTGCAGCAGCACTATCCATGCCTAGGCAATTGCAGGTCTCAGTATAGTACCTGAGTGTGTATATACAGACTTCAGGATAGCCTCCTGCTTTTTATCAGCAGGCTCCTTCAAAGTGGCCGTATCCTAAGACGGCAGTGCCACCTTTTTTGACAAACGTGTGAGCGCCTTATCCACCCTAGGGGATATCTCCCAACGTGACCTATCCTCTGGCGGGAAAGGGTACGCCATTGGTAACTTTTTAGAAATTACCAGTTTCTTATCGGGGGAACCCACGCTTCTTCACACACTTCATTCACTCATCTGATGGGGGAACAAAACACTGGCTGCTTTTTCTCCCCAAACATAAAACCCCTTTTTTGTGGTACTTGGGTTAATGTCAGAAATGTGTAACACATTTTTCATTGCTGAGATCATGCAACGGATGTTCCTAGTGGATTGTGTATATGTCTCAACCTCGTCGACACTGGAGTCAGACTCCGTGTCGACATCTGTGTCTGCCATCTGAGGTAGCGGGCGTTTTTTGAGCCCCTGATGGCCTTTAAGACGCCTGGGCAGGCGCGGGCTGAGAAGCCGGCTGTCCCACAGCTGTTACGTCATCCAGCCTTTTATGTAAGGAGTTGACACTGTCGGTTAATACCTTCCACCTATCCATCCACTCTGGTGTCGGCCCCACAGGGGGCGACATCACATTTATCGGCATCTGCTCCGCCTTCCACGTAACCTTCCTCATCAAACATGTCGACACAGCCGTACCGACACACCGCACACACCCTTTGAGCCTGAAAACTACAGGGGAGAGCCTGGGGAGCTGTCTTCCAGCTGCACTGTGAAGAGAAAATGGCGCCAGTGTGCTGAGGGAGATAGCCCCGCCCCTTTTTCGGCAGACTTCTCCAGCTTTTTTCTAAGTATATCTGGCAGGGGTATTTTACACATATATAGTCTCTATGACTATATTATGTGTTATTTTGCCAGCCAAGGTCTTAATATTGCAGCCCAGGGCGCGCCCCCCCAGCGCCCTGCACCCATCAGTGACCGGAGTGTGAGGTGTGCATGGGAAGCAATGGCGCACAGCTGCAGTGCTGTGCGCTACCTTGGTGAAGACCTAAGTCTTCTGCCGCCGATTTCCAGGACCCTTCTTCTTGCTTCTGGCTCTGTAAGGGGGACGGCGGCGCGGCTCCGGGACCGGACGATCGAGGTCGGGCCCTGTGTTCAATCCCACTGGAGCTAATGGTGTCCAGTAGCCTAAGAAGCCCAAGCTAGCTGCAAGCAGGTAGGTTCGCTTCTTCTCCCCTTAGTCCCTCGTAGCAGTGAGTCTGTTGCCAGCAGATCTCACTGAAAATAAAAAAAACTAAAAGTATACTTTCTTTTCTAGGAGCTCAGGAGAGCCCCTAGTGTGCATCCAGCTCAGCCGGGCACAAGATTCTAACTGAGGTCTGGAGGAGGGTCATAGTGGGAGGAGCCAGTGCACACCAGGTAGTCCTAAAGCTTTCTTTAGTTGTGCCCAGTCTCCTGCGGAGCCGCTATTCCCCATGGTCCTTACGGAGTCCCAGCATCCACTTAGGACGTCAGAGAAAATTATACGCAAATCAAAAGGACTGGCATTTTTTTCTTCACACTTCCTTAATTCTCAACTTTTTTTTTGTGCACCATTGATCGATAGGGACGGATTCAATTAGCCACGGGCTAATTGGTCAGCCCAGGCTATTCAAAATGCACTTAATGTGGATTTCTGTTTGAGCCTGAGGGCATTTCTAGTCAGGAGGTAGTCATTAGGTTATACATATCATGCCAGAATATCAACATTAGGGTTAGGACGTATGTGGGGGGTGGGAGAGTTAAGTTGGGTACACATCGGAGCAAAGGGCTTTCGGTCACACATCTGAACGAATGTCCTTAAGCCCAGATTCTGTGTACACACTGAACAAGTTTAATGAAGGATGGAACATGATTCATTAGCTTAAACAAGGTCGCTAGTGATATCGCTAGGCTTGATATGCAGCCCATCAAATCTAGCATCCGTCGCTAGCAACCTTGGAAGTGCAAAATCACCCGTACACACTGAGTGATGTAGGAAATTTGGCGTTACGAAACATCAAATTGGCCCAACATTGATCCAGTGTCTATCCAGCTATAGAGAGTTAAGGTCTGTACACATTAGACGATGTCGCTCTATGAGCGACGTCGTCTAATGTTTCCCCTCCCGGGCTGGCCGGTCGGCAGCCGACTGTCACACTGAGCGATATGACCGCTCATATCACTCAGTGACGTCACGCCTCCACCAGCCATGTATGCAGGTCCTGGACGACAGATCCTGCATGCACTACCGACAGCGACGATCGCTGCCGACCCGCAGGGCCGCGCATCAGTCGTCGCTGGCGGCATACACACTTGCCGCTAAAATGAGCAACGTCGCTCAGGGAGGGGAGAAATGAGCAACGTCGCTCATTTATCGGCAAGTGTGTATGGGCCTTTAGGCATTAGAGGGAGTGGTTAGTGGTAGGGATTAGAGATAGGGCCAGTATTCTCTGGAATGCTGGAGCAGAAGTCTGACCTGGAAGGTTTGGTCACATGACCATACAAACATGGAAGCTGCTGCAGGAGTCAGGAGCAGGTAAGGGACCACTTGGCAACAAGGAACTGTGCATACATCATGGCACACACTTTCTAGACACTGTCAAATAGCTTTAACGACTTAATTAAATGACAATTATTAGGAAGGGATGCCACAGAGTATTTAAGTGGAAAACCCCTTTATAACTGCCAATTGTAAATAAGAATGGGTCTGCAAAGACATCTATAGATATAGATGGACCGACTTGTTATGTAAAGAATGAAAGAATTAGGTTAGCTTTTAAAAACACTGTCACAGATATCATAATTATACTCTGTTTAAACAATTATCAATTCCAAAGACTCATTCTAAATGGAATTATCTTAATCCACTAACAATACTAAAATCTGCTGAACCATGTACAAATCAAAAGCAAAACAGCTTTCCGAGCAATTGGAAGAACATAAGAGAATAATCATGTGGCCGAACTAGTCTGTCCAGCAGGCCACAAAGCGTGTAATCACATATTAGTACACTGATGGGAATCAACAAAACTCTGTACAAAGTATAGTATGAAGCACAAAATTATGATGTACCCGTAAAAGAAAACAACAGAAATGGTTATCACCAAGACTGAGGCCAGGATGTAATAAACACTCTTCCTGAATGAGGGTTTATATTGGACATAGATTGCAAGAAGTTTTATATAACAAGACTGAAAAATGTTACTTCACAGGCATTCTCTGGGTCAGATTCAGAGAAGGACGCTGAAGACGCAGCTGCTGTGCGAACATATGCTCTTGCCGCAGGAGACATCTTGTGTAAACAGACGCCTACTGCAGGCTCCTGTGATCTGCTGCGTCCAAAGGTGCAGCATCAGATCCCTCTGTGTGCACATCAGTCATCTGAGTAAACTTCAGGTTACTCAGGATACCCAGTGTTTTCACACTGCTGGGGCCAGTGAAGCCGCCACTGCCCTCTGCACGCCCAGAAAAAGGGGCCGACATGCCCGTTTCCTGTAATGCTGCCTGTTGCTGCACCTTTCCCGCCCCCAAATGGCCACAGCATGTCAATCATACTGCGGTGTAGACGGCATGGTTACAGTCATGGTAGACACAGCTGCATACAGATCTGGTGCATGTGCAGATCTGAAAACATTGCATATGTACACAAATATGGTGAATGCAACTTGGAGCAAACAGATTTCTAAGTAAAATCGCATGGGAAGACTACGTTATACCCATTTATTCTGAGTGGTTTTGTTATGCGCTCTGCCTGACAAGTGTGTCAGATCACACATAAAGGCCCTAATCAGTCACAAGGCTGAACAGCCTGAGCGGGACTAGAACAGTTTGTCTCCTGCTTGTCACCAG
The DNA here is from genome assembly GCF_028390025.1 of Pseudophryne corroboree. NCBI lineage: Eukaryota > Metazoa > Chordata > Amphibia > Anura > Myobatrachidae > Pseudophryne > Pseudophryne corroboree. Next base: position 690,208,483 of record NC_086447.1, on the reverse strand, counting down.
AATCAGGCTTGTGTGAATTATTTAAACATGGAAAGCTAGAGTACGAGTTCCCTTATGGGAGCAATCGCTATGCTCTGTCTCATACAGGAAGAGGGTCACACAATATGAACCCCCAACCTCCTCCACAGACACTACCAGCCTCAGCGGAGGTGGTGTGGTGTAGGGGATTGCCAGGCCTTTCAGTTTATTTAATAACATTTACTAGCCAACAGATACAGATGTAGCTACACTCATTGTGGGAGTAACTAGGTTGCTGAGCTGCGGGCGCACATTCGCACCTGTAACCTATTCACATTGCATTAACAGTTTACGGGTACGAAGAGACGCAGCCAGTCATTGCCACGATGCATACAACACAACGATGAGCCTGGCTACATCTGTGGGCTGAGAGAACAATCCCTGAGATGAAGCAGTGTGGATGGAATCTGTAAAATATTGATACATACATATTTTTACAATTTCTCTATCATCCCTGTTCCAGGGTTTTGGCATCACAATGTTACATTACTAACAGAGCTTTTTGAAATTCATGTAAAACCACAAAATAAGTTGTACAGAATTGAATTGCAACATTGACATCCAAATTGTATTTCCCAGATTTGGCAGACTGTATACTTCTGGCAGAAGGTGGTGACTAGGTGGCCCAAGCACTTTTTATCGCACACACTGCTTGCACTTGTGGATTAAGGCTTGCTTTTAGCGGAAGACGCTATGGGCTTGACTCATGTTTTTAAGTAAAGCAAATTATCAAGCAACTGGGCAAAACCATGTTGTACTGCAGGTGTGGCAATTGTAACATGTGCAGAGAGATTTAGATTTGGGTGGGTTACATTTTTCTGTACAAGGTAAATACTGGCTGCTTTTACATGTAGCCCACAAATGTTAAGACAGCTTTATTTTACACTGCAATTTAGATTTCAGTTTGCACGTTATATCTGCCCCACCTGCAGAGCAACATGGTTTTGCCCAATTGCGTGATCATTTGCTTTACTTACAAAAATGAATCAGGCCCTGTTTACAGTAAACATATACAATGCACTCTACGCCACCTCCAACTACTATGGCGTATATTCAATTCTTGTCGGAAACTGCCGTCTTGTCGGAAAGACGGCAGTTTCCGACAGGTTAAAATCAGAAGGGGTTCCGAACTATTCAATGCCAGCTGTTCCGACTTGTCTGAAAACCCGTGGATTGTCGGAATCCACGTGTGGATCGTCGGGAACGCAGCCACACCTACAGGTTTTGGTCCAGGTTCCGACAATGTCAATCCGACTTTTTTATTAAAGTCGGACTGACATTGTAGGAACCGGGGAGATGAGACGGGGGAGCGTGGGCGGGTGAGGAGACGAGCAGGGACGGAGCGCGGGCGGGTGAGGAGTCAAGCAGGGACGGAGCGCGGGCGGGTGAGGAGACGAGCAGGGATGGAGCGCGGGCGGGTGAGGAGACGAGCAGGGACGGAGCGCGGGCGGGTGAGGAGACGAGCAGGGACGGAGCGCGGGCGGGTGAGGAGACGAGCAGGGACGGAGCGCGGGCGGTGAGGAGACGAGCAGGGATGGGTGAGGAGACGAGCGGGTCAGTGACTGGAAAGAGCAGCCGTATGGACGGGATCGCATGAGCGGTTGTCACAGTTGTCGGGAGCGGCCAAATCTGACAATCGGATTTGGCAGCTCATTCAATACTGACCTATCGGAAAGGATCCAACAGGTATTTAATACACCACTATAGTAGCTGTATGTACTCTATATACATTTCTCTCTATAGATAGATAAGGCACTTGCGCTTATTCCTATGAATACCAATAACAAACTTGTAGCAAAACAAATGTAAAAATACAAGAAATGGTAACTACGATCACAGTGTGATAATCGGCAGCAAAATAACCACATACACTTGGTGAAAAATACTCCCCCAATGATTGTTGTGGGTGGCTGCTTGCTCCTTAGTGTGCAAAAAAAGGAGAGTAGGTGGGCGCTAGGAGATATGGCTATACGACACCTGAAATACTTTAACTGTTCACTGGCTGCAGCTTCCCAAGGTCGAGATGCTGATCCTCAACCCAAAAAATACACAGAACAATAAATACTCAGAGAAGCGCTACCATTGAACAGTATAATAAAATTTATTATTAAAAATAATTGACACAATCTCAATAAAATAAACCGCTTATCTTGGAATATTCAACATATAGTATACACCAACCATTTAATAATTCCAAATAGTCACCCTTAAAAGGAACATAACCACTTAATTTCCAATAGATGCTGCAGCAATTATAATGTACTAGTACTTAAAGGGTTAAGCTCCATGCATGGGCTAATTGATTCACATAGGTTCCTTAGATATTGTTTAGGAAGTCCATCGACAATGAAGCGTTAAATAATGATAATCAGCTTGTATGTTACAGTCTTATCCAGATCACGGCAGACTTTCTGTGGGTAGCTTAATTGTGCAAATTTCCATAAGTGTGCAGTGATGATTTAGCTGAATCACTGATTGTGCAGTCTCATATAGTGAAGCTTACCCGACTGTTAAATGAATGAAATTTCCCTTTGGTATCTTTCCTGTAGTGGGCGCCGGCTGCCCACACCGCTGAACAGCGGCACAGCAGAAGGTGTCGGTAACACTGTTGAAGGCTGCGCTTCACGGGACCACTTCAGAGCGCTGCGAATCAAGACCAGAGAGCCGTCCGCGGCTGATCAAAATCAGGAGCCAGTCGCTCATGCTTCCATAGCAGGAACCGCTGAATGTGCTGCGGGTGTATTGAATGTTGAACACCCAAGATACCGGACAAGACGTCGGGCGGGATGCTTGACGCGTTTCTCAGCCTCTAACACCGGGGCTGTTTCATCTGATGAAACAGCCCCGGTGTTAGAGGCTGAGAAATGCGTCAAGCATCCCGCCCGACGTCTTGTCCGGTATCTTGGGTGTTCAACATTCAATACACCCGCAGCACATTCAGCGGTTCCTGCTATGGAAGCATGAGTGAACGGCTCCTGATTTTGATCAGCCGCGGACGGCTCTCTGGTCTTGATTCGCCGCGCTCTGAAGTGGTCCCGTGAAGCGCAGCCTTCACAGTGTTACCGACACCTTCTGCTGTGCCGCTGTTCAGCGGTGTGGGCAGCCGGCGCCCACTACAGGAAAGGTACCAAAGGGAAATTTCATTCATTTAACAGTCGGGTAAGCTTCACTATATGAGACTGCACAATCAGTGATTCAGCTAAATCATCACTGCACACTTATGGAAATTTGCACAATTAAGCTACCCACAGAAAGTCTGCCGTGATCTGGATAAGACTGTAACATACAAGCTGATTATCATTATTTAACGCTTCATTGTCGATGGACTTCCTAAACAATATCTAAGGAACCCATGTGAATCAATTAGCCCATGCATGGAGCTTAACCCTTTAAGTACTAGTACATTATAATTGCTGCAGCATCTATTGGAAATTAAGTGGTTATGTTCCTTTTAAGGGTGACTATTTGGAATTATTAAATGGTTGGTGTATACTATATGTTGAATATTCCAAGATAAGCGGTTTATTTTATTGAGATTGTGTCAATTATTTTTAATAATAAATTTTATTATACTGTTCAATGGTAGCGCTTCTCTGAGTATTTATTGCTCCTTAGTGTGCCAATTTAGGTTGGTCAGTTGTACAGATCTCTCGATTGCTACACTATCGGGAACTTGCTCTTTCTCCACCGTTTTTCATTTAATTTCCCATATATAATATATATCCCAGAAAATAAGATTTTAAACCTACCGGTAAATCTTTTTCTCCTAGTCCGTAGAGGATGCTGGGGACTCCGTAAGGACCATGGGGAATAGACGGGCTCCGCAGGAGACATGGGCACTAAAAAAGAACTTTAGGTATGGGTGTGCACTGGCTCCTCCCTCTATGCCCCTCCTCCAGACCTCAGTTAGAGAAACTGTGCCCAGAGGAGACGGACAGTACGAGGAAAGGATTTTGGAAATCTAAGGGCAAGATTCATACCAGCCACACCATTCACACCGTATAACCTGGGATACACGAACCAGTCAACAGTATGAAACAAAACCAGTGTCGGTCCAAAACTGATCCAAACTGAAAACATAACCCTTATGTAAGCAACAACTATATACAAGTCTTGCAGGATGTTGTCCGCACTGGGACGGGCGACCAGCATCCTCTACGGACTAGGAGAAAAAGATTTACCGGTAGGCTTAAAATCTTATTTTCTCTTACGTCCTAGAGGATGCTGGGGACTCCGTAAGGACCATGGGGATTATACCAAAGCTACAAAACGGGCGGGAGAGTGCGGATGACTCTGCAGCACCGAATGAGCAAACATTAGGTCCTCATCAGCCAGGGTATCAAACTTGTAGAATTTTGCAAAAGTGTTTGAACCCGACCAAGTCGCCGCTCGGCAAAGTTGTAAAGCCGAGGCGCCTCGGGCAGCCGCCCAAGAAGAGCCCACCTCCCTAGTGCAATGGGCCTTTACCGAAATCGGTAACGGCAATCCAGCCATAGAATGAGCCTGCTGAATCGTGTTACAGATCCAGCGAGCAATAGTCTGCTTAGACGCAGGAGCGCCAACTTTGTTGGCTGCATACAGGATAAACAGGCCTCTGTTTTCCTAACCCGAGCCGTTCTGGCCACATAAATTTTCAATGCCCTGACCACATCCAGGGACTCGGAATCCTCCACGTCCCTAGTAGCCACCGGCACTACAATAGGTTGGTTCATATGAAAAGAAGAAACCACCTTAGGCAGAAACTGAAGACAAGTCCGCATGAAAGCTCTATCCACATGAAAAATCAGATAAGGATTTTTGTGAGACAAAGCCGCCAACTCCGACACTCGCCGCGCCGAAGCCAATAACATGACCACTTTCCAAGTGAGATACTTCAATTCAACAGTTTGAAGAGGTTCAAACCAGGGAGACTTAAGAAACCGTAACACCACGTTAAGGTCCCATGGTGCCACCGGAGGCACAAAAGGAGGCTGGATATGCAGCACCCCTTTCACGAAAGTCTGGACTTCTGGAAGAGAAGCCAATTCCTTTTGAAAGAAAATGGATAGGGCCGAAATCTGAACCTTAATGGAGCCTAACTTTAGGCCCAAATTCACTCCCGTTTGCAGAAAGTGGAGAAAACGGCACAGATAGAATTCTTCCGGAGGAGCAGTCCTGGCTTCGCACCAAGATACATACTTCCTCCAGATACGGTGATAATGTTTCGATGTCACCTCCTTCCTAGCCTTTATCAGAGCAGGAATGACCTCATCCGGAATGCCCTTTTTCGCTAGGATCCTGAGTTCAACCGCCATGCCGTCAAACGCAGTCGCAACCGCCATGCCGTCAAACGCAGTCGCGGTAAGTCCTGGAACAGACAGGGCCCTTGTTGTAACAGGTCTGCCCTGAGAGGAAGAGGCCACGGATCTTCTGTGAGCATTTCCTGCAGATCCGGATACCAGGCCCTTCGAGGCCAATCTGGAACAATGAGAATTGCCTGAATCCCTCTTCGTCTTATGATTCTCAGTATCTTTGAGATGAGAGGAAGAGGAGGAAACACATAGACCGACTGGAACACCCACGGTGTCACCAAGGCGTCCACTGCTACCGCCTGAGGGTCCCTTGACCTGGCGCAATATCTCGGAAGTTTCTTGTTGAGGCATGAAGCCATCATGTATATTTGAGGCAGCCCCCACCGACTTGCAATCTCTGCGAAGACTTCCTGATGAAGTCCCCACTCTCCTGGATGCAGATCGTGTCTGCTTAGGAAGTCTGCCTCCCAGTTGTCCACTCCCGGAATGAAGACTGCCGACAGAGCACTTACATGACTCTCCGCCCATCAAAGAATCTTTGAGGCTTCTGCCATTGCCACTCTGCTCCTTGCCGCCTTGGCGGTTTACATGAGCCACTGCTGTGATGTTGTCTGACTGAATCAGAACCGGTAGACCTCGAAGTAAGGTCTCCGCTTGACGAAGGCCGTTGTATATGGCCCTTAATTCCAGTACGTTGATGTGTAGACAAGTCTCCTGGCTTGACCACAGACCTTGGATGACCCGGACCACTTGTCCAGAAGGTCCCACTGAAAAGTCCTGGCATGGAACCTGCCGAATGGAATGGCCTCGTTAGACGCCACCATCTTTCCCAGAACTCGAGTGCAGTGATGTACCGACACCCTGTCTGGCTTTAACAGGTCCCTGACCAAGCTCTGAAGTTCCTGGGCCTTTTCCATCGGGAGAAAGACCCTCTTTTGTTCCGCGTCCAGAATCATGCCTAAGAAAGGCAAATCGGGTCGTTGGAACTAACTGTGACTTCGGTAGATTGAGAATCCAACCGTGTTGTTGCAACACCCTCAGGGAGAGAGATACGCTGTCCAGCAACTGTTCTCTCGATCTCGCTTTTATCAGGAGATCGTCCAAGTATGGGATAATTGTGACACCTTGCTTGCGCAGGAGCACCATCATCTCTGCCATTAATTTGGTAAAAATCCTCGGGGCCGTGGAAAGCCCAAACGGCAACGTCTGAAATTGGTAATGACAAACCTGCACCACAAATTTCAGGAACGCCTGATGAGGTTGATATATGGGGACATGAAGGTATGCATCCTTTATGTCTAGGGACACCATATAATCTCCCCCTTCCAGACTTGCAATGACCGCTCTGAGTGATTCCATCTTGGACTTGAACCTCTAAGTAGAGGTTTAGGGATTTTAAATTCAGAATGGGTCTGACCGAACCGTCCGGTTTTCGGGACCACAAACAGGGTTGAGTAATAGCCCATCCCCTGCTGCAGCAGGGGAACTTTGACCACCACTTGTTGAAGGCACAACTTTTGAATTGCTGCCAAAACTACTTCCCTCTCTGGGGAAGAAGTCGGCAGTGCCGATTTGAAAAACCGGCGAGGAGGCACCTCTTCGAATTCCAGCTTGTACCCCTGTGAATCAATGTCTATTGCCCAGGGATCCACCTGAGAGTGAACCCAGACTTGGCTGAAAAGACGAAGACGTGCCCCCACAGGAGCGGACTCCCCCCGCGGAGCCCCATCGTCATGCGGTGGATTTAGTAGATGCCGTGGAGGACTTTTGTTCTTGGGAACTGGCTGTAGCTGGCAGCTTTTTCCCTTTGCCCTTACCTCTGGCAAGAAAGGAAGATCCCCGAGCTCTCTTGTATTTATGCGACCGAAAGGACTGCATCTGATAATGTGGCGCTTTCTTAGGCTGTGAGGAAACATAAGGTAAAAAGGTTGATTTACCTGCAGTAGCCGTGGAAACTAGGTCCGCGAGACCTTCCCCAAACAAATTCCTCACCCTTGTAAGGCAAAACCTCCATATGCCGTTTCGAGTCGGCATAACCCGACCACTGTCGGGTCCACAGTGCTCGCCTGGCAGAAATCGCCATAGCGTTCGCTCTGGACCCCAGTATGCCCTTATCCCTCTGAGCCTCCCTCCTGTAAAGGACCACATCCTTAATATGGCCCAGGGTCAATAAAATAGTTTCCTTATCCATCGTATCCATATCAGCAGATAAGGTATCGGTCCACGATATTACAGCGCTACAAACCCAAGCCGACGCTATTGCCGGCCTGAGTAATGTACCGGTATGTGTGTAAATCGACCTCAAGGTAGTTTCCTGCTTGCGATCAGCAGGATCCCTGAGAGCAGCGGTATCCTGAGACGGCAGCGCCACCTTTTTGGAAAGGCGTGTCAACGCTTTGTCCACCCTCGGAGAGGATTCCCACCGTATCCTGTCCTTTATCGGGAAAGGATACACCATAAGAATCCTTTTGGGAATCTGCAGTTTCTTGTCTGGAGTTTCCCAAGCACTTTCAAATAACTCATTTAATTCAAAAGAAGGTGGAAAACAAACCTCAGGCTTCTTTTCTTTGAACATGTGGATCTTAGGATTAGGCACCGCGGGGTCATCTATAATATGCAGCACATCCTTTATAGCAATAATCATATAATTAATACTTTTTGCCAATTTTGGCTGCAACCTCGCATCATCATAATCGACACTGGATTCAGAATCCGTGTCGGTATCTGTGTCGACTACCGGAGAAAGTGGGCGTTTTTGAGACCCAGAAGGCACCTGTGACATAGGGAAAGGCAGGGCATGACCCCCTGTACCGTCCCTGGACTCTGCTTTGTCCAAACGTTTGTGCAATAAATTCACATTTGCATTTAAAATATTCCACATATCCATCCAGTCATGTGTCGGCGTTGCAGACGGAGACACCACACTCATGCGCTCCACCTCATCCCTAGGAGAGCCTTCCGCTTCAGACATGCCGACACACACGTACCGACACACCACGCACTCAGGGAAAGCTCTAATCTGGAGACAGTTCCCCCACAAGGCCCTTTGGAGAGACAGAGAGAGAGTATGCCAGCACACACCCAGCGCCAATAACCCTGGAAAAAATTACCCAGATACAGCACTTCTTTATATATGTACTGCACCACATTATGTGCCCCCCCCCTTCTTTAAAACCTTCTGTCACCGGTGATCAGCAGGGGAGAGTCCGGGTAGCCAGCTTCTCAGCGTGTGCTGTGTAGAAAATGGCGCTGGCGAGTGCTGAGGGAGAAGCCCCGCCCCCTCAGTGGCGGGCTTCGGTCCCGCTCTTTTAAAACAACACTGCGGGGATTCACTGTAAATACCACAAAAAAGTGTATATATATATGTATAGCCAGTCTTAGAGGTATACATTGCTGCCCAGGGCGCGCCCCCCCCCCCACGCCCTGCACCTAACAGTGTGCGCTGTGTGTGTTCTGTGAGGGAGCGCAGCGTTACCTCAGTGAAGCGCTGAAGTCTTCTGCCACCTTTGAAGTCTTCTGTCTTCCTATACTCACCCGGCTTCTATCTTCCGGCTCTCCGAGGAGGACGGCGGCGCGGCTCCGAGACGAACCGCTAGGGGAGACCTGCGTTCTGACTCCCTCTGGAGCTAATGGTGTCCAGTAGCCTAAGAAGCAGAGCCTATCACTTAAGTAGGTCTGCTTCTCTCTCCTCAGTCCCACGGTGCAGGGAGCCTGTTGCCAGCAGGCCTCCCTGAAAATAAAAAACCTAACAAAATACTTTCTTTCAGGAAGCTCAGGAGAGCTCCCTGTAGTGCACCCAGTCTCCTCTGGGCACAGTCTTCAACTAACTGAGGTCTGGAGGAGGGGCATAGAGGGAGGAGCCAGTGCACACCCATACCTAAAGTTCTTTTTTAGTGCCCATGTCTCCTGCGGAGCCCGTCTATTCCCCATGGTCCTTACGGAGTCCCCAGCATCCTCTAGGACGTAAGAGAAAGAAGTGAAAGTAAGCTGTAAAAGATTTCTTAGACACACAAGGATGATGATGATGATGATGATGATGAAGATACCTACTCCTGAAGCTTATTGATCTAAGGCAGGGATGGGGAACCTTTGGCCCTCCAGCTGTTGTTGAACTACACATACCAGCATGCCCTGCTACAGTTTTGCTACTTGGCCATGCTAATACTGTTGCAAGGCATGCTGGGATGTGTAGTTCAACAGCAGCAGGAGGGTCGAAGGTTCCCCATCCCTGATCTAAGGCATGGCCTGCAAAAGTATACTGAGAATCAGTGTCTCACAGATGATTTCCTCTGAGCAAGAAAAATCCCCACCAACAGTCAATGCAAACTATGCTAAGCGCTGGCCATATAGTAAGCGGGTGCTATAAATCCTAAGCAAAATCAAACACATCACAGGATGACCAAAGCTGGAAATAAAATAAAATTATTGTACAGTATACTGTCCAGTAATACGCAATAATAAAAATAACCACAATGTCTTACTGTAACATTTGTATTACCTCAGTATTACTACATCACCAGTAAACTAACCACCTATAGTTGCATATTCTTGTTGACATAAATACATATTTTATTCTTCCCTTAAAGGAGTTTCTACCCTGTAATAAATGCTGTTCTTTGCTTTTGACAGCTATCAGCTGAATGTAGTCTGACAGAGGGTAGCATTCAGTCTTGAATTCTACAGAAACAGATGCCAGTAAAATGTTGTCTTTCATTTCCCAGCAAACTGCAGCTAAAACCAGCAACCTGCATAAAGTAACAAAAAAAGCCATAGAAAACAAACAAAACCCCTCCAAAACTACAACACACATTTCCCAATGCAGGATTCTTTCATTTTGATATAAAAATAAAAATGCTAACCTGCAATGGGGGATGGGGGATTAAATTCTTGGCAAAGGACATGATTTTCTGTCCCGGAACATAAATTGCGTTCCTCTATATCGCCTGGCACCCCCCACAGAGGTGCGCAGGAAAACTTGCGATACTGAGACTACCACAACGAGTTTATATATGCGCAGCCCAGCAATACATTGTGCTGAATTGAGTTACCACATAGACTTTTGAGGACGGCATACAACTATTTCAGCCAATTTTGCACCACAAGATTCTAAGGAAGGTTCAAATAGTGAATTCTAACGCAAATGGTGCAAAGGTGCAAAATAGTATTTTTGCGCAATATCTGTTCAATTCTGTCCAAACAACTTAGTTCAGACACCTTAAAGAGACATGTTGCCAAACTGAAGAGTTTCCTGGGTGCAGCATTAAAAAAAAAAAAAAAAAAAAAAAAACAGCAACAGACTCCAACATTTAGTTACTTCATTCGAAAAATTTTAAAATAAAAGATTTAGAGAAAAGTATACTAAGGGAAAGTAATTATACTTCAGCTAGACTGCTCATACTCATCCATGAAAAGGATATACTCCCTTTCCATCTAGATCAGGGGTGGGCAATAAGCAACCCTCCAGCTGCTGTTGAACTACACATCCCAGCCTGCCCTGCCAGAGAGTGTTAATATGCCCTGATAACCGAACAAAATGTTTTTATTTTAACAGAGCCCCCACCCCACTAAAAAAATAACACGCAAATATATATATGACAACCTACCCGATAACCAGTGGATTGGGAAGCTCAGTCTCTGTGCCATTTACCATGGAGTCCTGATTCGTGTCTGTGAGCCTGTCTGAAGAATCTGCAGAAAGGCCTAGCAAGGCACGCACCCGCTTGGATTTCACTTCCAGTATTGTGTCTGTATAACCGACCTCTTGCAGATACCTACAAAAAAAAGAGGCAGTGGTTCATGTGACCATCAGTAACAATTTCACTTCTCAACAAACAAAAAAACAAACACAAACAATAAGCAGATAATCTCCAAACAGCACTGTAATATCTATATAATGACACACAATGCAGTACTGTGCAGGGCAGTCATGCTAATAAATCATCTGCTATCAGCTGCAAGGATTGTCTCTACCAGCCTCTACAGGCACTGGGAAAATGAAAGGAGTCATTGGTACAATTCTCTATTCATTGCAATGGGGAAATGTAATGGGCACAAAAATCCCTACAGAAATACAGCAAGTGCCACCAGAGCAAATTGCAAGTCACAAAGTCTCTGCAAACACAAAGTAAAAATCGGTGTAATTAACCCTTCAGCTGAGAGATGTGAGGACAAGGAGTCACTTACTGCCTTAGTAACTGTCGGCTCTGTTTCCACATAAACTGGCTGTTCTGTGGCGCTGGTGGCTGGATATCCATCTCATTTGTTTCATCTAGCAGGAAAAGAACACAAATTTTCAATGTGGGATCGCACAATAAAAATACTTTCACCAACCGGGTTTTGTTTCGTTTCCACTTCTCAAATAATCACCCCATCATAAGACGACAGCTAAATAATCTAATGCCGACTTTTAAATACAGTGCCAGCTCCGTTAAGCTATAGTGCATTGGAGATATACTGTATAGCACAATAATAAAGTTTAAATATTCAAAGTATGTATTGTACATTAACCAACCGGATTCTATAAAACAAGCAAAAGAATAAAACCGAAGATCAATATTTATCATATAAATAGAAATTATTAAAAGATTCCTAAGGAAATGGATCATATGCTGGAATATACAGTACATGTCCAGAGGCACATCCCAACATTAAAGATCACTGTGTCCACAGTTCAGAAAAAGGGAAAAATAACCACATTTCCCTTTTGCTCCAGGCTGGTCAAACAGTGTATTTGGAAAGTTCTTTTTCCTCTGAATTGCTCAATATGGAACAGTGAACTGAGCCATCACATACCCCCATCTCCACTGGGGGAGATCACTGCAGTCACTGTCCACATGAAGGGGTTTGCTCTCTCTGCTAGAGAGTGTGGCCTGTGGAATCAAGTCTGTAGCTTATGTGACTTCCCCCTTTCTGGATATTATAGCATCTCTGTGCCAGGGTTCCAAATAGCGATAATCAGTGTGCACTAGTGGGTCAGCAGGGGTCCTCTAACTAGTTTCACTCCTTGCAGGGAGCTTTATCAAAGTTATTGTTATGCTGTGTCCAGGTTTTAGTCATAAGCAAGTACCTGGGATAAATCAGTTTAATGTCCATCTGTTGACTTTTTCTATTAAGTCCTGTGGTATAAATTTACAAAGGTGGGAGTTTTTTGTTTTTTTTAGAACTGGTCATGTTGCTCATCGCAACCAATCAGATTCTACTTAACATTTATCCAGCTGCTTCTAGAAGATAGATAGAATCTGATTAGTTGCTATGGGTAACATCACCAGTTCTAAAAAAAAAAAACCTCCCACCTTAGTAAATTTACACCTGTGACTGTAAGTCAGAATTTTCAGTCTGTGCATCACACCTTGTGCAACTGTGAATTTCATTGTTTAGACAAGCGTAAATCTTTTTGTTTTTACAGATGTATATTTTATTTCCTAATACTTCATTTATCCAGTTACTGCAGTTGGAACATGCATTAGACAAGCAGAACACAAAATAATAATGTCACGCTGCAATGTGGCTCATATTAAAACAAACTGCCTACGCTGCTAGGCTTTATGCTTTGCTACAATAAGACATAAGTGGTTCATTAAGAAAAGTCACATCCAATTCCTAATGCAACTTGTAAGGATTTTACAAACAAGTACTGAGAGATCACTTAAAAAACAAAAACAAAAAACACATGGATTTAGAATTTATTTTATGGATTCATATACTTATTAGGTAAATATACAGTAGGTGCTCATGTCGTGGGGAAAAAAAATATCACTGTTTCAATCAATGATCAGTGAATTTTTAAGGGTGGGTACACACTAGAATGCTATTTGTTTGTTCGAGCAAGGAACTACGGTATATAATCAGTAGCGGGTACCAGATATATCAATAAATTAAGTTGTTTAGACATATCGCACACTTGCTGCAGGAACTGACATCACAGCTGGGCGCCAGCCCAATTGTGAATTATATTGAGTGGCTGATTGGTAAGAGTATATTCTTACCAAAGTAGCTGCTATGTCGGCGAGTCCAGCGGCATAGTGCGTACCCAGCCTTTCATACAGGGAAAAAAGGCATACTAGAATAGAAGAAAACTACTCTCGGCACTGGCAGGATGTAAAGTACCTTAAATGTTGTATGTAAGAAAGTTAGATCCAAGCTGCTATGATTGCGTCACAAACCACCAAAAAAATTATTTTTTTTAAATTGAAAAATCGCAGCTCTGTAATCAGGACCAAAAATACACAATATTGCACATACAAACAGTGAAATTATAAAGTAATTGTTAACGTATTTAATTATACATATCATATATATCTAAATTCCTATTGAATGAAACAAGGTGTCAAATTAAATCTGTAAGAATAATGGGGCAGCTGTATTAACCTGGAGAAGGCATAAGGAAGTGATAAACCAGTGATATGTGCAAGGTGATAAAGCCACCAGCCAATCAGCTCCAATATGTAAATTAACAGTTAGGATCTGATTGGCTGGTGCCTTTATCACCTTGCACATATCACTGGTTTATCACTTCCTTATGCCTTCTCCAGGTTAATACATCTGCCCCAATGTCCGGCAAATGGTCAAATATCTCAAGATGGAATAAATCTGTTCTCAGAACATACATGGGGTTTGTTAAACAATGACCAGTGAAGTATACTTCTCCTCTTTATATTGTTCCGTATTAGGTTGCTCGCCAATTTCACTTGCATTATGTCAGTCTTATTAAAAGAAAGATATCAGAGGTGCTATAAAATAAATAGTATCTCAATCTGAGCAATAAAGTGGCTAACAGCAATGCTGGTGTTTCACACCATAATAGATGTGCCCCTGTGTATGGAAACTACCACTACAGGGCGGTAAAAAGCCACTGTGACGGATCCAACCTGGGAATCCCTACGATGTGCACCCATGTAGCTGGGGCTACACTGCCGTGCCCTGTGAACTGAAGATGAAGGTGGTCATAGGGTCCTGTGCAGGTGCAACGGAATGTGGATGTAACCATATATGCAGCTGCAGACTTACAGTATAGCGGGGATTAGGTGTTAAAAACACCTTGCCAGATCTATCCAGGAGTTTACTTCTATGCATACTGAAGTTCCATAACCATGGCCTTGTTGTGTAGCTGCTGCAAGTGGGCTTCTCATCTAGAATACCGCTGTTTAATATGTTGCAGTGGAGATGAGCTGATCGCATTGTCCTCCATCTGGATATATATGAACTGAATAAATAAGAATTTACTCACCGGTAATTCTATTTCTCGTAGTCCGTAGTGGATGCTGGGAACTCCGTAAGGACCATGGGGAATAGCGGGCTCCGAAGGAGGCTGGGCACTCTAGAAAGATTTAGGACTACCTGGTGTGCACTGGCTCCTCCCACTATGACCCTCCTCCAAGCCTCAGTTAGGACACCGTGCCCGGACGAGCAGACATAATAAGGAAGGATTTAGAATCCCGGGTAAGACTCTTACCAGCCACACCAATCACACCGTACAACTCGTGATACTATATCCAGTTTGACAGTATGAAAACAACTGAGCCTCTCAACAGATGGCTCAACAATAACCCTTTAGTTAACAATAACTATTTACAAGTATTGCAGACAATCCGCACTTGGGATGGGCGCCCAGCATCCACTACGGACTACGAGAAATAGAATTACCGGTGAGTAAATTCTTATTTTCTCTAACGTCCTAGTGGATGCTGGGAACTCCGTAAGGACAATGGGGATTATACCAAAGCTCCCAAACGGGCGGGAGAGTGCGGATGACTCTGTAGCACCGAATGAGAGAACTCCAGGTCCTCCTCAGCCAGGGTATCAAATTTGTAGAATTTTGCAAATGTGTTTGCCCCTGACCAAGTAGCTGCTCGGCAAAGTTGTAAAGCCGAGACCCCTCGGGCAGCCGCCCAAGATGAGCCCACCTTCCTTGTGGAATGGGCATTTACAGATTTTGGCTGTGGCATGCATGCCACAGAATGTGCAAGCTGAATTGTACTACAAATCTAGCGAGCAATAGACTGCTTAGAAGCAGGAGCACCCAGCTTGTTGGGTGCATACAGGATAAACAGCGAGTCAGATTTTCTGACTCCAGCCGTCCTGGAAACATATATTTTCAGGGCCCTGACAACGTCTAGCAACTTGGAGTCCTCCAAATCCTTAGTAGCCGCAGGCACCACAATACGCTGGTTCAGGTGAAACGCTGACACCACCTTAGGGAGAAACTGGGGACGAGTCCTCAATTCTGCCCTATCCATATGGAAAATCAGATAAGGGCTTTTACATGATAAAGCTGCCAATTCTGACACTCGCCTGGCTGAAGCCAGGGCCAATAACATGACCACTTTCCACGTGAGATATTTCAGATCCACGGTTTTTAGTGGCTCAAACCAATGTGATTTTAAGAAACTCAACATCACGTTGAGATCCCAAGGTGCCACAGGAGGCACAAATGGGGGCTGAATATGCAGCGCTCCTTTCACAAATGTCTGAACTTCAGGTACTGAAGCTAGTTCTTTTTGAAAGAAAATCGACAGAGCCGAGATCTGTACTTTAATGGAGCCTAGTTTTAGGCCCATATTCACTCCTGCTTGCAGGAAATGCAGAAATCGACCTAGTTGAAATTCCTCTGTTGGGGCCTTTTTGGCCTCGCACCATGCAATATATTTCCGCCATATGCGGTGATAATGCTTTGCCGTAACATCTTTCCTGGCCTTAATAAGCGTAGGAATGACTTCTTCCGGAATACCCTTTTCCTTTAGGATCCGGTGTTCAACCGCCATGCCGTCAAACGCAGCCGCGGTAAGTCTTGGAACAGACAGGGCCCCTGGTGTAGCAGGTCCTGTCTGAGCGGTAGAGGCCACGGGTCCTCTGAGAGCATCTCTTGAAGTTCCGGGTACGACGCTCGTCTTGGCCAATCCGGAACCACGAGAATGGCGTTTACTCCTCGCTTTCTTATTATTCTCAATACCTTTGGTATGAGAGGCAGAGGAGGGAACACATAAACCGACTGGTACACCCACGGTGTCACTAGAGCATCCACAGCTATCGCCTGAGGGTCCCTTGACCTGGCGCAATATCTTTTTAACTTTTTGTTGAGGCGGGACGCCATCATGTCCACCTGTGGTTTTTCCCAACGGTTTACCAGCATCTGGAAAACTTCTGGATGAAGTCCCCACTCTCCCGGGTGGAGGTCGTGTCTGCTGAGGAAGTCTGCTTCCCAGTTGTCCACTCCCGGAATGAACACTGCTGACAGTGCTAGTACATGATTCTCCGCCCATCGGAGAATTCTTGTGGCTTCCGCCATCGCCATCCTGCTTCTTGTGCCGCCCTGTCGATTTACATGGGCGACTGCCGTGATGTTGTCTGACTGGATCAGCACCGGCTGGTGTAGGAGCAGGGATTTTGCTTGACTTAGGGCATTGTAGATGGCCCTTAGTTCCAGAATATTTATGTGAAGGGAAGTCTCCTGACTCGACCATAGTCCTTGGAAGTTTCTTCCCTGTGTGACTGCCCCCCAGCCTCGAAGGCTGGCATCCGTGGTCACCAGGACCCAGTCCTGTATGCCGAACCTGCGGCCCTCTAGAAGATGGGCACTCTGCAGCCACCACAGTAGCGACACCCTGGTTCTTGGAGACAGGGTTATCAAGCGATGCATCTGAAGATGCGATCCGGACCACTGGTCCAACAGGTCCCACTGAAAGATTCTGGCATGGAACCTGCCGAAGGGAATTGCTTCGTAAGAAGCCACCATCTTTCCCAGGACCCGCGTGCAGCGATGCACTGATACCTGTTTTGGTTTCAGGAGGTCTCTGACTAGAGATGACAACTCCCTGGCTTTCTCCTCCGGGAGAAACACTTTTTTCTGGACTGTATCCAGAATCATACCCAGGAACAGTAGCCGTGTTGTCGGAACCAGCTGTGACTTTGGGATATTCAGAATCCAGCCGTGCTGGTGCAGCACATCCTGGGATAGTGCTACTCCCACCAACAACTGTTCCTTGGACCTCGCTTTTATTAGGAGATCGTCCAAGTACGGGATAATTAAAACTCCCTTTCTTCGAAGGAGTATCATCATTTCCGCCATAACCTTGGTAAATACCCTCGGTGCCGTGGACAGTCCAAACGGCAGCGTCTGGAATTGGTAATGGCAATCCTGTACCACAAATCTGAGGTACTCCTGGTGAGGATGGTAAATGGGGACATGCAAGTAAGCATCCTTGATGTCCAGGGATACCATGTAATCCCCCTCGTCCAGGCTTGCAATAACCGCCCTGAGCGATTCCATCTTGAACTTGAATTTCTTTATGTATGTGTTCAAGGATTTCAAATTTAGAATGGGTCTCACCGAACCGTCCGGTTTCGGTACCACAAATAGTGTGGAATAATAACCCCGGCCTTGTTGAAGTAGGGGTACCTTGATTATCACCTGCTGAGAATACAGCTTGTGAATTGCCGTTAGCACCGCCTCCCTGTCTGATGGAGCAATTGGCAAGGCAGATTTTAGGAACCGGTGGGGTGGGGACGCCTCGAATTCCAGCTTGTACCCCTGAGATACTATTTGCAGGATCCAGGGATCCACCTGTGAGCAAACCCACTGATCGCTGAAATTTTTGAGGCGACCCCCCACCGTACCTGGCTCCGCCTGTGGAGCCCCACCGTCATGCGGCGGACTTGGAAGAAGAAGCGGGGGAGGACTTTTGCTCCTGGGAACCTGCTGTTTGTTGCAGCCTTTTTCCCCTACCTCTGCCTCTGGACAGAAAAGACCCGCCTTTTCCACGCCTGTTTTTCTGGGTCCGAAAGGACTGAACCTGATAAAACGGCGCCTTCTTAGGCTGTGAGGGGACATGGGGTAAAAATGCTGACTTCCCAGACGTTGCTGTGGAAACTAGGTCCGAGAGACCATCCCCAAATAATTCCTCACCCTTATATGGCAACACTTCCATGTGCTTTTTAGAATCTGCATCTCCTGTCCACTGGCGAGTCCATAAGCCTCTCCTAGCAGAAATGGACAATGCACTTACTTTAGATGCCAGTCGGCAGATTTCCCTCTGTGCATCTCTCATATATAAGACTGAGTCTTTTATATGGTCTATGGTTAACAGGATCGTGTCTCTGTCTAATGTGTCAATATTTTCTGACAGTTTATCTGACCAAGCAGCGGCAGCACTGCACATCCAAGCTGACGCAATAGCTGGCCTAAGTATAATGCCTGTGTGTGTATATACAGACTTCAGGATCGCCTCCTGCTTTCTATCAGCAGGTTCCTTGAGGGCGGCCGTATCCGGAGACGGTAGTGCCACCTTTTTTGACAAACGTGTGAGCGCTATATCCACTCTAGGGGGTGTTTCCCAACGTGACCTATCCTCTGGCGGGAAAGGGAACGCCATTAGTACCTTCTTAGGAATTACCAATTTTTTATCAGGGAAAGCCCACGCTTCTTCACACACTTCATTTAATTCATCTGATGGGGGAAAAACTACGGGTAGTTTTTTCTCTCCAAACATAATACCCTTTTTAGTGGTACCAGTAGTTATATCAGAAATGTTTAACACCTCTTTCATTGCCTCAATCATACAGTGAATGGCCTTAGTGGGCATCAGGTTTGACTCATCGTCGTCGACACTGGTGTCAGTATCAGTGTCGACATCTGGGTCTGCTTGAGGTAGCGGGCGTTTTAGAGCCCCTGACGACCCATGCGACGCCTGGGCAGGCACGAGCTGAGAAGTCGGCTGTCCCACATTTGGCATGTCGTCGATTTTCTTATATAAGGAGTCTATACGTGCACTCATTACTTTCCATAAGCCCATCCACTCAGGTGTCTGCCCCGCAGGGGGTGACATCCCTTCTAAAGGCATCTGCTCCGCCTCCACATCATTATCCTCATCAAACATGTCGACACAGCCGTACCGACACACCGCACACACACAAGGAATGCTCCGAATGAGGACAGGACCCACAAAAGCCCTTTGGGGGGATAGAGTGAGAGTATGCCAGCACACACCAGAGCGCTATATAATGCAGGGACTAACTGAGTTATGTCCCCTATAGCTGCTTTTTATATTATATATGTATTGCGCCCAAATTTAGTGCCCCCCCTCTCTGTTTTTACCCTGTTCTGAAGTGTAGACTGCAGGGGAGAGCCAGGGAGCTTCCTTCCAGGGATCTGTGAAGGAGAAATGGCGCCAGTGTGTCTGAGGGAGATAGCTCCGCCCCTTTTCCGCGGCCTATTCTCCCGCTTTTTTCTGGATTCTGGCAGGGGAATTTACCACATATATAGCCTCTAGGGCTATATATTGTGGTATTTTTGCCAGCCAAGGTGTTTTTATTGCAGCTCAGGGCGCCCCCCCCCCAAGCGCCCTGCACCCTCAGTGACCGGAGTGTGAAGTGTGCATGAGGAGCAATGGCGCACAGCTGCAGTGCTGTGCGCTACCTTGGTGAAGACTGATGTCTTCTGCCGCCGTTTTTCCGGACCTCTTCTTGCTTCTGGCTCTGTAAGGGGGACGGCGGCGCGGCTCCGGGACCGAACACCAAGGACTGGGCCTGCGGTCGATCCCTCTGGAGCTAATGGTGTCCAGTAGCCTAAGAAGCCCAATCCGGCTGCAAGCAGGCGAGTTCGCTTCTTCTCCCCTTAGTCCCTCGCTGCAGTGAGCCTGTTGCCAGCAGGTCTCACTGAAAATAAAAAACCTAAAACTATACTTTCTTTCTAAGGGCTCAGGAGAGCCCCTAGTGAGCATCCAACCTCGGCCGGGCACGAAATCTAACTGAGGCTTGGAGGAGGGTCATAGTGGGAGGAGCCAGTGCACACCAGGTAGTCCTAAATCTTTCTAGAGTGCCCAGCCTCCTTCGGAGCCCGCTATTCCCCATGGTCCTTACGGAGTTCCCAGCATCCACTAGGACGTTAGAGAAAAATATGTAACATTTCTAACACGTTCCTTCATTAAATTGATTTCCTCAGAGGGGAAATCATTACCTATTAACCTTTGAAAAAAGGTGAAAAAATGTGTTATGAGATTATTACATATTTTATTCGTATATGTGCAACTGACGAACAAGCCTATCATCACCTCAGCTCACCTCTCCAATACAATATATTAAACAGCAGCATTACAGATCAGTAGTTGCTTTCAGAGGCTACACGACGGCCCTTGTTTACAGATCTACAGATGTGTCCTCTTACATCCTTGCTGCAGTCACGTTAAATAGCCCTTTGAAGTCACGCCATGTTGTGACGGTACTCTGTATTCTGTGTAATTGCGGCTCTATCTGCATCCAAAACGAAACGTTACAGCTTTTTCCAGGAAAACACTGTAGCATAGCATTCTGTATGCAAATACAGTCGCAGTCACACACACAATATAGGCATGCTGCTATCATTTTAATCAGCAGAAGCTGCTCGTGCGTTCTATTGCATTATTGAGGCAAAAGACGCAAAAAAGATGCTCGGCGCTATGGAGTCACGCGGCACTCACGCATTCTCAGTGGAGAATTTGCCCATGGCAACCAATCAGCTGCTCTGTACAATTTTATAGCATGCAAAATATAAACGTTACACCAATGCTGATTGGCTGCCATGGGCAACTTCTCCACTCTATTCGCTGCTTAGTACATCTCTCCCAAGATTATGATCACATGCCATCGCACATGCACAGGATCCTGTGACCATCTCCATCTTCGGTACACAGTGCAGGGCAGTAGAGTCCAGGGCCATATGGTTGTACAGAATAGGAATTCCCATGTTGGATACATTATTTCACATGCCTCCGTTCTGCAGTGGAACACATTTATTGAGGTGGTATACCATACTATATATAGTACTATAGAGATACCATTTATTTTATACCCTCTAGTCACTAAGTAAACTTGGTGATAAGCCTAATGCTGAACAATAGTGGCGAGATATACTGCATTGATATGGTCAATGTTTTACAGACCCCTTGTATGTCCTGAGAACGGAAAAGATTTATTATGACCATTTGCTGGACATTCTTAAAGATTTCATCTGACACATTGTTTTGGGATCCAGTTAGGATCCCGGTGGTCTGGATCCCAGCAGTCAAAATACCAACACCAGAATCCCAACACTACTCTGTCAATCAAGCGGGTCCCCGGCCGACAAAAAGGTAAGCCACGCGGGGGGACGGGTCCAGTTGTTAGGTTTAAGGGGGCAAAGGGGGTTATGTTTAGGTACCTCGGGAGGGTTACGGTTTGTTGGGGGGAGCGGGGGGGGGGGGGGGTTAGGCTGCTAGAAGGGAGGGCTAGGAGGTCATTGTGGGGAGGCAAGTATACTTACCTTAACCCTACCGCTGGAATCTCAAGCCCAACCCATTGTTTAGTGTTCCCACTAGGAAGCTGGCAGGGTGCAGGGGGGCTGCACGCACCTCTGGCGGGGGAGGGGGGTGCGGCCTTGCTGGCATAACTATTGGGTGTGGTGCAGACCCCAACAAAGTCACAAATGGGGGCATGCCCGGCCATCAACATCACTAACGGATGCATGCCCAGCAGCTTCCCCCAAACTTTGCCCATAATGTAATAGATGCCGTACGATTTGCATGGCATCTATTCACACGACAACGGCAAAAGGACAGAGTGTAATTTGCCCTTTAAAAACCTGGATTTTGTTGTAAGTGCTTACCCCTAAAACTTGGTGGACAATTACAATAACTTAACAAATGAAGTGCACTATCTACTTGCAAAATGAATAAAAAATTTTTTTAAATGTCACTAACACACGTGACAATTACAGAAAAACTTTTCAAAACTTTCGTTACACATTTGTACTAGTCCTAAATGAACTCTCCTAAATAAAACTTTACAAACGTAGAGTAGAATGGTATAATACCGGACAAGCAAAGCAACTCCAATGCTGGGTACACATTAGAAAGCCAAAGCGGCTGACCAAGTGGCCGATTAGGTAAGCTATACACACACTTACCGATTGGCCGCTCGATATGTCTCACCAGACATCACAATTGGCCGGTCTCTGCAGCCAGTGTACAGCCGTTTGGCGGGTCACCCATACACACTTGCAGATGCTGGGCTGCAGGGCTGATCTGATATTTCTGAACGTTAGTCTCTAGAGTGAACTATAGATCTTTCTAGTGTGTATCCAGCTTTAGGGGGAGATTCAATTAGTCAGGGCTTGACAATCTTAAAAAAATATCTAGAAGCCAGGATGAAAATGTAGGAGCCTGTCCCAACAAATCCCACCACCCCCCAAAAATGGAGGGCCCCCTCACTACTCTGCACAGCTCCCCTGCACCAACCCCATAACCCCAAGTAATAATGGACCACATTCGTCAACAAGTAAAGGGTAACACTCCGCAACCACAATTCTGTGCAGCTACCCTGCAGACGCCGCCGCCACCCCCCCCCCCCCACCACACACACCCACACCCTCCCTCTTCTCCCCCTCCTCCGACATATAACGGAGCAGTAAATGCCATGGCCACTCGGCTATGTGGGTACCCCCAAGCAAATCATCCCTCTTTTGCCACCCCCCGAGCAAAGAACCCTACCACCTTCTCCCTGTGGCCATATCACTACCACACTCTGGAGCTGGCCTGGGGACAGGCAGTCAGACACACCAGAACAGGTAGTCATCATGTTGGGACCGGCGGTCAGCACATGCACTCCTGTGCATTAACGTTAATAAGTACGCCCGTAAATCTCCCCTGGTGCTGCTGGGGGACTGAGGAGAATCTACTTCCTTCCTCCCCATAATATGGTACTTAACCAGGGAGACGCACCTTACTGTGACTAATGACAGGGGCTACCTGGTTAAGAGCAAGGCATGATGCATTTACTTCACACTCTAGGTTCGTGATTAGCCCCAAGTCACTAATCTACATGGATTTCTCCTTGCACCTTCAGAAGGATATATGGAGAAGGAGAATATTCTAGTCTTACTGCAGGAGCAATTGAATAGTTTTGGGCACTAAACCCAGTAGCTACTTTCACGTGATGCTAACGGGCTATCATCATAGTAAAACAGCCCAAATTATAAGGACTTTAAACACACCTATAAGCCAAACAAATGGGTACAAAAACAAAGAAAATATCAGTGAAACTTCTGCTGTGTGGGTCACAATTCCAAACAAAAAGGACAGCTGAAACCGGAAATAGTTTTTTATACATGAGACATGAACACAAACTACTACAAGACAGACAGCATAGTAAGAGATTTTCCTGAAAACATAAATTTTTTAAATCGTTTCCGTAAACAACGTATCTGAACCCTGTAACACTTTCTAGAAGGTAAACGTAACCATCAGAAGAAGTTTTAGAAATTAATAAAACCTTACCAGAATCATAATTTGGTGGCTTCATATCTCCTTGATTTAACTCTGTTCCATACTTCAGCTTGTGATATTTTGCCCTGAAGTGTAAGGGAGAAAGAATTATTATTTTTGGCCCAATTTGTCAGCAAAAATAGATATAAACAGGTCAGAACAAAAAAATCTTCCCAACATGCTGTTTTGTTTTTCTTTGTACATTTTATTTTTTGTTCCATCACAAAATGATCAGAAAATGATTCTATTTTCCCTGTAGACACATTAATGGTTTACAACTAACAATTGCTATTGTGAGTTCAGGAGTCTTATCAGTTAATACAGCCTGCATACCAGAAGTAGACTATCCCCACATGGGAATGTCTTAAAGCTTTTATTTGGTCATTTCCATCCTATCCGGAGTAAGAGAAATGTAAGAGAAATGAGCATTTCATATCTGAAGGACACAGTGTTAAAGTGAACCAAGTCTATGAGGGTCAATTTAAAAGAAAGTGATGTTAAAGTTGAAGTACTGTCATTAATAATTAACCACTCACTTAACTGTTTTTAAAGCTTCAATAAAGTAGTTCCATAGTTTATTTATAACACCTAATAAAATATGATATTTACACTACACCATAGCAGTGTTAACACAAACATAGGCCAAAACAAAAAAATTTGTTCCACTTTAACTCTGACCTCAATGGGACGATTCTATTGTTTTACCCCGGTGACTACCACTAGGGGAACAAAATGGATCAATTTAATTGTTGCTCCGTTTAGACGCCCACACCCGCGGGGACACCCGCGGGGATAACATTTTTTCTCCCAGCCTCCTGAAGTGCAAGAAGAACTGTGTGCAAAGTCAGTGGTTTAGATGGGAATAGCTGCTATTCGTGGCTAAACCCTGTCTATTTGGGCATGTATAAAGTAATGGGCGCCTGATCAGAGCAACAACTAACTTGCTGTTACAGATGGCCAAAAAAGAAAGAAATAAAAAAAATGAATTGCCCCATAGTGAGCGAATCAAATGTATTTTCGGCACTCAAAGCAAAAAATATCTGCTGCTTTGAAGGTCCCAATGAGCACAGTGACCACCATCAGTAAATGGAAGAAATTCTGAACCACCAGGACTCTTCCTAGAGCTGGCCGGCAATCAAAACTGAGCAATCGGGGGTGAAGGGCCCTAGTCAGGGAGGTGAACAAGAACCCGATGGTCACTCTGTCAGAGATACAGCATTCCTCTGTGCAGAGAGAACTTTCCAGAAGTACAAACATCTCCACAGCAATCCACCAATCAGGCCTGTACGGTAGAGTGGCCAGACGGAAGCCACTCCTTAGTAAAAAGAACTTGGCAGCCTGCCTAGAGTTTGCCAAAATGCACCTGAAGGACTCTCAGACCATGAGAAACAAAATTCTCTGGTCTGATGAGACAAAGATTGGACTCTCTGGCGTGAATGCTAGGCATCATGTTTGGAGGAAACCAGGCACCACACATCACC
Organism: Pseudophryne corroboree; assembly: GCF_028390025.1. Classification (NCBI taxonomy): domain Eukaryota; kingdom Metazoa; phylum Chordata; class Amphibia; order Anura; family Myobatrachidae; genus Pseudophryne; species Pseudophryne corroboree. The sequence continues at coordinate 690,183,424 of NC_086447.1, read as the reverse complement.
GGGCCAATACCATCCCTACAGTGAAGCACGGTGGTGGCAGCATCATGCTTTGGGGATGTTTTTCAGTGGCAGGAACTGGGAGACTAGTCAGGATAGATGAAAATATGAATGCAGCAATGTACAGAGACATCCTGGATGAAAACCTGCTCCAGAGCGCTCTTGACCTCAGACTGGGGCGACGGTTCCTCTTTCAGCAGGACAACAACCCTAAGCACACAGCCAAGATATCAAAGGAGTGGCTTCAGGACAACTCTGTGAATGTCCTTGAGAGGCCCAGCCAGAGCCCAGACTTGAATCCAATTGAACATCTCTAGAGAGATCTGAAAATGGCTGTGCATCGACACTTCCCATCCAACCTGATGGAGCTTGAGAGGTGCTGCAAAGAGGAATGGGAGAAACTGGGCAAAGGTAGGTGTGCCAAGCTTGTGGCATCATATTCAATAAGACTTGAAACTGTAATTGCTGCCAAAGGTGCATCAACAAAGTATTGAGCAATGGCTGTGAATACTAACGTACATGTGATTTCTTAGTTTTTTATTTTTAATACATTTGCAAAAATCTCAATAAATACTTTTTTCACGTTGTCATTATGGGGTATTGCGTTTTGAGGGAAAAAATTAATTTATTCCAGTTTGGAATAAGGCTGTAACATAACAAAATGTAGAAAAAGTGAAGCGCTGTGAATACTTTCCGGATGCACTGTAATTTGTGTGGGTACTACATAAATTAATTACTGTTGAAATGTGACCAGCTTAAAAAGTGTTGTTTGGAGATGAACACACAAACAAACCCCCCCAAAAAATAGGATTTTGATACCTATCGGTAAATCCTTTTCTCTTAGTCCGTAGAGGATGCTGGGGACACACCAATAGAACCATGGGGTATAGACGGGATCCGCAGGAGACATGGGCACTTTAAGACTTTCAAAAGGGGTGTGCACTGGCTCCTCCCTCTATGCCCCTCCTCCAGACTCCAGTTATAGGAACTGTGCCCAGGGAGAAGGACATATTTCGAGGAAAGGATTTATTGTTAAACTAAGGTGAAATTCATACCAGCACACACCTAAAGCATGCCGCACAACGTGGCAATCAACAGAAAACAAGCCAACGGCATGAACGATTTCAGCAACAGGCTGACAACAAATGTAACACAACTTGCGTGTAACCACACTAATAACTGCAGATACAGTACGCACTGGGACGGGCGCCCAGCATCCTCTACGGACTAAGAGAAAAGGATTTACCGGTAGGTATTAAAATCCTATTTTCTCATACGCCCTAGTGGATGCAGGGGACACCAATAGAACCATGGGGTTATACCAAAGCTCTAGAATGGGCGGGAGAGTGCAGATGACTCTGCAGCACCGATTGACCAAACTTGAGGTAGTAATCGGCCAGGGTATCAAACTTGTAAAACTTAGCAAAAGTGTTTGAACCCGACCAAGTAGCAGCTCGGCAAAGTTGTAATGCTCAGGACGAGCCCACCTTTCTAGTAGAATGGGCCTTTACTGATTTCGGCAACGGCAATCCGGCCGTGGAATGAGCATGCTGAACCGTGTTACAGATCCAGCGTGCAATGGTTTGTTTGAAAGCAGTACACCCAATCTTGTTGGGAGCATACAGGACAAACAGAGCCTCGGTTTTCCTAACCTGAGCCGTTCTGGCGACATAGATTTTCAGAGCTCTGACCACATCCAAAGACTTTGACTCAATGAAAGCGTCAGTAGCCACTGGCACCACAATAGGTTGGTTCATGTGGAAAGATGAAACCACCTTCGGCAGAAAATGCTGACGAGTCCACAACTCTGCTCTATCTTCATGAAAAATTAAATAAGGGCTCTTGTGAGATAACAACAAAAGAAAAAAAAAAGAAAAAAGAAAAAAAAAATATAGGAATTGAGTGATCTCCGGATAAGGCTTTGAACAAAGGTATTGGGCACCAGAAGCCGGGAGCATGACGTAACGGAACCCAGGAGGGATTGCGGTAAAAGTTGGACTTTAACATGGCCATGTTTTAAATGTCCGCTGTGACACTATACTAACTCTGCTGCTTTGAGATAAGTTATTCTATGCATGCATGTCTAACCAACTAATTAATAACTAACCAATTGCGACTGTGCACGAAATCAGCGTGGACTCCAAAGGGAGGAGAAAAAGCTATTGAATACTCTCATGTTAAAAGAACTTTTGGAAGCAAGTGATATCAATACTTAATTTGGTCCTGAATAAGTGACTCTGGTTACAAATGTGTCAATGAAATATACACCCTCATCTTGAATTGAATAGAGACATTTAACCTCGAACTAGAGCTGGTAAAATTTGTAACACTGAAGTGTAACATTGTGAGGCAATTGGTTAAAGTTGTATGCTGTGTGTATTAAGGAGAAACTAAGTGGCTTTAGAGAGCAAAGTATTATTACTAATTGTGTTCTGATTGTTTTATCCACTAGTGCCATGATTTTAGGTAAAATCTTTTTTAATTGCATGCAATTAGTTTAGAGGTAAGAAAGGGATCTTATATTAGAGCTATTAATAGAGGTGAATATATATTAAACAAATAAACTATTATTTTAATAAGAAATCTGCTAGCGCTGTCTATATATTGTTTTTCTTTTGTTGTAATCTTGTGGTCAGGGGGTGGAGAGGTCCCCCTGTCTTATAGTGAGCTGCATGCAGATTTTTTCTTGGGACATATACGGTCATTTTTTAAATTTATTAGCGCCAGGGGGCTACTTTATTGTAGGTGTTTTGTCTTGTGAGATAAGGCCGCTAATTCAGACACCCGCTTTGCGGAAGCCAAAGCCAACAGGATGACCACTTTTCAAGTGAGGAACTTCAACTCCACCTTCCGTAAAGGTTCAAACCAATGTGATTGAAGGGACTGCAACACCACGTTAAGATCCCATGGTGACATTGGGGACACAAATGGGGGTTGGATGTGCAACACACCTTTCACGAACGTCTGAACTTCTGGAAGGGAGGCCAATTGTTTTTGAAAGAAAACCGATAAGGCTGAAATCTGTACCTTTATTGAGCTCAACTTTAGGCCCACATCCACACCTGCTTGTAGAAAATGGAGGAAACGTCCTAGCTGAAACTCTTCCGCAGGAGTCTTCTTGGATTCGCACCAAGACACATTTTCTCCAAATACGGTGGTAATGTTTCGTCGTAAGTACTTTCCTGGCCTGAAGAAGTGTGGGAATGACTTCACTGGGAATACCCTTTCGGGCTAGGATTTGGCGTTCAACCACCATGCCGTCAAACACAGCCGCGGTAAGTCTTGGTATATGCACGGCCCCTGCTGTAACAGGTCCTCGCGTAGAGGAAGAGGCCAGGGATCTCCTATGAGTAATTCCTGAAGATCTGGATACCAAGCCCTCCTCGGCCAGTCTGGGGCAATGAGGATCGCTTGAACCTTTGTTCTTCTTATGATCTTTAGAACTTTTGGAATGAGAGGAAGTGGAGGAAATACATACACCGCCGCAACACCCATGGTCTCACCAGTGCATCCACTGCTATTGCTTGAGGGTCCCTTGACCTGGAACAATATCTCTGAAGCTACTTGTTGAGGCGAGACGCCATCATGTCTATTTGAGGAATTACCCAATGACTTGTTACCACTGTGAAGACCTCTTGATGGAGGCTCCACTCTCCTGGATGGAGATCTTGTCTGCTGAGGAAGTCTGCTTCCCAGTTGTCCACTCCCGGAATGAAGATCGCTGACAGTGCGCTTGTATGCTTTTCCACCCAGCAGAGAACCTTTGTGACTTCTGCCATCGCCGCTCTGCTTTTTGTTCCACCCTGGCGGTTATGTACGCTACTGCTGTAACATTGTCCGACTGAATCAGTACGGCAGATTGCGAAGAAGATGTTCCGCCTGCACAAGGCCGTTGTAAACTCCTTAACTCCAGAACATTTATGTGGAGACAAGTTTCCTGGCTTGACCATCTTCCTTGGAAGTTTTCCCCCTGTGTGACTGCACTCCATCCTCTGAGACTTGCATCCGTGGTCACTAGGATCCAGTCCTGGATCCCGAACCTGCACCCCTCTAGGAGGTGAGAACTGTGCAGCCACCTCAGGAGTGATATTCTGGTCTTGGAAGACAGGATTATCCTTCGGTGCATGTGCAGGTGGGAACCGGACCACTTGTCCAACAGGTCCCACTGAAACACTCTGGCATGGAATCTGCCAAACTGAATGGCCTCGTATGCCGAAACCATCTTCCCCAGCAACCGAGTGCATTGATGAATTGACACTCTCGGCGGTTTCAGAATTTGTTTGACCAGACTCTGAAGTTCCAGAGCCTTTTCCACTGGGAGAAAAACTCTCTGTAGTTCTGAGTCCAGTATCATTCCTAAAAATGACAACCTTGTCGCCGGAGTAAACTATGGTTTTGGCAAGTTTAGGAGCCAACCATGTTGTTGAAGAACTGCCAGGGACAGTGCAACATTTTTCACCAACTTGTCCCTGGATCTCGCCTTTATCAGGAGATCGTCAAAGTACGGGATAATTGTGATTCCTTGCTTGCGAAGAACCATCATTTCCGCCATTACTTTGGTGAAAATCCTCGGAGCTGTGGTCAGACCAAACGGCAACGTCTGAAATTGGTAATGACAATCCTGAATTGCAAACCTCAGGTAAGCCTGATGCGAAGGCTAAATGGGAACATGCAAGTAGGCATCCTTTATGTCCACCGACACCATAAAATTCCCTTCCTCCGGACTGGAAATCACTGCTCGGAGAAACTCCATCTTGAATTTGAATTTTTTTAGGTAGAAATTGAGGGATTTCAGGTTTAGGATTGGTCTGACCGAGCCATCCGGCTTCGGGACCACAAACAGGCTTGAATATAAGCCTTCTCCCTGTTGTGACTGGGGAACCCTGACGATGACCTGATTTTGACACAACTTTTGTATTGCGTCGCAAACTACATCCCTGTCCGGAAGAGAAACTGGTAAGGCCGATTTGAAAAATCGGCGAGGGGGAACGTCTTGAAATTCCAGTTTGTACCCTTGGGATACTATTTGTAAAAGCCCAGGGGTCCAGGTCCGAAAGAACCCAGAACTGACTGAAGAGTTTGAGACGTGCCCCCACCGATGCGGACTCCCGCAGAGGAGCCCCAGCGTCATGCGCTGGATTTGGCAGAAGTCGGGGAGGACTTCTGCTCCTGGGAACCCTCCACGGCTGGTGATCTTTTACCCCTTCCCCTAGTAGCGAGGAAGGAAGAACCTCGCCTTTCTTGTATTTATTGGGCCGAAAGGACTGCATTTGATAGTGGTGTTTTCTTTTGTTGTGAAGGCACATAAGGCAAAAATGATGACTTACCCGCGGTAGCCGCAGATACCAAATCAGCAAGGCCGTCACCAAACAAGACACCACCTTTATATGGTAGAGATTCCATATTTTTCTTGGAGTCAGCATCAGCATTCCATTGATGAATCCATAATGCTCGCCTAGCTGAGACTGCCATGGCATTGGCCTTTGATCCCAAAAGGCCAATATCTCACGCAGTTTCCTTCAGGTAAGCTGCAGCGTCCTTGATATAACCCAGCGTCAAGAGGATGCTATCCCTATCTAGGGTATCTATATCAGATGACAAGTTATCTGCCCACTTTCCTATAGCGCTACTCACCCACGCAGATGCAATGACCGGTCTGAGTAGCGTACCTGTGGTCGTATAAATGCATTTTAACGTATTTTCCTGCTTACGATCCGCAGGGTCTTTAAGGGCTGCCGTGCCCGATGACGGAAGAGCCACCTTTTTAGACAAACGCGATAGGGCCTTGTCTACAATGGGGGGTGACTCCCACTTTTCCCTATCCCCAGAGGGAAACGGATAGGCCACCGGAATTCTTTTGGGAATCTGTAACTTTCTGTCAGGGCTTTCCCAGACTTTTTCAAATAGAGTGTTCAATTCATGAGAGGGAGGAAACACTATCTCAGGTTTCTTTTCCTTATACATACAAACCCTTTTATCAGGAACAGCAGGGTCCTCAGTGATATGTAATGCCTCTTTAACTGCCACAATCATGTACTGAATGCTCTTTGCCAGTTTTGGATCTAATCTGGAATCGCTATAGTCGACACTGGAATCAGTGTCCGTGTCGGTATCAGTGTCAGCCAACTGGGCAAACGTACGTTTCTGTGACCCCGATTGGACCTGTAATAACATATCCTCCACAGATTTCTTCCATGCCTGGGTCTGAGACTCAGACTTGTCCAATTTCTTACTAATACGAGCCACATTAGCATTCAAAACATTTACCCAATCAGGAGTCGGCGGTGCCGACAGGGTCACCCCCACAGCCTTTTGTGTCTCTAACACAGCCTCCTCCTGGGAAGAGCACTCAACCTCAGACATGTCGACACACGAGTACCAACACCCACAGACACAGCGGGCAAAAAGGGGACAGACCCACAGTAAAGTCTGTCAGAGAGAGACAGAGGGAATATGCCAGCTCACAACCCCGCGCCAAATCAAGGGTCTGAAGCGACTAATAAAATGCCCCAGACCTGTAGCGCTGTTAATATTAAGTATATTGCACCAATTATCACGTGTCCCCCCCCCCCCCTGTTTTGCACCCTGATACTTGTCAGCAGTGTGAGGAAGGACCGGTTCTCTGCAGCCTGAGGAGAGGAAATGGCGCCGAGTGAGCTGTGAAGACGAAGCTCCGGCCCCCTTAATGGTGCGCTTCTGTCCCGCTTATTTCAATAAATGAGTACACTAACGGGGGTTAGGACAGTGCCTTAACACTATTTTTAGCTGCCCAGTGCACCCCCCCCCCCCTTCCCCCTGTTGCCAGCAGTCTCCCTGAACATAAAAAACCTAACAATAAGTCTTTTTTCAGAGAACTCAGTAGAGCTCCCCTGTAGTGCGTCCAGTCTCACTGGGCTCAATTCTAAAACTGGAGTCTGGAGGAGGGGCATAAAGGGAGGAGCCAGTGCACACCCCTTTTGAAAGTCTTAAAGTGCCCATGTCTCCTGTGGATCCCGTCTATACCCCATGGTTCTATTGGTGTCCCCAGCATCCTCTAGGACGTATGAGAAAAGGAGATTTATGGTAAGACTTAGCATTGTTAAATCTCTTTCTGAGAGGTACACTGGATTCCACATGGAACAACATCGGGGTGTAGAGTTGGATCTTGATCTGAGGCACCAACAGGCTAAAGCTTTAACTATTCCTAGGATGCACTGCACCGCCTACTCTATATCCCCGCCTCCAGACACTGGAGCTCAGTTTTGTTAACCAGTCCAATGCAGATGTCCTAAAGCAGTTCCTCATGGGAGGGGACGCACTGTAGCGGGCACAAGAACCCGGCGTCCAAAGGAAGCATCCTGAGAGGTGGAAGTATCAAAGGAATAGAACCTGATCAAGGTGTCACTGAGGACCACGTAGCCGCCTTGTACAACTGTTCCAGGGACGCACCACGGCGGGCCGCCCAAGTAGGTCCAACAGACCAAATAGAATGGGCCTTGATAGTAGCAGGAGCTGAAAGTCCAGCCTGCGCATAAGCTTGTGCAATCACCATTCTAATCCATCTGGCCAAGGTCTGCTTATTCGCAGGTCAGCCACGTTTGTGAAAATTAAAAAGGACAAAGAGAATCAGATCTCCTAAGAGAGGCCGTTCTCTTCACATATATACAGAGAGCCCGTACCACATCCAAAGACCGTTCTTTGGAGGACAAACCAGGAGAGATAAAGGCCGGAACCACAATCTCTTGGTTAAGGTATAGACGACACCACCTTAGGTAGATAACCGGGGTGAGTTCCAAGAACCGCACGGTCACAGTGAAAAATCATAAAGGGTGACCGACAGGATAAGCACCCAAGTCTGAAACCCTCCTAGCAGAGGCAATAGCCAGCAAAAACAAGACCTTAAGCGTAAGCCATTTAAGGTCCACAGACTCAAGAGGTTCAAACGGAGACTCTTGTAGCACATCCAGAACCACAGACAAATCCCAAGGAGCCACAGGAGGGACATAGGGAGGCTGAATCCTTAAAACACCCTGAGTGAAAGTATGAACATCAGGCAGAGACACAATTTTTCTCTGAAACCATACCAACAAGGCTGAAATATGAACCTTGAGGGAGGCCAGACGAATGCCCAAGTCCAGGCCTTGTTGCAGAAAAGCCAAAAGTTTGGCAGTACCGAACTTGTATGTATCATAATTCTTAGCCGCACACCAGGTGAAGTAAGTATTCCAGACCCTATAATAAGTCTGAGCCAAAGTCAGTTTACGGGCTTTCAACATAGCTTGAATGACCGCCTCAGAAAAACCTTTGGCCCTCAGAACTGAAGCTTCAAGAGCCACGCCGTCAAAGCCAGTCGGGCCAGATCCTGGTAGACACAAGGGCCCTGAACGAGGAGGTCTGGGCGTTGCGGAAGTAGAAGAGGACGCTCTATCAAGAGAACCTGCAGGTCTGAGAACCAATGCCGTCTGGGCCATGCTGGAGTGATTAGAAGTAGTATTCCTCCTTCTTGTTTGAACTTTCTTATTACCCTGGGCAGGAGTGACACCAGAGGGAACACATACGGCAGCCGAAAGTTCCATGGAATTGCCAGCGCGTCCACGAACGCTGCTTGAGGATCCCTTGTCCTTGGTACAAAGACCGGACGGAACCTTGTGATTGTGTCGAGACGCCATCGGGTCTAAATCTGGTAGGCCCCCCTTGTCCACTAGGAGTTGAAAGACTTCAGGATGAAGGCTCCACTCTCCGGCGTGTACGTCCTGACGACTGAGGAAGTCCGCTTCTCAGTTGAGGACCCCCAGAATGAACACTACCGATATGGCTGGAAGATGGCGTTCCGCCCATAGATGAATCTTTGACACTTTCATCATTGCCATGCGGCTTCGAGTGCCGCCATGATGATTTATGGACGCCACCGTGGTGGCGTTGTCCGACTGTACTTGAACAGGCCTGTTCTATACCAGAAGCAGGGCCAGTTTCAGAGCATTGAACACTGCCCGCAACTCCAGAATGTTTATCGGAAGGAGAGATTCCTCCCTGGTCCACAGACCCTGAAGAGTGTGTTGCTCCAACACCGCGCCCCAATCTCGCAGACTGGCATCCGTCGTTAAGAGGAACCAGTTGGAGATCCAGAAGGGACGACCCCTGCTCAATCGTTGGTCCTGGAGTCACCAGCTCAGAGACAGACGAACTACTGGAGTCAATGAAATCATGTGAGACCTGATCCGGTGAGGCAGGCCGTCCCACTTGGAAAGTATTAACCGCTGCAGAGGGCGAGAATGAAATTGAGCGTACCATGTCGAAAGCCGACACCATGAGGCCTAGTACTTACATCGCCGAGTATATCGACACACGTGGGCGAGATAGGAAGCATCTTATCCTGTCCTGAAGTTTAAGGACCTTCTCCGGAGACAAGAACAACCGTTGGTTGTGTGTGTCCAGTAATGCCCCCAGGTGCACCATGCTCTGAGCAGGGACTAGTGAGGATTTCTTCCAGTTGATGAGCCACCCGTGGGCTTTCAGGAATTGGGCCGTCAGTTCCAGATGACGGAGGAGAACCCCTGGGGAGTTTGCCAGGATCAACCAGACGTCCAGATAGGTCAGGATCCTGATACACTGACTGTGGAGAAAGCCCGTCATGACCTTGGTGAAGATTCGCGGAGCTGGGGTCAGTCCAAAAGGCAAGGCCTGTAATTGATAATGTAGGTTGCCAATAGCAAACCGCAGACATTGGTGATGCGACATGGCAAAAGGTATGTGTAGGTAAGCATCATGTATGTCCAGGGATACCACATAGTCCTTGGGTTCCAAGTCCAGAACAATAGAGCGAAGAGTTTCCATACAGAATTTGGATACCTTCACAAATTTGTTCAAAGACTTGAGGTTGAGAATGAGCCGGGAGGATCCATTCGGTTTCCTGAACTAGGAACAGCGTTGAATAGTACCCCCTGCCTCTCTGAGCCATAGGCACAGACACTATCACTCCTGTGTCCAGGAGGGGTTGTACCACCAAATGTAGAGTTTTTGCTTTCAACGGATCCAAAGGGATATATGTCGAGCAAAACTGGCGAGAGTGACGTTTCTTGAAAGAGATGGCGTATCCGTGAGTGACGACTTCCCTAACCCAGGCGTCTGAAGTGGTCTTTAACCATAACTGGGCGAACCGCAGAAGTTGGCCTACCACCCTGGGGTCCCCCAGAGGGAGGCCTGCCTCGTCATGCAGCAGGCTTATCTGGTTTGGAAGCAGGCTGACGGGCAGCCCAGGAACGTCTAGGTTTGGGCTTAGAGGTTTTGGAAGTGCAAGCCTGTTTTGGGTACGCCTGACCCTTTGCTTTACTTGGAGGTCGAAAAGGAACAAAAGGTGGTACCTCTTAGCCTACGGAGCAGAAGGATTAGTACTCAGCAGACATGCAGTTTTAGCAGACGCTAAGTCAGCAACAATCTTGTTCAGATCTTTCCCAAAAAGGATGTTTCCCTTAAAAGGGATCACCTCCAAGGTCTTTTTAAAGTCCAGATCCACAGACCAGGACCACAACCACAGAATCCGGCGAGCCAGAATGGACGTAGCAGACGCTCTGGCCGTCAGCACAGTGGCATCAGAAGCCGCCTCCTGAATGTAATGAGAGGCTGTGGTAATATATAAAAAGGCACTGTCTGGCATTATCAGAAAAATACAGATGTAGCTCCGCCTTAACTTCTTGAACCCAGGCTTCAATAGCTTTTGCAGCCCAAGAAGCTGCTGTAGTAGGTCTATGTACAACACCTGCAAGAATGTAAATAGACTTCAAACAACCTTGCACACGCTTATCCGTTTGTTCAGAGAGGTGAAGGTAATGACAGGCAGAGTAGAAGACACCACAAGACGTGCGACATGCGAGTCCACCGGAGGTGGTGTTTCCCAATTTTTACTTAACTCTGCAGCGAGGGGATACTGAGCTAGCATTTATTAAGACAGGGAGAATTTCTTTCCTGGAGACTCCCAGGATTCCTGACGTATGTCAACTAAATTTTCAGAATGTGGTAAAACTAATTTAGTAACCTTCTGATGTTTGAACTTATCAGGCTTCTTAGACGTATCTGGAGGGTCATCAATCTGAAGAATCAGTGTGATAGCCTCCACTAGGCCAGGTACATAAACCTGTGTTATAGATTCCTCATCAGAAGCAGCTGCATAAGTGTCTGATGGATCAGTATAGTCCCCAATCTTCATCAGATGAAATATCCAAGCCATGAGTGGATTGTGAGAAAGAAATTGCACACTTAGATGACCCTTTGGTCTTAGGAGCGCGAGGGATAGGTGTTTGTTTAACCAAGGACTGATTTAATTGCTTTAACAGATTTGACAGAGTATCCGCCCATGGCAGATTAACTACAGGGACAATATGCGGCTGTAATGGCACAGGAGGTCCCACGGGGGGTGTAAGTCTTGTTACCAGCGTAGTCAGCATATTAGAGAAAGCAGCCCAAGGTGGGTGTGCCACCGGTGCTGCAGCTGACTAGGGAGTGCAGAACAGCCAGTACCTGGACCCTGAGCTGAAATATTTTCCTCAAGTAAAACCGTGGCGTCAGCACTGCATGAGGAAGGAGCGTCCACGGAATTCCTGCCCTGTGTAGCAGACATTACCGGGAAACGTAGCCTTAGGGTGTAGTAGTAGTAATACAATATAGCCAGACAAAAGCAGTACCGGACAAAAAACCCCTCTGTAAGGTGACTGCAAATACACAGAGAAAAATACCAAATAGAGTGAGTGTGTGTGTGTGTGTGTGTGTGTGTGTGTGTGTGTGTGTGTGTGTGTGTGTGTGTGTGTGTGTGTGTGTATATATATATATATATATATATATATATATATAGTGTTCACTCTAGGAGTGAAAAGGGGCAGGGCGCCGGACTCAGGGTGGCACATGTGCGCGCGCGTCCGAAATGGGGGCACGGCTACGCAAATTAGGGGGCGTGGCCACGCCTCCGTCATTTTAGGGGGCGGTGCGGCCCACAGACGCTACTATAGAGAGAGTCTGTGGCCGCCGACGTCACTGTTGGGCTTCCCCCAGCCCTCTCCCAATGCGTGAATGGATGCCGCGCGCATGCGCACGGCATCTATACACGCCGGGAGGGCAGGGAGCGGGCGGCTGTTCTAGCAGGGCGCCGCAAAAGGGGCAGGGCGGGTTTTGCCTGTTAAAAAACGGGCAGGGCGCGGCGCCCTGCTAAAACAGCCTAGAGTGAACACTAAATATATATATATATATATATATATATATATATATATATATATATATATATATATATATGAGAGAGAGAGAGAGAGAGAGAGAGAGAGAGAGATAGAGATAGAGATATATATATATAACCCTGACGCACTTAGCCCCCCTCAGGGTACAGAATATATAGCTATAGCGTTATGTGTGAGATACACTGAATGGAAAACACACAGCAGCTATTGGCACACACAGTCACATGTACAATGCAGAAATTATTAAATACAACAATACAACTGCACTGGTAATACTACATAGAGCTATGTATGTATACAGATATAACAATGCACAGTAAACACTGGATGCATATCACAGAATACTTGTACTAAATATTCAGATAGTTATGCACTCATTCTTAACCAACACTGTCTAAACGACATGTAGAATACTTAAGTGTCCTGTAAAAGCACAGCACTGATGAGACAGCCGGCTTTACAGAGGAGACTGTGCCCAGCAGTCCCAGAATCAGCGCAGCTCTGTGTAATGGTGCCCAAACGCTGACAGGGAGTGAGGGAGAGAGAGAGATTCAGCTCCAGAGCGGGAACTTCTGCTAAAGATGGTGCCACTGGGGAGGGGCTACAGGTCAGCACCTTATCCCATCTGCTGGACTTCACCACCAGGTACTATGGAGCCTATGTGAAACGGATTTTAGTAAATCCGACCTGTGCTCCTTGCCCTGGTGGATATAGTGGGGTCCCTGCATCCGAATCTCATCGGGACCTGCCTGGGGGACCCTCTTACCTCCTCCCTAGATGTGCGATCCAGGAGAGCAGCGGCGGTATGTGTGTGCCTGTTGAAACCGGAGCGCCTCCGCTGTACGTACCCGGCAACCAGGGCACGGGAGTATACAGTGCAACTGGGGGAAGTGAGGGAGCCGCAACACGATATGTCAGCATGACATATAGCAACTAGTGCCTGTGCTGCGGCCCTTGAAGTCTTCTTTCTTCTCAGAAAAGCTCTTTTTAGGGCTGCTTAGAGCAGCCCATCCTGTTAGCTGCCTGCACTGCAGGCACCAACTTACAAACTGAGCTGCAGTGCCTGGAGGCAGGGATGTAGAGGAGCAGTGCATCGCATCTTGGGAACAGTCAAAGCTTTGGCCTGTTGGTGCCTCGGCTCAAGATTCAACTCTACACCCCAATGTTATTCCCTGTGGAATACCAGTGTACCCCGCTGCAGAAAAAACATAGGATTTTAATACCTACCGGTAAATCCTTTTCTCTTAGTCCGTAGAGGATGCTGGGGACTCCGTAAGGACCATGGGGTATAGACGGGATCCGCAGGAGACATGGGCACACTAAGACTTTGAATGGGTGTGAACTGGCTCCTCCCTCTATGCCCCTCCTCCAGACCTAAGTTAGAAAACTGTGCCCAGGGAGACGGACATTTCGAGGAAAGAAATTATTGTTTAAACACGGTGAGTGTCACACCAGCTCACACCTTGAACATACCGCAGATCATGGTATTCAATAGAACACCAGCCACGGGCATGAAAAATTACACCGCCACATGCTGAGAAAATGTGTAACACAGCCTGTGTGTCAATCCAACCAATAAAAAGGTACCGCATGCCATGGCATGAACAACGTCAGCAACATCCTGACAGAAAAGAAACACCACAAGAGTGCAACCATAACCAATAACTGCAGACACAGTACGCACTGGTACGGGCACCCAGCATCCTCTACGGACTAAGAGAAAAGGATTTACCGGTAGGTATTAAAATCATATTTTCTCATACGTCCTAGAGGATGCTGGGGACTCCGTAAGGACCATGGGGCTTATACCAAAGCTCCAGACCGGGCGGGAGAGTGTGGACGAATCGGCAGCACCGATTGAGCAAACATGAGGTCCCCATCAGCCAGAGTATCAAACTTGAAGAGCTTAGCAAAAGTGTTTGAACCCGACCAAGTAGCCGCTAGGCAAAGTTGAACCGCCGAGACTCCTCGGGCATCCGCCCAAGAAGAGCCCACCTTCCTAGTAGAATGGGTCTCCACCAACTTCGATAACGGCAATCCAGCCGTAGAAGGAGCACGCCAAATCGTATCATAGATCCAGCGTGTAACAGACGGCATAGACGCAAGCGCCCCAAACATGCTGGGAGCATACCGGACAAACAGAGCCTCTGTTTCCCCAATCTGAGCCAAATTGGCGACCTAAATATTCAAAGCCCTGACTACATCGAGAGACTTTGAATCAGCCAATGCTTAAGTAACCACAGGCATCAAAATAGGCTTGTTTCCGCGAACAAAGAAAACAATTTGGCAGAATTATTATCAGAGTTCTGAATTCCGCTCTATCCACATGGAAGATTAAACAGGGGCTCTTGTGAGACAAAGCCGCTACTTCCGACACCGGCCTTGCGGACGCCAGGGCCAATAGCCGGACCACTTTCCAAGAGAGAAATTTTAACACAACCTTTCATAAAGGTTCCAATCAGTGTGACACAAGAAACCGCAACACCACGTCAAGGTCCCACGGTGCCAATGGGGCACAAATGGAGGTTGGATGTGCAGTACTCCTTTCACGAAAGTCTGAACTTCCGGAAAGGTGGCCAATTCTTTTTTTTTTTTTTAAAGAAAATTTATAAGGCCAAAACTGCACTGAAATGGAGCCTAACTTTACTCCTGCATCCACACCTGCTTGCCAAGAATGGAGAAGAACGACCCAGCTGAAAGTCTTCCGTAGGAGCCTTCTTTGATTCACACCAAGACACATATTTACGCCAAATACGGTGGTAAGGCTTTGCCGTTACTTCTTTTCTAGCCTGAAGAAGTGTGGAAACGACTTCACCGGGAATACCCTTTCGGGCTAGGATATAGTGTTCAACCGCCACGCCGTCAAATGCAGCAAGTCTTGATACACGCCCGGATCTTGCTGTAACAGTTCCTTGCGTAGAGGAAGAGGCCAGGGATCTTCTATGAGTAAATCTTGAAGAACTGGATACCAAGCCCTCCTTGGCTAGACCGGAATAATGAGGATCGCCTGAACCTTTGTTCTTCTTACGTTTATCACCTTCAGACAGAGTGAAAGCGGAGGGGACACATAGACCGACTGAAAACACCCAAGGTGTCACGAGGGCGTCCACTGCTATAGCTTGAGTGTCCCTAGACCTGGAACAATATCCCTGAGGTCTCTCGCTGAGGCGAGACGCCAACATGTCCAATTGAGGCACTCCTCAAAGACTTGTCACTTCTGTGAAAACTTCTCTATGACGACTGTATTTCTCCCGGATGGGGATCGCGTCTGCAGAGGAAATCTATTTCTCCGTCGTCTACATCCAGAATGAAGATTGCTAATATAGCGTTTACCTGTCTTTCCGCACAGCGGAAAACTTTTGCGGCTTCCGCTCCTTGTTCCGCCCTAGCGGCTTACTTACGCCACCGCTGTCAAGTCGTCCGACAGAATTAACACGGGCAGATCACAAAGAAAATGTTCGTTGAAAATCGCTCTTAATTCAAGAAAGCTTATTGCAGACAAGCTTCCCAGCTTGACCTTTTCCTCTGGAAATACTTCCCTCGGAAAGACTGCTGCCCAGCCTCGGAGATCTGCATGCATGGACACAAGGATCTAATCCTGGATCCCGAACCTTCGTCCCTCTAGGAGGTGAGGCTGTGCAGATACCGCAGGAGCGATATCCTGGCCATTAGGATTATATTCCGGTGCATGTGCAGGTGAGACCCGATCCACATTTCCAACTGGTCCCGTGAAAACCACTCTGGCATTTGACCTGCTCACCGAAAAGGCCTCTTAGGCTGCACCCGTCTTCTTCAACAACGGAACATATTGATGGATTGTCACTGCAAATCTGATCCGACTCTGGATTCTCAGACCTCTTTTCACAGGAAAACACAGAACCTCAACCGTTCAGTATCTACTCTGATACCCACCACCGACATCAGCGTCGTTGGGACAACAGCCATTTCCTGTGTCGAAGAACAGTCAGAGAGAAACAACTATTTGGAGCACTTGTTTCTTAACCTCACCGGAATCAGGGGAGCGTCTCAGTACAGAATAACAATGGCTCTCACTATTGAAAGAAAACCATCATACTGCCAACACTCCGGTGAGATGGCAAAGACAATCCTGGATATCAACCCAGGTAGGCTGAATGCTGAGAAAAACGCATTTAAAACCCTTTTTCTACCTTTACGTGCTGGAGCTCCCTGGCCTGAGAGATTCCATCCTGTAGTTCAACTTTGTAAGTAGAAGTCTTTGTTTCTGGTGGATGGGGATCTGAACCCCGGACCCCAGCTGTTGTAGTGCAGAGCACTGTACCACTAGGCTACTCGAGTGGCTATATTTTTTTTTTTTTTTTTTTTTTTTTTTTAAGGGACAGTAGGACGAAATCCTGAACCTGACGCAACTCTGGTATGGCGTCGCGTACTACCTCCCCTTCCAGAGGGGAATCAGTAAGATCTATTTGAAAACTCAGTGAGGAGAATCATCTGTAAATTCCAGTATGTCCCCCTTTGACTTCTACTATTAACCCCCAGGTCCAAGTCCATTCCCGGACTGACGGAAGAGTATTAGACGAGTTCCCACCGGTGTGGGCTCCAGCCAAATAGACCCAGCGACATGCGGTGGATGTGGTAGAAACCGAAGACAATATCTGCTTCTGCAAACCTAATAAAGGCTGCAGAGCTCTTACCTTTTCACCTTCCACTATCTGCACAGAAAGGGAAAAAAGAACTGTATCAAAACAGTTAAAATGACTGCATCCCACCAAAGAATGCGTCACCAACCGTTGTGAGGGAATCTAACTTACGAAGGTAGACTTACCAGTGGTATTCGCCGACAGTGACTTAACTGAGGTATCCCCAAACAGCGGTACACCGCCACAGGGAAAAAACTCCAGTATCTCTCGGAGTCAGCCTCAGCATTCCTCCGGCCACACCTACTACAGACGCACAGCAGCCTGCCGCAATGTTATAGAGAAGAACCAACATAAGAAACATCCCCTCTCTCTAGGGTAATTCTATTGGATGTTTTTCCGAATACAAGCACTCCCCCATGCGCATGTAATGCAAATAACCTCAAAGCATATAAGTAAAATATCACTTAGCTTCCTCTATACGATCCTTTGTGACAGGGCCCCGTGCCGACCAGGAGTTGACTTTAACCGTATTCTATCCGCGGCGGGAAAAGAATAAACACTGACTCCTCGTGAGGATCGGAGACCAACTCGTCACGGCCGACCTAGCGCTTTATCAACAGAGCGACCAGCACATGAGAAGGAATACTTTTACTTCAGCATTCATTAGAACTTGCAATATGAATATACATATTTAAATACACATATTCTCAATATATATATATATATATATATATATATATATATATATATATATATATATATATATATATATATATATATATATCATACATATAAGTATTTTGTCCAGAACCCCAGGGTCCCTAGTGACATTAATGTGTGCGACCATGTACTGAATGCCCAAGTTGTGGATCTGACCAGGAAACCTTATGGTCGACATAAAACATAGCATTTGTCGACAACAGGGAGTGGAACTAGGTAAAATTAACATTCTTACGACCCCGAGGGGTTCGAGGGAAGTATATACACAAATTTAATATCATTCCCCCACAAATAAAAGCACATCTGTGCCAGAGCTACAGGCCCATGGAACCGTACCCTGTACAGGTATAGGTTATTGACTTCATGTTAATTTACCCCCAGTAATAACAGATAGTGCCGACAGGTCACCCACATACTACTGTGTCACCCATACAGTGTTCACTTTCGAAAAAGCATACAACTACCGACCTGCTGACACTTGATCAACAGACCCAAGTACCATCAGGAGTCGGCAATGCCGACAGAGGTATTCCCATAGCCAGCCCGTGGCAGAGCACACACACGTCGACACATGAGTATTATAAGCTATCATGGGTATATGACAGGGAAACACAGAATACAAGTACAACTCATTAACTAACACGGCCATTATAGATGTATAGTGCTATATTTCCTTCTTTGCACTAAAACCACCTTGCCCCCCCCCCCCCCCTCTAGTTTTCCACTGTTAGGTGCCTAACAGTGCTTTTTGGCGGGGACATGAGGAGAAAATGGCGCTGTAACAAGTTGTGAGGGCTAAGCCCCGCCCCCTCTCGGCGCGCTTCAGCCCCTCCAATATTATAGATATTTATACTGGCGGGGGTCCCTATACAGTGCCTATGCACTGTATACATCTTTTGCCAGTTGCAGGAAAGAGGTATATTGCTGCCCAGGGCGCCCCCCCTGCGCCCTGCACCCTTGTAGAACCGTTGGTGTGTGGGAGCAATGGCACGCAGCGCGACCGCTGCGCTGTACCTCCGACCTGAAGTCTTCTGCCATCATTGAAGTCTTCTTTTTCTTCCAATACTTACCCGGCTTCTGTCTTCTTGCTTCTGTGAGGGGGTTGACGGCGCGGCTTCGGGAACAAGCAGCTAGGCGCACCAAGTGATCGAACCCTCTGGAGCTAATGGTGTCCAGTAGCCTAAGAAGCAGAGCCCTTAACTCAGCAGAAGTAGGTCTGACTTCTCTCCCCTCAGTCCCACGAAGCAGAGAGCCTGTAGCGAGCAGGTATCTCTGAAAATAAAAAACCTAGCATAAAGTCTTTCCAGAGAAACTCAGCAGAGCTCCCCTAGTGTGTGACCAGTCTCTCCTGGGCACAGAATCTAACTGAGGTCTGGAGGAGGGGCATAGAGGGAGGAGCCAGTTCACACCCATTCAAAGTCTTATAGTGTGCCCATGTCTCCTGCGGATCCCGTCTATACCCCATGGTCCTTACGGAGTCCCCAGCATCCTCTAGGACGTATGAGAAAGGCTTTTGTTTTACAATAAATATGCTTAAGAAGTTTTGAGCACTATTGTCCTACAGCTCATTAACACATTAGTGTTTATTGCAACAGGTGGCTTATAACAGCCATATACAAACCCCAAATGCAGGCAGTGGTAAGCTTGGGAATGCTGCACAGCAGAAGGAAGCAATTTCATTCAAGAAGCTATAATTAAGACTTGCATGTGAGCACCATGGGTTGGCCTACTATTCACCTCAGCACCAAAGGATTGCGGGCTCCAGATGTAACTATACAAAACTTTAGACCCATTTAACATAGAATCAAATAGTTTTACCAAGCACAGCAACTAAACATTTCTGCATCTTTAATATAACCAAGCAGGGAAGATTATATTACTTTAAAATAAATGGAAAGGAGGGTGAGCAAAAAAAGTAACTACGGAGAGTAAAATATTCAATACCGTCACTAAGGGAACATCTGCTGCAGTGACAATAATGCGTCTTGGTTCATCTTACAGCTGAGTAATCGTTTAGCAATTCTTTTCATAGTCGTTCATGCTAATTTATTTATAAGTGAAATGGATGGTGACAGCACAAGGCCTAGGAATATTGTACACTGAACATTCTATGTTACTGTATAGTATATTTTTCTGAAACCACTACGGACTTAACCACAATAACAAGAGAAAGCAGCTGGTTGTGCATATAATCCAGTAATATACGGTTTGAGGTGTGTAAGAGGCATGGTCGGCTTACGGAGAGAGTTTAGGAATTTCAGATAAGAACTAGTATGGGGAAAAGATCTCTAATTGCATGCTGTATTAATATGGTGTGTTGATATTGTTTGCATGGGACAAGAATTCTCCAACATGTACGTTTCCCACTTTCGAATGAACCAGTTGTTCAGGATGAAGACTGGTTTGACAACCTCTGACAAGATAATAGTGAGGCCAGAGATGGTCTTCAGAAGATAGAGAAATGTATTCTGGAACAACACCCAGAAACTGTTCATACCTTTCTTGTTTTAAAGCATATTCCAACATCTTTATTCTTCTGACTAGATCCTTCTTTAAATTCTCCTGTCCTTTCCTTTCACCTTGAAGGAAGGCTATCTGGGCCTGTAAAACACAAAAGCACACATCTTAAGTGATTGCTTACGAGTTCTGGAACGTAAAACAGCTACATGGTGACATCTCCCCCCCCCCCCCCCCACCACACACACACACATAGCCCTCTCAACTGGCACAACTGCAAGGGTCCATTTGAAGGAGGTGGCAGCAATATTTGGCATAGGCTCACCAACATATAACTAGATGGAAAAAACGTCCTTGTAAAGAGAAGGAAAACAACTTTAGTAGAGAATGAAAGGTGAAAAAGAAACAAAAAAAGAAAAGGAAAAAAACACAAAAACCTACCTATAAATTTCCCTAAAGCATGTTTACTAGTTCTTAACAACGCCGCTACAAAAAAGGTCTCTATACATCAGAACGGTGTAGTAAACATAGATCAGGCATGGTACCGAAGGATTGGCGTATAGCTGAGGTAGTGCCAATATTTAAAAAGGGATCCAAAAATCTTCCGGGAAACTACAGACCAGTTAGTTTAACATCTATAGTGGGGAAAATATTGGAAGGAATTCTAAGGGACGGCATACAGTCCGCTAGGATTATTAGCAAGAACCAGCATGGGTTTGTGAGGGACAGGTCATGCCAGACTAATTTAAATTAGCTTCTACAAGGAAGTGAGCAAATAAGAATTTACTTACCGATAATTCTATTTCTCGGAGTCCGTAGTGGATGCTGGGGTTCCTGAAAGGACCAAGGGGGGATAGCGGCTCCGCAGGAGACAGGGCACAAAAGTAAAGCTTTTACAGGTCAGGTGGTGTGTACTGGCTCCTCCCCCCATGACCCTCCTCCAGACTCCAGTTAGGTACTGTGCCCGGACGAGCGTACACAATAAGGGAGGATTTTGAATCCCGGGTAAGACTCATACCAGCCACACCAATCACACCGTACAACTTGTGATCTAAACCCAGTTAACAGTATGATAACAGAGGAGCCTCTGAAAGATGGCTTCCTAAACAATAACCCGAATTAGTTAACAATAACTATGTACAAGTATTGCAGATAATCCGCACTTGGGATGGGCGCCCAGCATCCACTACGGACTCCGAGAAATAGAATTATCGGTAAGTAAATTCTTATTTTCTCTATCGTCCTAAGTGGATGCTGGGGTTCCTGAAAGGACCATGGGGATTATACCAAAGCTCCCAAACGGGCGGGAGAGTGCGGATGACTCTGCAGCACCGAATGAGAGAACTCCAGGTCCTCTTTTGCCAGGGTATCAAATTTGTAAAATTTTACAAACGTGTTCTCCCCTGACCACGTAGCTGCTCGGCAGAGTTGTAATGCCGAGACCCCTCGGGCAGCCGCCCAAGATGAGCCCACCTTCCTTGTGGAATGGGCCTTAACAGATTTAGGCTGTGGCAGGCCTGCCACAGAATGTGCAAGTTGAATTGTGTTACAAATCCAACGAGCAATCGACTGCTTAGAAGCAGGAGCACCCAACTTGTTGGGTGCATACAGTATAAACAGCGAGTCAGATTTTCTGACTCCAGCCGTCCTTGAAATATATATTTTTAAGGCTCTGACAACGTCTAACAACTTGGAGTCCTCCAAGTCGTCTGTAGCCGCAGGCACTACAATAGGCTGGTTCAGGTGAAACGCTGATACCACCTTAGGGAGAAAATGCGGACGCGTCCGCAGCTCTGCCCTATCCGAATGGAAAATTAAATAAGGGCTTTTATAAGATAAAGCCGCCAGTTCAGATACTCTCCTGGCCGAAGCCAGGGCCAGTAACATAGTCACTTTCCATGTGAGATATTTCAAATCCACATTCTTTAGTGGTTCAAACCAATGGGATTTGATGAAATCTAAAACTACATTTAGATCCCACGGTGCCACCGGAGGCACCACAGGAGGCTGTATATGCAGTACTCCTTTGACAAAAGTCTGAACCTCAGGGACTGAGGCCAATTCTTTTTGGAAGAATATTGACAGGGCCGAAATTTGAACCTTTATAGATCCCAATTTGAGACCCATAGACAATCCTGATTGCAGGAAATGTAGGAAACGACCCAGTTGAAATTCCTCCGTCGGAGCACTCCGATCCTCGCACCACGCAACATATTTTCGCCAAATACGGTGATAATGTTTCGCGGTGACTTCCTTCCTTGCCTTTATCAAGGTAGGAATGACTTCTTCTGGAATGCCTTTTCCTTTTAGGATCTGGCGTTCAACCGCCATGCCGTCAAACGCAGCCGCGGTAAGTCTTGAAAGAGACACGGACCCTGCTGGAGCAGGTCCCTTCTCAGAGGTAGAGGCCACGGCTCGTCCGTGACCATCTCTTGAAGTTCCGGGTACCAAGTCCTTCTTGGCCAATCCGGAGCCACTAGTATCGTTCTTACTCCTCTTCGCCGTATAATTCTCAATACCTTTGGTATGAGAGGCAGAGGAGGAAACACATACACCGACTGATACACCCAAGGTGTTACCAGCGCGTCCACAGCTATTGCCTGCGGATCTCTTGACCTGGCGCAATACCTGTCCAGTTTTTTGTTGAGGCGAGACGCCATCATGTCCACCATTGGTTTTTCCCAACGGTTTATTAGCATGTGAAAAACTTCTGGATGAAGTCCCCACTCTCCCGGGTGAAGATCGTGTCTGCTGAGGAAGTCTGCTTCCCAGTTGTCCACGCCCGGGATGAATACTGCTGACAAAGCTATCACGTGATTCTCCGCCCAGCGAAGGATCCTGGCAGCTTCTGCCATTGCACTCCTGCTTCTTGTGCCGCCCTGTCTGTTTACATGGGCGACTGCCGTGATGTTGTCCGACTGGATCAACACCGGTCTTCCTTGAAGCAGAGGTTCCGCCTGGCTTAGAGCATTGTAGATCGCTCTTAGTTCCAGAATGTTTATGTGAAGAGACTTTTCCAGGCTCGTCCACACTCCCTGGAAGTTTCTTCCCTGTGTGACTGCTCCCCAGCCTCTCAGGCTGGCGTCCGTGGTCACCAGGATCCAATCCTGTATGCCGAATCTGCGGCCCTCCAATAGATGAGCCTCCTGCAACCACCACAGGAGAGATACCCTTGTCCTTGGCGACAGGGTTATCCGCAGGTGCATCTGAAGATGCGACCCTGACCATTTGTCCAACAGATCCCTTTGAAAAATTCTTGCATGGAATCTGCCGAACGGAATTGCTTCGTAAGAAGCTACCATTTTTCCCAGGACTCTTGTGCATTGATGTACAGACACCTTTCCTGGTTTTAGGAGGTTCCTGACCAGGTCGGATAACTCCTTGGCTTTTTCCTCGGGAAGAAAAACCTTTTTCTGAACTGTGTCCAGAATCATCCCCAGGAACAGCAGACGAGTTGTCGGCATTAATTGGGATTTTGGAATATTCAGAATCCATCCGTGCTGCTTTAGCACCTCTTGAGATAGTGCTAATCCCATCTCTAGCTGTTCTCTGGACCTTGCCCTTATTAGGAGATCGTCCAAGTATGGGATAATTAATACGCCTTTTCTTCGAAGAAGAATCATCATCTCGGCCATTACCTTTGTAAAGACCCGAGGTGCCGTGGACAACCCAAACGGCAGCGTCTGAAACTGATAGTGACAGTTTTGTACAACGAACCTGAGGTACCCCTGGTGTGAGGGGTAAATTGGAACGTGGAGATACGCATCCTTGATGTCCAAGGATACCATAAAATCCCCTTCTTCCAGGTTCGCTATCACTGCTCTGAGTGACTCCATCTTGAACTTGAACTTCTTTATGTACAGGTTCAAGGACTTCAGATTTAGAATAGGCCTTACCGAGCCATCCGGCTTCGGTACCACAAATAGAGTGGAATAATACCCCTTCCCTTGCTGTAGAAGAGGTACCTTGACTATCACCTGCTGAGAGTACAGCTTGTGAATGGCTTCCAAAACCGTCTCCCCTTCGGAGGGGGACGTTGGTAAAGCAGACTTCAGGAAACGGCGAGGTGGAGACGTCTCTAATTCCAACCTGTACCCCTGAGAAATTATCTGCAGGATCCAGGGATCTACCTGCGAGTGAGCCCACTGCGCGCTGTAATTCTTGAGACGACCGCCTACCGCCCCCGAGTCCGCTTGAGAAGCCCCAGCGTCATGCTGAGGCTTTTGTAGAAGCCGGGGAGGGCTTCTGTTCCTGGGAAGGAGCTGCCTGTTGCTGTCTCTTCCCTCGTCCTCTGCCTCGTGGCAGATATGAATAGCCCTTTGCTCTCTTGTTTTTAAAGGAACGAAAGGGCTGCGGTTGAAAGGTCGGTGCCTTTTTCTGTTGGGGAGTGACTTGAGGTAGAAAGGTGGATTTCCCGGCCGTAGCCGTGGCCACCAAATCCGATAGACCGACCCCAAATAACTCCTCCCCCTTATACGGCAAAACTTCCATATGCCGTTTTGAATCCGCATCGCCTGTCCACTGTCGTGTCCACAAAGCTCTTCTGGCCGAAATGGACATAGCACTTACCCGTGATGCCAGTGTGCAGATATCTCTCTGTGCATCACGCATATAAAGAAAAGCATCCTTTATTTGTTCTAACGACAGTAAAATATTGTCCCTGTCCAGGGTATCAATATTTTCGATCAGGGACTCTGACCAAACTACCCCAGCACTGCACATCCAGGCAGTCGCAATAGCTGGTCGTAGTATAACACCTGCATGTGTGTATATACTTTTTTGGATATTTTCCATCCTCCTATCTGATGGATCTTTAAGTGCGGCCGTCTCAGGAGAGGGTAACGCCACTTGTTTTGATAAGCGTGTTAGCGCTTTGTCCACCCTAGGAGGTGTTTCCCAGCGCTCCCTAACCTCTGGTGGGAAAGGGTATAAAGCCAATAACTTCTTTGAAATTAGCAGTTTTTTATCGGGGGCAACCCACGCTTCCTCACACACGTCATTTAATTCTTCTGATTCGGGAAAAACTACTGGTAGTTTTTTCACACCCCACATAATACCCTGTTTAGTGGTACCTGTAGTATCAGCTAACTGTAACGCCTCCTTCATTGCCAAAATCATATAACGTGTGGCCCTACTGGAAAATACGGTTGATTCGTCGCCCTCACCACTGGAATCAGTGCCTGTGTCTGGGTCTGTGTCGACCGACTGAGGCAAAGGGCGTTTTACAGCCCCTGACGGTGCTTGAGGCGCCTGGACAGGCACTAATTGATTGTCCGGCCGCCTCATGTCGGCAAACGACTGCTTAAGCGAGTTGACGCTATCCCGTAATTCCACAAATAAAGGCATCCATTCCGGTGTCGACTCCCTAGGGGGTGACATCCTCATATTTGGCAATTGCTCCGCCTCCACACCAATATCGTCCTCATACATGTCGACACACACGTACCGACACACAGCAGACACACAGGGAATGCTCTATACGAAGACAGGACCCACTAGCCCTTTGGGGAGACAGAGGGAGAGTCTGCCAGCACACACCAAAAAGCGCTATATATGACAGGGATAGCCTTATGATTAAGTGCTCCCTTATAGCTGCTTTTTATATAAATATATAGCCATTAATATGCCCCCCCTCTCTGTTTTACCCTGTTTCTGTAGTGCAGTGCAGGGGAGAGACCTGGGAGCCGTCCTGACCAGCGGAGCTGTGACAGAAAATGGCGCCGTGTGCTGAGGAGATAGGCCCCGCCCCTTTTTCGGCGGGCTCGTCTCCCGCTATTTAGTACATTTAGGCAGGGGTAAATATCTCCATATAGCCTCTGGGGGCTATATGTGAGGTATTTTTTGCCTTTTAAAAGGTTTTCATTTGCCTCCCAGGGCGCCCCCCCCCAGCGCCCTGCACCCTCAGTGACTGCCGTGTGAAGTGTGCTGAGAGGAAAATGGCGCACAGCTGCAGTGCTGTGCGCTACCTTAGAAGACTGCTGGAGTCTTCAGCCGCCGATTCTGGACCTCTTCTTGCTTCAGCATCTGCGAGGGGGCCGGCGGCGCGGCTCCGGTGACCATCCAGGCTGTACCTGTGATCGTCCCTCTGGAGCTTCATGTCCAGTAGCCAAGAAGCCAATCCATCCTGCACGCAGGTGAGTTCACTTCTTCTCCCCTCTGTCCCTCGTTGCAGTGATCCTGTTGCCAGCAGGAATCACTGTAAAATAAAAAACCTAAGCTAAACTGTCTAAGCAGCTCTTTATGAGAGCCACCTAGAATTGCACCCTTCTCGGCCAGGCACAAAAATCTAACTGGAGTCTGGAGGAGGGTCATGGGGGGAGGAGCCAGTACACACCACCTGACCTGTAAAAGCTTTACTTTTGTGCCCTGTCTCCTGCGGAGCCGCTATCCCCCCTTGGTCCTTTCAGGAACCCCAGCATCCACTTAGGACGATAGAGAAATAATCTTAATTAAGGAAAAGCCGTGTATGTGGTATTCCTAGATTTTGCAAAAGCCATCGATACAGTTCCTCACAGGAGACTGATGATCAAATTAAAGAAGCTTGGCCTAGGAAAAACTATTTGCACATGGATAAGCAGCTGGTTGGATAGCAGGGTACAGCGAGTAGTGGTCAATGGGATGTCCTCAACCTGGTCCCCAGTAGTCAGCGGAATACCACAAGGGTCCGTACTCGGACCACTACTGTTCAACATATTTATCAATGACCTAGAAATAGGCCTGGAAAGCACAGTGTCAATCTTCGCAGATGATACTAAACTGTGTAAGGTAATTAATTCAGAATTGGATGTGGAGTCCTTGCAGAATGATCTATCTAAACTTGAACTCTGGGCGTCAAAATGGAAAATGAGGTTCAATACAGACAAATGCAAGGTTATGCATTTTGGGACTAAAAATAAGATTTTACTTACCGATAAATCTATTTCTCGTAGTCCGTAGTGGATGCTGGGGACTCCGTCAGGACCATGGGGATTAGCGGCTCCGCAGGAGACAGGGCACAAAAATAAAGCTTTAGGATCAGGTGGTGTGCACTGGCTCCTCCCCCTATGACCCTCCTCCAAGCCTCAGTTAGGATACTGTGCCCGGACGAGCGTACACAATAAGGAAGGATTTTGAATCCCGGGTAAGACTCATACCAGCCACACCAATCACACCGTACAACTTGTGATCTGAACCCAGTTAACAGTATGACAACGTAGGAGACTCTGAACAGACGGCTCACAACAATAACAACCCGATTTTTTTGTAACAATAACTATGTACAAGTATTGCAGACAATCCGCACTTGGGATGGGCGCCCAGCATCCACTACGGACTACGAGAAATAGATTTATCGGTAAGTAAAATCTTATTTTCTCTAACATCCTAGTGGATGCTGGGGACTCCGTCAGGACCATGGGGATTATACCAAAGCTCCCAAACGGGCGGGAGAGTGCGGATGACTCTGCAGCACCGAATGAGAGAACTCCAGGTCCTCTTTAGCCAGGGTATCAAATTTGTAGAATTTTACAAACGTGTTCTCCCCCGACCACGTAGCTGCTCGGCAGAGTTGTAATGCCGAGACCCCTCGGGCAGCCGCCCAGGATGAGCCCACCTTCCTTGTGGAATGGGCCTTGACAGATTTAGGCTGTGGCAGGCCTGCCACAGAATGTGCAAGTTGAATTGTGCTACAAATCCAACGAGCAATCGTCTGCTTAGAAGCAGGAGCACCCAGCTTGTTGGGTGCATACAGTATAAACAGCGAGTCAGATTTTCTGACTCCAGCCGTCCTTGAAATATATATTTTCAATGCCCTGACAACGTCCAGCAACTTGGAATCCTCCAAATCGCTAGTAGCCGCAGGCACCACAATAGGCTGGTTCAGGTGAAACGCTGACACCACCTTAGGCAGAAAATGAGGACGCGTCCGCAGTTCTGCCCTGTCCGAATGGAAAATCAGATATGGGCTTTTATACGATAAAGCCGCCAATTCTGACACTCTCCTGGCTGAAGCCAGAGCCAGTAGCATGGTTACTTTCCATGTAAGATATTTCAAATCCGCCGATTTGAGTGGCTCAAACCAATGGGATTTGAGAAAATCCAAAACTACATTAAGGTCCCACGGAGCCACTGGGGGCACAACCGGGGGCTGTATATGTAGTACTCCTTTTACAAAAGTCTGGACTTCAGGAACTGAAGCCAATTCTTTCTGGAAGAAAATCGACAGGGCCGAAATTTGAACCTTAATGGACCCCAACTTGAGGCCCATAGACAATCCTGTTTGCAGGAAATGTAGGAATCGACCCAATTGAAATTCCTCCGTGGGGGCCTTCCTGGCCTCACACCACGCAACATATTTTCTCCAAATGCGGTGATAATGTTGTGCAGTCACCTCCTTCCTGGCTTTAACCAGTGTAGGAATGACCTCTTCTGGAATGCCTTTTTCCCTTAGAATTCGGCGTTCAACCGCCACGCCGTCAAACGCAGCCGCGGTAAGTCTTGGAATAGACACGGTCCCTGCTGAATCAGGTCCCGTCTTAGAGGTAGAGGCCACGGATTTTCCGTGAGCATCTCCTGAAGTTCCGGGTACCAAGTTCTTCTTGGCCAATCCGGAGCCACGAGTATCGTTCTTACGTCCCTTTGCCGTATAATTCTCAGTACTTTGGGTATGAGAGGCAGAGGAGGAAAAACATACACTGACTGGAACACCCACGGTGTTACCAGAGCGTCCACAGCTATTGCCTGAGGGTCTCTTGACCTGGCGCAATACCTGTCCAGTTTTTTGTTGAGGCGAGACGCCATCATATCCACCTTTGGTTTTTCCCAACGGTTCACAATCATGTGGAAGACTTCTGGATGAAGTCCCCACTCTCCCGGGTGTAGATCGTGTCTGCTGAGGAAGTCTGCTTCCCAGTTGTCCACTCCCGGAATGAACACTGCTGACAGTGCTATCACATGATCTTCCGCCCAGCGAAGAATCCTTGCAGCTTCTGCCATTGCTCTCCTGCTTCTTGTGCCGCCCTGTCTGTTTACGTGGGCGACTGCCGTGATGTTGTCTGACTGGATCAACACCGGCTGACCCCGAAGCAGGGGTTTTGCCAGGCTTAGAGCATTGTAAATCGCTCTTAGCTCCAGTATATTTATGTGAAGAGACATCTCCAGGCTTGACCATACTCCCTGGAAGTTTCTTCCCTGTGTGACCGCTCCCCAGCCTCTCAGACTGGCATCCGTGGTCACCAGGACCCAGTCCTGTATGCCGAATCTGCGGCCTTCTAACAGATGAGCACTCTGCAACCACCACAGAAGAGACACCCTTGTCCGTGGCGATAAGGTTATCCGCTGATGCATCTGCAGATGCGATCCGGACCATTTGTCCAGCAGATCCCACTGAAAAGTTCGTGCGTGGAATCTGCCGAATGGGATTGCTTCGTAAGAAGCCACCATCTTTCCCAGGACTCTTGTGCATTGATGCACAGACACTTTTCCTGGTTTTAGGAGGTTCCTGAGAAGTTCGGATAACTCCTTGGCTTTCTCCTCCGGAAGAAACACCTTTTTCTGAACCGTGTCCAGAATCATTCCCAGGAACAGCAGACGTATTGTCGGGGTCAACTGAGATTTTGGGAAATTCAGAATCCACCCGTGTTGTTGCAGCACTACTTGGGTTAGTGCTACTCCGTCCTCCAGCTGTTCTCTGGACCTTGCCCTTATCAGGAGATCGTCCAAGTAAGGGATAATTAATACGCCTCTTCTTCGCAGAAGAATCATCATTTCGGCCATTACCTTGGTAAAGACCTGAGGTGCCGTGGACAATCCAAACGGCAGCGTCTGAAACTGATAATGACAGTTTTGCACCACGAACCTGAGGTACCCTTGATGTGAAGGGCAAATTGGGACATGCAGGTAAGCATCTTTTATGTCCAGGGACACCATAAAGTCCCCTTCTTCCAGATTCGCTATCACTGCTCTGAGTGATTCCATCTTGAACTTGAATTTTTGTATGTACAGGTTCAAAGATTTCAGATTTAGAATAGGTTTTACCGAGCCGTCCGGCTTCGGTACCACAAATAGCGTGGAGTAATACCCCTTTCCCTGTTGTAGGAGGGGTACCTTGACTATCACCTGCTGAGAATACAGCTTGTGAATGGCTTCCAATACCGTCGCCCTGTCTGAGGGAGACGTTGGCAAAGCAGACTTTAGGAACCGGCGAGGGGGAGACTTCTCGAATTCCAACCTGTAACCCTGAGATACTACCTGCAGGATCCAGGGGTCCACCTGTGAGCAAGCCCACTGCGCGCTGAAATTCTTGAGTCGACCCCCCACCGCTCCTGAGTCCGCTTGTAAAGCCCCAGCGTCATGCTGAGGGCTTTGCAGAACCCGCGGAGGGCTTCTGTTCCTGGGAAGGGGCTGCTTGCTGCCCTCTCTTACCCTTTCCTCTGCCTCGGGGCAGATATGACTGTCCTTTTGCCCGCTTGTTCTTATAGGACCGAAAGGACTGCGGCTGAAAAGACGGTGTCTTTTTCTGTTGGGAGGGGGTCTGAGGTAAAAAGGTGAATTTCCCGGCAGTTGCCGTGGCCACCAAATCCGATAGACCGACGCCAAATAATTCCTCCCC
The DNA here is from genome assembly GCF_028390025.1 of Pseudophryne corroboree. Lineage (NCBI taxonomy): Eukaryota > Metazoa > Chordata > Amphibia > Anura > Myobatrachidae > Pseudophryne > Pseudophryne corroboree. The sequence continues at coordinate 690,152,843 of NC_086447.1, read as the reverse complement.
TTTATACGGCAATACTTCCATATGCCGTTTGGAATCCGCATCACCTGACCACTGTCGTGTCCATAAACTTCTTCTGGCAGATATGGACATCGCACTTACTCTCGATGCCAGAGTGCAAATATCCCTCTGAGCATCTCGCATATAAAGAAAAGCATCCTTTAATTGCTCTAAAGTCTGTAAAATACTGTCCCTATCCAGGGTATCAATATTTTCAGTCAGGGAATCCGACCAGACCACTCCAGCACTGCACATCCAGGCTGAGGCGATGGCTGGTCGCAGTATAACACCAGTATGTGTGTATATACTTTTTAGAGTAGTTTCCAGCCTCCTATCAGCTGGATCCTTGAGGGCGGCCGTATCAGGAGACGGTAACGCCACTTGTTTTGATAAGCGTGTGAGCGCCTTATCCACCTTAGGGGGTGTTTCCCAGCGCGCCCTAACCTCTGGCGGGAAAGGGTATAATGCCAATAACTTTTTAGAAATTAGCCCTTTTCTATCTGGGTTAACCCACGCTTCATCACATACATCATTCAATTCCTCTGATTCAGGAAAAACTACAGGTAGTTTTTTCACCCCCCACATAATACCCCTTTTAGTGGTACTTGTAGTATCAGAGATATGCAAAGTCTCCTTCATTGCCGTGATCATATAACGTGTGGCCCTACTGGAAAATACGTTTGTTTCTTCACCGTCGACACTAGATTCAGTGTCCGTATCTGGGTCTGTATCGACCGACTGAGGTAAAGGGCGTTTTACAGCCCCTGACGGTGTCTGAGACGCCTGGGCAGGTACCAACTGGTTTGACGGCCGTCTCATGTCGTCAACTGATTTTTGTAATGTGCTGACATTATCACGTAATTCCATAAACAAAGCCATCCATTCCGGTGTCGACTCCCTAGGGGGTGACATCACCATTACCGGCAATTGCTCTGCCTCCACACCAACATCGTCCTCATACATGTCGACACACACGTACCGACACACAGCAGACACACAGGGAATGCTCTACTGAAGACAGGATCCCACTAGCCCTTTGGGGAGACAGAGGGAGAGTTTGCCAGCACACACCCAAGCGCTATAATATATATGGGAACAACCCTATATAAGTGTTGTATCCTTATAGCAGCTTAAATATATTAATATCGCCAAAAAAAGTGCCCCCCCTCTCTGTTTTACCCTGTTTCTGTAGTGCAGTGCAGGGGAGAGTCCTGGGAGCCTTCCTCACAGCAGAGCTGAGCAGGAAAATGGCGCTGTGTGCTGAGGAGAATAAGCCCCGCCCCCTATTTCGGCGGGCTCTTCTCCGGAATCTGTGAGATCTGGCAGGGGTTAAATACATCCATATAGCCTCAAAGGGCTATATGTGATGTATTTTTAGCCATAAAAAGGTATTATATATTGCTGCCCAGGGCGCCCCCCCAACGCCCTGCACCCTCCGTGACCGCTGTGTGAAGTGTGCTGACAACAATGGCGCACAGCTGCAGTGCTGTGCGCTACCTCAGGAAGACTGAAAAGTCTTCTGCCGCCTGCTTCTGGACCTCTTCCATCTTCGGCATCTGCAAGGGGGGTCGGCGGCGCGGCTCCGGGACGAACCCCAGGGTGAGACCTGTGTTCCGACTCCCTCTGGAGCTAATGGTGTCCAGTAGCCTAAGAAGCCAATCCATCCTGCACGCAGGTGAGTTCACTTCTCTCCCCTAAGTCCCTCGATGCAGTGAGCCTGTTGCCAGCAGGACTCACTGAAAATAAAAAACCTAAAAACTTTTTCTAAGCAGCTCTTTAGGAGAGCCACCTAGATTGCACCCTGCTCGGACGGGCACAAAAACCTAACCGAGGCTTGGAGGAGGGTCATAGGGGGAGGAGCCAGTGCACACCACCTGATCCTAAAGCTTTATTTTTGTGCCCTGTCTCCTGCGGAGCCGCTAATCCCCATGGTCCTGACGGAGTCCCCAGCATCCACTAGGACGTTAGAGAAAACAAACTTGCATCCTACATATTAAATGGGGAACGCCTAGGGGAAAAAGAGTTGGAAAAAGATTTGGAGGTACTCATTGATAATAGGCTTAATAACCATACACAATGTCAAAACGCAGTAAAGAAGGCAAGTAAGGTGCTAGCGTGCATAAAAAGGGGAACTGAGACAAGGGGCTCGGATGTAATCATGCCGCTGTATAATGCATTGGTACGTCCGCACCTGGAATATTGTGTTCAGTTTTGGGCACCATTGTATAAAAAAAAGACATCAGTGAACTCGAAAGTGTTCAAAGGCGAGCTACTAAATTGATTAAAGGCCTAGAAGCACTGGACTATAAGGAAAGACTTACTAGGCTGAATATGTATACACTAGAAAAGAGGCGCCTAAGAGGAGATATTATTAATATTTTCAAATATGTAAAGGGACATCACAAAGAGTTATCAGAGGAATTATTTATTAAAAGAACACAGTTTAGGACACGTGGGCACTCGCTACGACTGGAGGAGAGAAAATTCCGAACGCAACGGAGGAAAGGGTTCTTCACTGTTAGGACAATCAGGATGTGGAATTCCCTGCCAGGGAAGGTGGTAATGGCGGACTCTGTAATTGGATTTAAAAAAGGAATGGATACATTTCTGAATGAAGCAGCTATCCAAGGTTATAATACTTAAAATATCAATGTGGTTAATCCGGGGGTAACATGAGTTATAGTAGCTAAGTAGTCATAAAACATTATTCAGCGGGTATGTAGATTCATCACAACTTAAAATAGGTTGAACACGATGAGCAATTTGCCTCTATTCAACCTCAATTACTATGTTATTACGTATAAACATATGTACAGCAATGAACAATGCCATAAAGTCCATTCGTGGTTATGATTTTACTACTTTATGACCAATTTACAGTGTACAGGTGAATAATTATTAATTTATTCTTCTCATTAGTACAAGTTGATGCCTATATATCAAATCAATTTAAAGGTTGCGTATGAGATGATGCACCCAAATGCACAGTGTGTGGATGCTGTGGCAATAGCAGCAGTCTGCTACAGAGGAACCAGGGGTATATAGATAACCCCAGGGAAGTCATGTATTTGCAGAATAGAATGTGTGTGTCTTACCTGCATTTCTCCCCTGCAGCTGATCAACCAGAGCATCTGCTAGGATCTCCCTTAAGAAGGCAGAGTGGGTCACTTGTCTGACAGTCTGGGAGGGGGAGAAAGAGTCTAAAGGGTGGTACACACCTAGAGATGTGTACTTAAATTAAGCACAAATCGGTCCGTGTGTATAGCCCATAGCGATAGCGATGCACGACTCCATGCGTCGCTAACTCTACATTGCTGGGTGAAGTGAGTGAGTGTTCGTTTTTTTCTCCTCGCTCAGCACACATCTATGGGAGAAATCGGCACGTGTGTACTCCCCTTAAGGTATAAAAAGACATTTAGCTGGCTGATAAACGCCAGGAAAGCTGGTTGGTGACTAGGGAGAAAATTGATCTGTAAAATGGTGTTAGGCGGTGAACATTTACTGTACGATGATTACTGCTCTGCGGTTATCCCAATGAAAGAAACCATAGCGGACAAGTCCTGAGTCAGTGTGTGCTTCCACTACACAGCTTGTTGCAAAACGTAAAATAGCTAAACAAGTTTAAAAGTACTGGGCGATTGGCCACACAAAAGTCTGCCTTTTCACAGATGGGCACCCATCGGCAGAAACAACTAAATAGCTCCCGTTAGAGATCAGTTTCTAACAAGTGCCAAAAAAACAACTGAACTCACCCAACAGATTGTAGCAACCCCCACACAAACTTACTGTAGACAGTTGTTGTGCTTGATTGTTATCTATACATATAATAAAACTGTAAGGGCTGTATCTGTACACAGAGAAATATACTTCTAAAAGGACTGCTTATGAATTATGGAGAGAATTTATTTTTTTAACACATTTTCGTTCCGGCATAACGCAAAAACTACTGGATGAGTATGGACAGCATTTTAAGTATTGTATAGCTTAGTGACCTAAAAATATTTAATTATATAATGCTGTTCTCCCACAGGACTCAATGTTGCTTTACAAACTTCAAAATACATGGTACATTGTACACAGGCATTACAATTACCGCAAGGTGCAAAACATACAGATATTATAAAAGAACAACAAAACCTAGAGAGCACAATAAGAATACTGCAGAGGTGGTGCAGATATTTTGGGCAACAACTTTCACGGGTTATATATTCCACCCACGAAAGGTACCAGATGAGGCAGCCATGTTGGGTGCACTACTTAGTATTACCTGGGTGGAATCAGAGACGTGCAGTCAGGGGAGGCAGAGCCTCACCTATCATGCTCTCTATCATACTCAGAGTTCTCATTATAAAAATGATTGGAAGAACAGAAAGATGATACAGGTTGAGTATCCCTTATCCAAAATGCTTGGGACCAGAGGTATTTTGGATATGGGATTTTTCCGTATTTTGGAATAATTGCATACCATAATGAGATATCATGGTGATGGGACCTAAATCTAAGCACAGAATGCATTTATGTTACATATACAACTTATACACACAGCCTGAAGGTAATTTTAGCCAATATTTTTTATAACTTTGTGCATTAAACAAAGTGTGTCTACATTCACACAATTCATTTATGTTTCATATACACCTTATACACACAGCCTGAAGGTCATTTAATACAATATGTTTAATAACTTTGTGTATTAAACAAAGTTTGTGTACAATGAGCCATCAAAAAACAAAGGTTTCACTATCTCACTCTCACTCAAAAAAGTCCGTATTTCGGAATATTCCGTATTTCGGAATATTTGGATATGGGATACTCAACCTGTATTTATAACTTACAGTATAAGCATCTTATTTGTATTAATACAATCATTATAGATAAAACTTCCCAAAGTTGCAGAGCTCCTGGAACTGCAGGGAGAGACAGATGATGCAGTGGCAGGTCAGCCTCATCTCATACATTGTTGACACTGCCTGTACAGATGTACGGGGTTACACAGCGGCCAATCAGACCGCATAGAACAGAGAAATGTGAGGCATGCCTCACAGTGGGGGCGTGTGTGAGCTCTGATAGACAGCTCGGATTGGTCATGTGACCAATCCAGGAAGAGAAAAAAGGCAGACACCGACGCTGAGCTTCTTGGCAGGGTAGGAGGGAAGTGAGGACCCACAGTGCCAGCAGCAGCCACCCGTGCACAGTGACTAGCTGCCAGTACCTAGACTCTCTGTGAGTGTGTGTGTGTGTGTGTGTGTGTGTGTGTGTGTGTGTGTGTGTGTGTGTGTGTGTGTAATATTTGTAGCGAGTGTGGGGACAGGACTGTGTGTGTGTAATCTGTAGTGAGTTCGGGGACAGGACTCTCGGTGTGTGTGATCTGTGGTGAGTGCTCTCCCTCCCCAGGTGCTGCTAACAATATCACTGATAATTGTATTGCCCTGTGTAACCTGCTGCACCAGGCCAGCTATGTTTCTGCAGGTGAGGGGGCAATGGGGGTACACCACACCAGTTTACTCACAACACTAGGGAGAAGGCTGTGACCTGGCTATTACTGTATGTATGTTCTCCCTGTGTTTGTATGGATGTAGTGCAGGGACATAACAGATACATTGTGTAGGGGGTAAGAAAGGCTCCTGGCACTGAGAGCCTCCACCATTTGTGCCTCCCCAGTCTCTGACCTCATCGCACGTCACTGGGTGGAATAGGTCACAACCAAAAAAGATGACACAGGGAAAATATATAAACTCCACACAGTTAGGGCCATGGTGAGACTCTAACCCATGACCTCAGTGCTGTGAGGCAGTAATTCTAACATTTACCCTGTTCAAGCTTTATCCGATACCTTCACAATATGAAGTCACAAAGAGTAAAGCGGTGCCTCACTCGGATAACACAAATCACACAGGTGCTAGTACTGCTGTCAACGTTTCAGTTATATTAACTGTCTTCAGGATGATATCAGAGTGCCGCAACCTTTTGCTGTGTGTGTGTCAAAATTAGTGAAAGAAATAAGATTTCACAAAATAGCAACATGCAACAATTTTATTATGAGGCATGTTTGACTATTGCTACTTCCGTATCCATGACTTGCCCTAACAAGATAGATTAGTGTTCATAATAAGGAATGTGGAAACACTGGAAAGTGTTTCATTAATTGCATTTACAAGAGTTCTACTAGTGTGGTAATACTTAATAAATATGTTTATTATTCCAACACATCATTTGAATATACATTGCACTAAATGATCCTATATAATAAAAGGCTAATGCTGCTCATTACCTCTAGAGAGAGAATAAATTAAAGTGTTTTGCGTGTTGACGTCCACTAGATGGCGTCTGACGTAGCAATTCAATTGTTCCATTCGGGCATGTACAGCCGCCGGCGCTGACATTAGTGTTGTCCCAGCATGTTGAAAGGCTGGTAACTAGTGTGAACTAAAGGTGAAAGCACCCGCTAGTGTAGTACAGTGCATTCGGAAAGTATTCACAGATTTTGCAAATTTATTAAAAATAAAAAACTAAGAAATCACATGTACATGCCATGAAGCTCAAAAAACTGAGCTCAGGTGCATCCTGTTTCCACTGATCATCCTTGAGATGTTCCTACTGCTTAATTGGAGTCAATCTGTGGTAAATTCAGTTGATTGGACATGATTTGGAAAGGCACACAACTGTCTATATAAGGTCTCACACTTGACAGTGCATGTCTGAGCACAAACCAAGCATGAAGTCAAAGGAATTGTCTGTAGACCTCCAAGACAATCTGGGGAAGGGTACAGAAAAATATCTGCTGCTTTGAAGGTCCCAATGAGCACAGTGGCCACCATCATCCGTAAATGGAAGACGTTCAGAACGTCTTCCTAGAGCTGGCCAACCATCTAAACTGAGCGATCGGGGGAGAAGGGCCCTAGTCAAGGAGGTGAACAAGAACCCGATGGTCACTCTATCAGAGATACAGCATTCCTCTGTGGAGAGAGGAGAACCTTCCAGAAGGACAACCATCTCTGCAGCTATCCACCAATCAGGCCTGTACGGTAGAGTGGCCGAGACGGAAGTCACTCCTTAGTAAAAAGCATTTGGCAGCCCGCCTGGAGTTTGCCAAAATTTCCCTGAAGGACTCTCAGACCATGAGAAACAAAATGCTCTGGTCTGATGAGACAAAGATTGGACTCTCTGGCGTGAATGCATGTTTGGAGGAAACCAGGCACCGCTTATCACCAGGCCAATACCATTCCTACAGTGAAGCATGGTGGTGGCAGCATCATGCTGTGGGGATGTTTTTTAGTGGCAGGAACTGGGAGACTAGTCAGGATAGATGGAAAGATGAATGCAGCAATGTACAGAGACATCCTGGATGAAAACCTGCTCCAGAGCGCTCTTGACCTCAGACTGGGGAGACGGTTCATCTTTCAGCAGGACAACGACCCTAAGCACACAGCCAAGATAGCAAAGGAGTGGCCCAGCCAGAGCCCAGACTTGAATCCGATTGAATATCTCTGGAGAGATCTGAAAGTGGCTGTGCACCAACGCTTCCCATCCAACCTGATGGAGCTTGAGAGGTGCTGCAAATAGGAATGGGAGAAACTGCCCAAAGATAGGCGTGCCAAGCTTGTGGCATCATATTCAAAAAGACATGAGGCTGTAACTGCATCAACACAGTATTGAGCAATGGCTGTGAATACTTATGTACATGTGATTTCTTAGTTTTTTTTTAATAAATCCGCAAAAATCTCAAAAAAACTTTTTTTCACATTGTCATTATAGAGCAGTGTGTAGAATTTTGAGGGAAAAAAATGAATTTATTCCATTCTGCAATAAACATAACAAAATGTGGAAAAAGTGGAGTGCTGTGAATACTTTCCGGATGCACTATATGTAAAGGCAAAGTGCTTATAGTGTGTGAAAGTGTATACAGAGCCTGTATAGTGTAAAAAATGGGTGTGTACCAGTTAGGTAATAAAGATTCATTATACCTCACAAAAACAGGCGCTCAAAGGATGGCAGCTATCTCCACCTGAACACATCTATATATACAGGAAGCTCAAAACGTCGATCCGCAGTGACTATGTGTTAAGCAAGTCTCTGCAGAGAATGGGTGCTAATAGGACAACATAATTGTTTTTTAAATGCTTTATTTACATGAAATAAAACAGGATTTGTTACGTACCTAAATTAAGCGCTGTCCCTTCTTAGGCCCCCTACAGCTGTACAGGAACTGGATTCATTGCGGGGGCAGGGGTGGGTAAATATTATATGTATATCAGTTCTTCATAGACTCCTGCTGTACAGGATCTGGATTAATTGCGGGGGGTGGACTTCAGGTTGCCGACTGTCGGGATCCCGGCGCACAGTATACCGGCGCCGGAATCCCGACAGCCGGCATACCAACATTTTTTCTCCCTCGTGGGAGTCCACGACCCCCCTGGAAGGAGTATAAATAGCGTGGCGCGCGTAGCGCACCAACCGTGCCCGCAGCGCGGCGAGCCCGCAAGGGGCTCATTTGCACTCGCCACGCTGTCGGTATGCCGGCGGTCGGGCTCCCGGCGCCGGTATGCAGGTCGCCAGGAGCCCGGCCGCCGGCATACCATACTACACCCATTGCGGGGAGGGGGGGTGTATATAAGTATGTATATCAGTTCTTCATAGGCGCATACACTTCATTATCCAACTTAAAATACTGGCAGATTTCAAAAACAAAAACAAAAAAAAGCGCACCCTTTGAGTTTAAGGCCATATAGGTAATATATAAAATTCACTGGTCTGTCAGTTAGTTTGCCTGGTTTTGCATTCGGACACACCTGCACCAATTGGGATGAAGCCAAGGTGGTCCAGGTGGATCCTGGCCAGGTTTTAGGATAGTCCAATTGGATCTTGGCCTTTCACTGGATGGATATGGAAGAAAACTTGAGTGGTAACATTGGATCCCAAAACATATACTAGGGGTTTGAGTCCCAGTCAGACCTCCCGTTGGTGTACGCCTTTGATGCAGGGAGCCTGTTCTGGGCCTTCCACTGGATGGATCTGGATGAAAACTTGAATGTACTGTAATAACTGACAAATAACCATAATTCAATTAACTAAAATGACAGAAATGGAAGTGGGAAGACAAAAAAAATGTTGTGTACCCAAAAGCCTTGTAATAAGAACATTGATAACAGAAGGAAAACTTCAAACTCGCAATGGAAAAGTGATAATAAAAATGAACTGTGAGAAAAGCTGGGGATCAGGGCTACTGGCGACACCCCAAAAACAAACATGAAAGGTGTTGACTGCGGACTCAGTCAACACCTTTAAGAATGGGTTAGATAAATTCCTATTAGATAAAGATATTCAGGCTTATGGTGCGTAGGCACGCATTATACTTAATTTAACTAGTCCTAACATAAAAATAACTAGTCCTATAATAAGACTGCATAGGAGACCAAAAAATAGGTTGAACTCGATGGACAATTGTCTTTTTTCAACCTTAGTTACTATGTTACTATATTACTAGGCAGCCAACTCATGGGTGTTGGAAGAGCTACTAAGCTACTAATTATTTTTAATATGTTGACTGTGACATCCAACTCATTGATGATACATATTTGTGTTTGCCCATGACTTTGCTCTCATTGATATCAGTTATTGCTCAGCGAAACTAATTCTACAAAGACAGAAGTGCCATCTAATGTTGTGATATATATTTTATACTGTACATATTTAGGGGCCAATTCAATTGTTTTGGGCGTCGCGAATTTCGCACCAAGCGTTTAACCGCATAAAACATCTAAACCCGTCTAAAGTCTGAGTTTGGACGCTAAAAGTGCCGACTTAAACATTTCTTCTCACACCTCAGGAGGCTGTGAGAAGAAACGTCAGCCCCGTGGTCACTGGGCGTCGAAAATGGGCAACAATTGAATTTTGTTTTGCGCCCCCTAGTGCGAACAATAGGGTAAAACAACTGAAATCGGACCGTTCGTGTTCCTGCCAGGATTGGGAGCACACGATAAGAGAGTGAAGCCGGATAGAGGGGGCGTGGCCCTGCAAGTATCACTATTGTTGGTGGGCCCGGCCCCTCTACATCACTAATGGGGCGTGCCCAAGTTGTTGGCGTCACTGATGGGGGCATGCCCAGCACTTACTATACCAAGTTGCTGGGCTCCCCCCGAGAGCTCCCTTTCATGTCAATAGATGCCATGCACACGCCACCTAGTCATGCTGGCAGAATGTTTTAGCAGGGCGCTGCTAAAGGGGCATGGTGCATTTTGCTCTTTAAAAATCTATCAGGGCACGGAACCGTGCTAAAATGCCTAGCGTGAACACTACAGATTTCTTTGAAAACAATATGTGCAGTTTTTCCTTCAGGGATTTACATAAAACAATGCTTGGGGCTACTAACTCGTGAGCAAGCCACGCAAAGCTGCCCATTAGAGAAGAAGCTGGTCCTTCAATCTACGCCTCCACCCCGAGTGCTAAGACAGGAAACTGCAGGTGTTGGAGCTGAAAGGGAAATTGTTGCTGATAAGGGATATATGTGGTATAAACACAGTCTCACCTGCGCCACATCCCATCAGAATCTCTGCCTGAGTTCCTCTGCAGAGCAGATACTTTAAGGTAGGTTCCACTGCATTAACTTGGGCAGACTCAAGTTCCGCAGAAGCATGATCAGAACACCAACTGTACGTACAGCTCCAATATGTAAATTAACAGTTAGGAGCGGATTGGCTGTTGCGTTTATCACCGGTTTACCACTTCCTTATGACTTCTCCAGGTTAATACATCTGCCCCTGAGTGTCAAGCGTCTGGCTTTTCAGTTATTGCTCCTCTCCCTGATGTCACATGCAGATCATAAATACCTCAATTTCTTTCTAGGTCACTAAACCTCCAACTTGACACTTTGTATCAACAGCTTTTTTTATTACATTAAAATAAAATAAAAAGGACTGTCCATTAGTCATATAGCGGAAGCAACACCTAACTGTAACTGTGCAATTATATTAATTAATATCCCCAAATGATTATTAGGCATGTCTCTTTACAGTAGGAGTTCTGATAAATTTTGAATGTTAGACTTGTATTGTAATGTACTTTAAACATTTATGGTGCGGACCCCTAATATTTTCGAGGTCCTTCCGTGGCCCCCCTAGTTTGACATGGCTGGTTTAGACTATAACCTGCACTATTCAAACTCTTACGTCATTAATGATGTTTGACATCCCATAAAAAAAAGGTCTAATACATTTACTTGTCAAGTTTGATTCTAACCAAAGATGTTCCCAACAGGAAGCAAATTGCTGTCTAATGTTTGGAACATATTTTAAATCATTGGCAAAAACAAGACGTGTGACCTAATATTAAGCATGGACTTGGAGCGGGAAGCTTTGTGTGTTTACACAGGCCTCATTCATGCAGCATTCCTTACATGCTTTGCCAATGCAGTACATAACTAATGAGATGGTTCCTTTCATTTGTGGAAGCTTTCAGTTGTGTCCTTTCTAAAGGCTGAAATGTGTTACAAAAAAAAAAAAAAGTACATGTAATGCAGGCCTTTACTTCAAAGACAAAATTTACATGTAAATGTTTAGAAGTCAAAGTGCAACTACATATGAGGTCACCCCATCAGCATGAAATGTTAAACGGATAGATATCATCGGATAATTTGTCCACTAACTTAAGGGGAGTACACACGGGGAGATGTGTGCTGAGTGAGGGGGGGCACACACACTCAATTCACACAGCGGTGAAGTGAGCGATGTACTAGATTGTGCATGCATGCAGCCCAATCTAGTATCGGCGATAGCGACGCACGTGGCCGCGCATTGCTATGGGGCATACACACAATCTAGTCAGATTGCTTAGAAATTAAGCACGGATCTCTCCGTGTGTACCACCCTTAACATTGCTTCACTTAATCTGTACCGTAATAACAGCAGCCACTTTAAACATGTGAAAGAAAAAACAAAAAACATGTGTCGACCATTTGTGTGTTGATCATTGCCACATGGACCTTTTGTACCTGTCAACCTAGTGACAGTCTACTTAGACATTGTAAAACTATAATCTGGATTCCCAGACACATGCAATGTCTTGAAATTGTGCGACTCCCTGAACTTCAATTTTAAACATAATTTCGACGTTACACCGAAGTTAAACCGAAGGAAAACAGAAAGACAACAATCAACATACAATCTGGACCACTGATGGACAGCTTTCAAACAAATGTGAGTTTAATTCCTCTACACATCAAACTACTGCAGTCTGAGTAACCCAGACACTTATAACTTAAAACTGTGTTAGGAAAGCTGCAAGACCTTGCCACTTCATCCGCACCTGCTAAAATTTATTTCTATAGCTTACCAAAAACATCTGAATTCTCACCTGTACCAATGTTATCTGTCTTTTTAAACTATGAAAAGACATCCCCAATCTGCTCACTACAGTTCTCTCTTATGCAAACTCATGTATGTTTTTTGATGTACGGATTGGCTTGTAATCCGCATTGCATGTGTAGGGAAGTTGCTCAGTGAAACAGTTTATTATTGCATGCTGTCTGGTGTTTACCTCCTTTGATCGTTTGCCCATTTGTGGTCAGGTGTATATCTTTACATTTAGGGGGTAATTCAGAGTTGATCGCAGCAGGAATTTTGTAAGCAGTTGGGCAAAACCATGTGCACTGCAGGGGAGGCAGATTTAACATGTGCAGAGAGAGTTAGATTTGGGTGTGGTGTGTTCAATCTGCAATCTAAGTTGCAGTGTAAAAATAAAGCAGCCAGTATTTACCCTGCACAGAAACAAAATAACCCACCCAAATCTAACTCTCTCTCTGCACATGTTATATCTGCCCCCCCCTGCAGTGCACATGGTTTTGCCCAACTGCTAACAAAGTTCCTGCTGAGATAAACTCAGAATTACCCCCTTAGTGAGGTGTAGTTGTAGTGTAAAGGACAGTGTGATTCCTGATTAGTAAACAAAAAAAAATACAATAAACCAAACATTGAGCAGCACCACCAAACAGGTAATTTCAACTATAAACTTGTCATTTATTTTGTACTATCTAGACATGGCTACTAATAACAGATGCCACAAACACAATTCTTAAAGACATGTGTGCAAATGCTAGGAGCTTAGGAGACAAAATTCCAGAGCTAATTGCGATAATGACAAGGGATAACCTGGATTTTGTGGCAATTACAGAGTCATGGTGCAATGAGAATCATGACTGGGACATAACTATACCAGGATACAATTTATTTAGGAAGGAGAGAATGGGAAGAATAGGAGGAGGGGTAGCAATGTATGTGAAAAAAATCATAAATGCTACTTTAATACAAAATATTGAAGATAAAACTGAGGCTCTTTGGGTCACCATAGAAACTGAGAAGGACATTATTCGCATTGGGGTGATCTATAGACCACCAGGCAAAGGGCAGGATTTGGACAGGAACCTATTTGTTGGACATCACTAAAATGGCTTTAAAGGGAGAAGTACTAATCATGGGAGCTAATTTAACGGATGTAAATTGGGAGGGGTTTTTTGAAAGTTCAGCTACAAGTGGCAAATTTCTACATTCCTTACAGGGAGCATCGCTCAAGCAATTTGTGAGGGAACCCACTCGTAAAGACTCAATATTAGATTTAATTCTTACAAATGGTGAGAGGATATCAGACATATATGTGGGTGAGCACCTGGGATCCAGTGATCATCAAGCAGTATGGTTTTGTATAAAGACAGGATCCAACTCCTGTCACACAAAAACAAAGCTGTTGGATTTTAGAAATGCTGACTGCAAAAATGGGGAGATGTTTAAGTGATTCATTGGCGGACTGGAGGAACTTGGAAGGGGTGCAGGAGAGGTGGGAAAAACTGAAACGTGCAACACTAAGGGCAACAGACCATTGTATCAAAAGGGTTAGGAAAAGCAAGCCAGTGTGGTTCACAAAAGAAGTATCAACTAGTGTGAAAGCAAAAAAGATGTCTTTTAGGAAATACAAAGACTCATAATAACAACGACAAAGAGGTGCATCTTGACAGGCGGAAGGATGCCAAGAAAGTGATCAGAAGTGCAAAGGCAGAAGTAGAAGAGGAAACGGACCAGTCAGTAGATAAAGGGGGCAAAACTTTTTTTAAAGTATATAAGTGAAAGGAGAAAATCAAATGGAGGAATAAATAAGATTTTAAACCTACAGGTAAATCTCGTAGTATGTAGAGGATGCTGGGGACTCCGTAAGGACCATGGGGATAGACTGGCTCCGCAGAAGACATGAGCACTTTAAGAAAGACTTTAGGTATGGGTGTGCACTGGCTCCTCCCTCTATGCCCCTCCTCCAGACCTCAGTTAGAGAAACTGTGCCCAGAGGAGACGGACAGTACGAGGAAAGGATTTTTGTTAAACCAAGGGCAAGATTCATACCAGCCCACACCATTCACACCGTATAACTTGAGATAAACTAACCAGTTACCAGTATGAAAAAACAACATAGAATCAGTCGGAGACCGATGAAAACAATAACATAACCCTTATGTAACCAAAACTATATACAAGTCTTGCAGAAGTAGTCCGCATTTGGGACGGGCGCCCAGCATCCTCTACGGACTACGAGAAAAAGATTTACCGGTAGGTTTCAAAATAAGAATTTACTCACCGGTAATTCTATTTCTCGTAGTCCGTAGTGGATGCTGGGAACTCCGTAAGGACCATGGGGAATAGCGGGCTCCGAAGGAGGCTGGGCACTCTAGAAAGATTTAGGACTACCTGGTGTGCACTGGCTCCTCCCACTATGACCCTCCTCCAAGCCTCAGTTAGGACACCGTGCCCGGACGAGCAGACATAATAAGGAAGGATTTAGAATCCCGGGTAAGACTCTTACCAGCCACACCAATCACACCGTACAACTCGTGATACTATATCCAGTTTGACAGTATGAAAACAACTGAGCCTCTCAACAGATGGCTCAACAATAACCCTTTAGTTAACAATAACTATTTACAAGTATTGCAGACAATCCGCACTTGGGATGGGCGCCCAGCATCCACTATGGACTACGAGAAATAGAATTACCGGTGAGTAAATTCTTATTTTCTCTGACGTCCTAGTGGATGCTAGGAACTCCGTAAGGACCATGGGGATTATACCAAAACTCCCAAACGGGCGGTAGAGTGCGGATGACTCTGCAGCACCGAATGAGCAAACTCAAGGTCCCCCTCAGCCAGGGTATCAAACTTGTAGAATTTTGCAAATGTGTTTGAACCCGACCAAGTAGCAGCTCGGCAAAGCTGTAAAGCAGAGACCCCTCGGGCAGCCGCCCAAGAAGAGCCCACCTTCCTCGTGGAATAGGCTTTTACTGATTTAGGATGCGGCAGTCCAGCCGCAGAAAGTGCAAGTTGAATCGTGCTATAGATCCAGCGAGCAATAGTCTGCTGTGAAGCAGGAGCACCCAGCTTGTTGGGTGCATACAGGATAAATAGCGAGTCAGTTTTCCTGACTCTAGCCATCCTGGAAACATAGATTTTCAGGGCCCTGACTACGTCCAGCAACTTGGAATCCTCCAACTCCCGAGTAGCCGCAGGCACCACAATAGGTTGGTTCAAATGAAACGCTGATACCACCTTAGGAAGAAATTGGGAACGAGTCCTCAATTCCGCCCTATCCATATGAAAAATCAGATAAGGGCTTTTACATGACAAAGCCGCCAATTCTGATACACGCCTGGCCGAAGCCAAGGCCAACAGCATGACCACTTTCCGCGTGAGATATTTTTGCTCCATGGTTTTAAGTGGCTCAACCAATGCGACTTTAGGAAATCCAACACCACGTTGAGATCCCAAGGTGCCACTGGAGGCACAAAAGGGGGCTGAATATGCAGCACTCCTTTAATAAAAGTCTGAACTTCAGGCAGTGAAGCCAGTTCGTTTTGGAAGAAAATCGACAGAGCCAAAATCTGGACCTTAATGGAACCCAATTTGAGGCCCATAGTCACCCCTGACTGTAGGAAGTGCAGAAATCGACCCAGCTGAAATTCCTCCGTTGGGGCCTTCTAGGCCTCACACCAAGCAACATATTTCCGCCATATGCGGTGATAATGTTTTGCGGTCACATCCTTCCTAGCTTTAATCAGCGTAGGAATGACTTCCTCCGGAATGCCCTTTTCCTTTAGGATCCGGTGTTCAACCGCCATGCTGTCAAACGCAGCCGCGGTAAGTCTTGGAACAGACAGGGCCCCTGCAGCAGGTCCTGTCTGAGCGGCAGAGGCCAAGGGTCCTCTGAGATCATTTCTTGAAGTTCTGGGTACCAAGCTCTTCTTGGCCAATCCGGAACAATGAGTATAGTTCTTACTCCTCTCCTTCTTATTATTCTCAGTACTTGGGTATGAGAGGAAGAGGAGGGAACACATAAACCGACTGGTACACCCACGGTGTCACTAGAGCGTCCACAGCTATCGCCTGAGGGTCCCTTGACCTGGCGCAATATCTTTTTAGCTTTTTGTTGAGGTGGGACGCCATCATGTCCACCTGTGGCCGTTCCCAACAGTTCACAATCAGCTGGAAGACTTCTGGATGAAGTCCCCACTCTCCCGGGTGGAGGTCGTGCCTGCTGAGGAAGTCTGCTTCCCAGTTGTCCACTCCCGGAATGAACACTGCTGACAGTGCTATCACGTGATTCTCCGCCATCAAAGAATCCTTGTGGCTTCTGCCACTGCCACCCTGCTTCTTGTGCCGCCCTGGCGGTTTACATGGGCGACCGCTGTGATGTTGTCTGACTGAATCAGAACCGGTTGGTTTTGAAGCAGGGGTTCTGCTGGACTCAGGGCGTTGTAAATGTCCCTTAATTCCAGAATATTTATGTGTAGGGAAGTTTCCTGACTTGACCATTGTCCTTGGAAGTTTCTTCCCTGGGAGACTGCCCCCCAACCTCGGAGGCTTGCATCCGTGGTCACCAGGACCCAGTCCTGTATGCCGAATCTGCGGCCTTCGAGCAGATGAGCACTCTGCAGCAACCACAGCAGAGACACCCTGGCCCTCGGGGACAGGGTGATTAACCGATGCATCTGGAGATGCGATCCGGACCACTTGTCCAACAGATCCCACTGGAAGATCCTTGCATGGAATCTGCCGAAGGGACTTGCTTCGTAAGAAGCTACCATCTTTCCCAGGACTCGCGTGCAGTGATGCACCAACACCTGCTTTGGTTTCAGGAGGACCCTGACCAGAGATGATAATTCCTGGGCCGTCTCCTTCGGGAGAAATATCTTCTTCTGTTCTGTGTCCAGAATCATGCCCAAGAACAGCAGACGCGTCGCAGGAATCAGCTGCGACTTTGGGATATTCAGAATCCTGCCGTGCTGATGCAGCACTTCCTGAGATAGTGCCACGCCGACTAGCAACTGCTCTTTGGACCTCGCCTTTATAAGGAGATCGTCCAAGTACGGAATAATCATGACTCCCTTCTTTCGGAGGAGCATCATCATTTCGGCCATTACCTTGGTAAAATACCCACGGTGCCGTGGACAGACCAGACGACATAGTTTGGAATTGGTAATGACAGTCCTGTAACACACCCTTGAGGTACTTTGAACTTGAACTTTTTTATATAAATGTTCAAGGATTTTAAATTTAGAATGGGTCTCACCGAACCGTCTGGTTTCGGTACCACAACATTGTGGAATAGTAACCCCGTCCCTGTTGTAGGAGGGGTACCTTGATTATCACCTGCTGAAGATACATCTTGTGAATTGCCGCCTGTACTACCTCCCTTTCTCTGAGGGCAGCAGGCAAGGCTGATTTGAGGTAACGGCGAGGGGGAGTCGCCTCGAACTCCAGCTTGTATCCCTGTGATACTACTTGCAGAACCCAGGGATCCATCTGTGAGCGAGCCCACTGGTCGCTGAAGTTCCGGAGACGCGCCCCCACCGCACCTGGCTCAGCCTGTGAAGCCCCAGCGTCATGCGGTGGACTTAGAGGAAGCGGGGGAAGATTTTTGATCCTGGGAACTGGCTGTCTGGTGCAGCCTTTTTCCTTCTTCCCTTGCCTCTGGCAGAAAGGAAGCGCCTTTGACCCGCTTGCTTTTCTGAGGCCGAAAGGACTGTACCTGATAATATGGTGCTTTCTTAGGCTGTGAGGGAACCTGAGGTAAAAATTTTGACTTCCCAGCTGTTGCTGTGGATACGAGGTCCGAGAGACCATCCCCAAACAATTCCTCACCCTTATAAGGCAGAATCTCCATGTGCCTTTTAGAATCAGCATCACCAGTCCACTGCCGGGTCCATAATACCCTCCTGGCAGAAATGGACATTGCATTAATTCTGGATGCCAGCCGGCAAATATCCCTCTGTGCATCCCTCATATATAAGACAACGTCATTAATATGCTCTATGGTTAGCAAAATAGTATTCCTGTCGAGGGTAACACTATTATCTGACAGGGTATCAGACCACGCTGCAGCAGCACTACACCTCCATGCTGAGGCAATTGCAGGTCTCAGTATAGTACCTGAGTGTGTATATACAGACTTCAGGATTTCCTCCTGCTTTCTATCAGCAGGCTCCTTCAAGGTGGCCGTATCCTGAGACGGCAGTGCCACCTTTTTTGACAAACGTGTGAGCGCCTTATCCACCCTAGGGGATATCTCCCAACGTGACCTATCTTCTGGCGGGAAAGGGTACGCCATCAGTAACTTTTTAGAAATTACCAGTTTCTTATCGGGGGAAACCCACGCTTCTTCACACACTTCATTCAATTCATCTGATGGGGGAACAAAACACTGGCTGCTTTTTCTCCCCAAACATAAAACCCCTTTATAGTGGTACTTGGGTTAATGTCAGAAATGTGTAACACATTTTTCATTGCCGAAATCATGCAACGGATGCCCCTAGTGGATTGTGTATATGTCTCAACCTCGTCGACACTGGAGTCAGACTCCGTGTCGACATCTGTGTCTACCATCTGAGGTAGCGGCCATTTTTGAGCCCCTGATGGCCTTTGAGACGCCTGGGCAGGCGCGGGCTGAGAAGCAGGCTGTCCCATGGCTGTTACGTCATCCAGCCTTTATGTAAGGAGTTGACACTGTCGGTTAATACCTTCCACATATCCACCCACTCTGGTGTCGGCCCCGCAGGGGGTGACATAACATTTATCGGCACCTGCTCCGCCTCCACATAAGCCTCCTCATCAAACAAGTCGACACAGCCGTACCGACACACCGCACACACACAGGGAATGCTCTGAGGACAGCACCCCACAAAGTCCTTTGGGGAGACAGAGAGAGAGTATGCCAGCACACACCACAGCGCTATTTAATCAGGGATTTACACTAATAGAAAGTGATTTATCCCTATAGATGCTTTTTATATACAGTTTGCGCCTAAATTTAGTGCCCCCCCTCTCTTTTTAACCCTTTGAGCCTGGAAACTGCAGGGGAGAGCCTGGGGAGCTGTCTTCCAGCTGCACTGTGAAGAGAAAATGGCGCCAGTGTGCTGAGGGAGATAGCCCCGCCCCTTTTTCGGCGGACTTCTCCCGCTCTTATAATTGTATTATGGCAGGGGATTTTTACACATATATAGCTTATTAGGCTATATTATGTGTTGTTTGCCAACGTTAAAGTACTCTAATTGCAGCCCAGGGCGCCCCCCCCCCCCAGCGCCCTGCACCCATCAGTGACCGGAGTATGTGGTGTGCATAGGGAGCAATGGCGCACAGCTGCAGTGCTGTGCGCTACCTTAATGAAGACCGAAGTCTTCAGCCGCTGATTTCCAGGACGTTCTTCTTGCTTCTGGCTCTGTAAGGGGGACGGCGGCGCGGCTCCGGGACCAGACGACCGAGGCTGGGCCTGTGTTCGATCCCTCTGGAGCTAATGGTGTCCAGTAGCCTTAGAAGCCCAAGCTAGCTGCAAGCAGGTAGGTTCGCTTCTTCTCCCCTTAGTCCCTCATAGCAGTGAGTCTGTTGCCAGCAGATCGCACTGAAAATAAAAAACCTAACAAATACTTTCTTTACTAGGAGCTCAGGAGAGCCCCTAGTGTGCAACCAGCTCGGGCCGGGCACAGATTCTAACTGAGGTCTGGAGGAGGGGCATAGAGGGAGGAGCCAGTGCACACCAGATAGTACCTAATCTTTCTTTTAGAGTGCCCAGTCTCCTGCGGAGCCCGCTATTCCCCATGGTCCTTACGGAGTTCCCAGCATCCACTAGGACGTCAGAGAAATCTTATTTTCTCTTACGTCCTAGAGGATGCTGGGGTCTCCGTAAGGACCATGGGGATTATACCAAAGCTCCCAAACGGGCGGGAGAGTGCGGATGACTCTGCAGCACCGATTGAGCAAACAGGAGGTCCTCCTCAGCCAGGGTATCAAACTTATAGAACTTTGCAAAGGTGTTTGAACCCGACCAAGTAGCAGCTCGGCACAGCTGTAGTGCCGAGACCCCTCGGGCAGCCGCCCTAGATGAGCCCACCTTCCTAGTGGAATGGGCCTTGACCGATTTTGGTAACGGCAATCCAGCCGTCGCATGCGCCTGCTGAATCGTGTTACAGATCCAGCGAGCAATAGTCTGCTTTGAAGCAGGAGCGCCAACCTTGTTGGCTGCATACAGGACAAACAGTGCTTCTGTTTTTCTGACTCTAGCCGTTCTGGCCACGTAAATTTTCAAAGCCCTGACCACATCAAGGGACTCGGAATCCTCCAAGTCTCGTGTAGCCACAGGCACCACAATAGGTTGGTTCATATGAAAAGAGGACACCACCTTAGGCAAAAATTGAGGACGGGTCCGCAATTCCGCTCTATACATATGGAAAACTAGATAGGGCTTTTATGAGACAAAGCCGCCAATTCCAACACTCGCCTAGCCGAAGCCAAGGCCAACAACATGACTACTTTCCAAGTGAGATATTTGAACTCCACCGTTTTAAGTGGTTCAAACCAATGCGACTTAAGGAAACTCAACACCACGTTAAGGTCCCAAGGCGCCACCGGAGGTACAAAAGGAGGCTGAATATGCAGCACTCCCTTCACAAAAGTCTGTACTTCTGGGAGAGAACCCAATTCTTTTTGAAAGAAAATGGATAAGGCCGAAATCTTAACCTTAATGGAGCCTAGTTTTAGGCCCAAATTCACTCCAGTTTGTAGGAAGTGAAGGAACGGCCCAGATGGAATTCTTCCGTAGGAGTATTCCTGGCCTCACACCAAGAAACATATTTTCGCCATATACGGTGATAATGTTTAGCTGTCACGTCCTTCCTAACCTTTATCAGAGTAGGAATTACCTCATCCGGAATGCCCTTTTCCGCTAGGATCCGGCGTTCAACCGCCATGCCGTCAAACGCAGCCGCGGTAAGTCTTGGAACAGACAGGGCCCCTGTTGCAACAGGTCCCGTCTTAGAGGAAAAAGCCACGGATCTTCTGTGAGCAGCTCCTGCAGATCCGGATACCAGGCCATTCGTGGTCAATCTGGAACAATGAGAATTGTCTGTACTCCTCTTTTTCTTATTATTCTCAACACCTTTGGGATGAGAGGAAGAGGAGGAAACACATAGACCAACTGGAACACCCACGGTGTCACTAGGGCGTCTACAGCTACCGCCTGAGGGTCTCTTGACCTGGCGCAATACCTCGGCAGCTTTTTGTTGAGGCGGGATGCCATCATGTCTATCTGGGGCAGTCCCCACTGGCTTGCAATCTGTGCAAAGACTTCCTGATGAAGTCCATACTCTCCTGGATGCAAGTCGTGTCTGCTGAGGAAGTATGTTTCCCAGTTGTCCACTCCCGGAATGAACACTGCTGACAATGCGCTTACATGATTTTCCGCCCAGCGCAGAATCCTGGTGGCTTCCGCCATTGCCACTCTGCTCCTTGTGCCGCCCTGGCGGTTTACATGAGCCACTGCGGTGATGTTGTCTGACTGAATCAGAACTGGTAAGTCGCGAAGCAAGGTCTCCGCTTGACGAAGGGCGTTGTATATGGCCCTCAGCTCCAGGACGTTGATGTGAAGACAAGTCTCTTGACTTGACCAAAGACCCTGGAAGTTTCTTCCTTGTGTGACTGCTCCCCAACCTCGGAGGATCGCGTCCGTGGTCACCAGAACCCAGTCCTGAATGCCGAACCTGCGACCCTCTAGAACAGGGGTGGGCAATTATTTCAGCTGGGGGGCCGCTTAACACTTCCAGTGAATGTTCGAGGGCCACACACAAGGGCGGGGCCTAATATGAATGACAAATATTTGTAGGAGTAAGTCCTAGGCTGCGCAGAGACTGCACAAAGTAGATTTTTGCAGCTCTGCGTACACATACGATTGCACGCTTGCACTGGCGAATTTACACTCCTCCTGGGGGCGGCGACTACCCGAACGCAGGACAGCAAAATTTGCAGCACAGTGATCAGGTCTGAATCAGCCCCTTAGTCAGCAGTTGCTGCAAGATGCAAATGCAGCCAACTCAAAATAAGACCCGTTATAGGTCCCAATTCGGACCCGGTCGCTGTGTATTTTCGCACAGCAGGTGATCGGGTCTGAACTGCGCATGCATTGCAGTGCGCAGGCACATCGGTCCGCCGCGCTGGAGAGCGTCGGGCAGTGATAGGATGGTGCGAACAAAGTGATCGCTCAGGCGATCGCAAGGTGATTGACAGGAAGAGGCCGTTTGTGGGAGGCAACTGACCGTTTTAGAGGAGTGCACGGAAAAACGCAGGAGGGACCAGGCGTTTGGAGGGAGTGTTTCTGACGTCAGCTCCGGCCCCGATCAACGCACTGGAAGAGTAATACCTGGGCTGAGCAGAGACTGCACAAACTTCTGTTTGTGCAGCTCTCTACAGATGCGATCGCACGCCTGCACAGTGATTTCCCTCCCCCTGTAGGTGATCTGATCGTAGCAGTGCAAAAATCACACCCTAGCGATCAGGTCTGAATTAGGCCCATAGTAAGTATGTATGTATGTATGTATGTATGTATGTATGTATGTATGTATGTATGTATGTATATATGTATATATATATCTCTCTCTATCTATAAAAACATAGTAATATATATATATATATATATATATATATATATATATATATATATATATATATATATATAAGTAGCATGCCTTTCCCACCTGTGGCTCAGGTATATCTGGAAGGGACAGAGGCGGCACTCCAAGGACTTTGAAAATACTTTATATGCAAAGCATGGCAAATCCAAAAAAACTGTGCAAGCAATCAAAACATGGAAGTCTTACAACGTTTCAAGGCTAAGCCTTTTCTTCAGGTAAGTTAACCCATGTGGAGCGTGTAGTGAGGAACAGCAAGAACCTTGCTTCATATTGAGTGCCGGATGTACACATCGATATATATATATATATATATATACACACACACACTATAAAAACACACACATAATATACATTACACCGCATACGTAGTTTTTTACAGGCAAAATACAAATGTCTAAAAAACACATCCACTAATAAAAATACATAAAAAAAAAAAACTGCTGAAAACAAACAAACAGCATCCTGTGTAATGCTGTTATCAATCGTATTCACAGTTTGTTACTAGCTCCCCCTCCCCTCCCTTCCCTGAACCCACATAGCAGTCTCAAACCTCCCCTCTCCCTTAAACCCATACAGCAGTCTCTACCCCCCTTCTCCCATCCCTGAACCCATATAGCAGTCACTACCCCCCTTCACCCCCTCCCCTGAACCTATAAAGCAGTCTCTACCCCCCTTTTCCCCCTCCCCTGAACCTAAACAGCAGTCTCTACCCCCCCCCCTCCTCTCCTTCCCCCCCCCCCCCCGACCCATATAGCAGCTTTACCTTTGATGTATTTCTTTCACAGTGGCAGATCTGCTGCCCAGATTATCCACTGCCTTATGCCAGATCCGCTGCCCTCTGCACGCTCCTGCCGTGGCTCCGCCTCCTATGCCGATCAGCGCCTGATGTCACAGAGGAAATCCCGGACAGCAGACCCTATGGCGTGACCGGGTATTTCCTCAGCGACGCCGCATCTTGAAGCTTCCTAGCGCAATGACAAGCGGCTCAGCCGGGCCGCTTGTCATTGCACAGTGGTATGGGACAGCGGGACAGGCAGAATCGGTTCGCAGGCCGCATCCGGCCCGCGGGCCGCATGTTGCCCACCCCTACTCTAGAAGGTGAGCACTCTGCAGCCACCACAGCAAAGATACCCTGGCCCTGGGGGACAGGGTGATCAACTGATGAATCTGTAGAAGTGACCTGGACCACTTGGTCCAGTAGGTCCCATTGGAAGGTCCTCGCATGGAACCTGCCAAATGGAATGGCCTCGTAAGATGCCACCATCTTTCCCAGGACTCGAGTGCAGTGATGCACTGACACCTGTTTTGGTTTCAATAGGTTCCTGACCAGAGTCATGAGTTCTTGAGCCTTTTCCATTGGAAGATAAACCCTTTTCTGGTCCGTATCCAGAATCATGCCCAAGAACGTCAGACAAGTCGTAGGAACCAGCTGCGACTTCGGGATATTGAGAATCCAGCCGTGTTGCTGTAACACCTTCAGTGAAAGTGACACGCTGTTCAGTAACTGCTCTCGTGATCTCGCTTTTATGAGGAGATCGTCCAAGTACGGGATAATTGTGACTCCCTGCTTGCGCAGGAGCACCATCATTTCCGCCATTACCTTGGTGAAAATTCTCGGGGCCGTGGAAAGCCCAAACGGCAACGTCTGAAATTGGTAATGACAATCCTGTACCGCAAATCTCAGGTATGCCTGATGAGGTGGATATATGGGAACATGAAGGTATGCATCCTTTATGTCCAGAGATACCATAAAATCCCCCCCTTCCAGGCTGGCGATGACCGCCCTGAGCGATTCCATCTTGAACTTGAACCTTTTCAAGTATAGGTTCAGGGATTTTAAATTCAGAATGGGTCTGACCGAACCGTCTGGTTTCGGGACTACAAACAGGGTTGAGTAATATCCCCTCCCTTGTTGAAGTAGGGGAACCTTGACCACCACCTGTTGAAGATACAATTTGTGAATTGCATTTAACACTATCTCCCTTTCTGGGGGAGAAGTCGGCAGGGCCGATTTGAAAAACCGGCGAGGAGGCACCTCTTCGAATTCCAGCTTGTAACCCTGAGAAACAATTTCTATTGCCCAGAGATCCACCTGCGAGTGAACCCAGATGTGGCTGAAAATTCGAAGACGTGCCCCCACTGGGGCGGACTCCCTTGGCGGAGCCCCAGCGTCATGCGGTGGATTTTGTAGAGGCCGGAGAGGACTTCTGTTCCTGGGAACTAGCTGTGTTGTGCAGCTTTTTCCCTCTGGCAAGAAAGGACGCACCTCGTACTCTCTTGTTTCTTTCTGACAGAAAGGACTGCATTTGATAATGTGGTGCTTTCTTAGGCTGTGAGGGAATATAAGGCAAAAAATTTGATTTACCAGCTGTAGCTGTGGAGACCAGGTCCGAGAGACCTTCCCCAAACAATTCCTCACCCTTGTAAGGTAAAACCTCCATATGCCTCTTTGAGTCGGCATCACCTGTCCACTGCCGGGTCCATAGGACTCGTCTAGCAGAAATCGACATAGCGTTGATTCTAGTACCCAGTAGACCAATGTCTCTTTGAGCATCTCTCATATATAAGACAGCATCTTTTATATGTCCTAGGGTCAATAAGATGGTATCCTTATCCAGGGTTTCAATTTCCGCTGATAAGGTATCTGTCCATGCTGCTACAGCGCTACACACCCAAGCCGACGCAATAGCCGGTCTGAGTAAGGTACCCGGAATGTGTGTAAATGGACTTCAAGGTAACCTCCTGCTTGCGATTAGCAGGATCCCTGAGGGTAGCCGTATCTTGGGATGGCAGCGCTACCTTTTTGGATAAGCGCGTCAACGCTTTGTCCACCCTAGGGGAGGATTCCCACCGTATCCTGTCCGTTGGCGGGAAAGGATACGCCATAAGAATCCTTTTGGGAATCTGTAGTTTTTTGTCTGGAGATTCACAGCTTTTTCACATAACTCGGTCAGCTCATGTGAGGGAGGAAAGGTTACCTCAGGTTACTTTCCCTTATACATGTGTACCCTCGTATCAGGGACAGGGGGTTCCTCTGTGATATGCAAAACATCTTTTACTGCAATAATCATATATCGAATACATTTAGCCACTTTTGGCTGTAACTTCGCATCATCGTAGTCGACACTGGAGTCAGAATCCGTGTCGGTATCTGTGTCTACTATTTGGGATAGTGGGCGCATTTGAGACCCCGAAGGTCCCTGCGACATAGGGACAGACATGGGTTGATTACCTGGCTGTTCCCTAGCTTCGCTTTGTCTAGTCTTTTGTGCAATAAATTTACATTAGCACTTAAAACATTCCACATATCCATCCAGTCAGGTGTCGGCGTTGTCGACGGAGACACCACATTCATTTGCTCCTCCTCCCCAGGAAAGCCTTCTACCTCAGACATGTCGACACACGCGTACCGACACACCACACACTCAGGGAATCCTCTTATCTGAAGACAGTTCCCCCACAAGGCCCTTTGGAGAGACAGAGAGAGTATGCCAGCACACACCCAGCGCTATATGACCCAGGAAAAAAATAAGAATTTACTTACCGATAATTCTATTTCTCGGAGTCCGTAGTGGATGCTGGGGTTCCTGAAAGGACCATGGGGATAGCGGCTCCGCAGGAGACAGGGCACAAAAAGCAAAGCTTTAGGATCAGGTGGTGTGCACTGGCTCCTCCCCCTATGACCCTCCTCCAAGCCAGTTAGGTACTGTGCCCGGACGAGCGTACACAATAAGGGAGGAATTTTGAATCCCGGGTAAGACTCATACCAGCCACACCAATCACACCGTACAACTTGTGATCTAAACCCAGTTAACAGTATGATAACAGCGGAGCCTCTGAAAGGATGGCTCACAACAATAACCCGATTTTTGTAACTATGTACAAGTATTGCAGATAATCCGCACTTGGGATGGGCGCCCAGCATCCACTACGGACTCCGAGAAATAGAATTATCGGTAAGTAAATTCTTATTTTCTCTATCGTCCTAGTGGATGCTGGGGTTCCTGAAAGGACCATGGGGATTATACCAAAGCTCCCAAACGGGCGGGAGAGTGCGGATGACTCTGCAGCACCGAATGAGAGAACTCCAGGTCCTCTTTTGCCAGGATATCAAATTTGTAGAATTTTACAAACGTGTTCTCCCCTGACCACGTAGCTGCTCGGCAGAGTTGTAATGCCGAGACCTCTCGGGCAGCCGCCCAAGATGAGCCCACCTTCCTTGTGGAATGGGCCTTAACCGATTTAGACTGTGGCAGGCCTGCCTCAGAATGTGCAAGTTGAATTGTGTTACAAATCCAACGAGCAATCGACTGCTTAGAAGCAGGCGCACCCAACTTGTTGGGTGCATACAGTATAAACAGCGAGTCAGATTTTCTGACTCCAGCTGTCCTGGAATATATTTTCAGGGCCCTGACAACTTCTAGCAACTTGGAGTCCTCCAAGTCCCTAGTAGGTGCAAGGCACCACAATAAGCTGGTTCAGGTGAAACACTGACACCACCTTAGGGAGAGAACTGGGGACGAGTCCGCAGCTCTGCCCTGTCCGAATGGACAAACAGATATGGGCTTTTTTGAGAAAAAAACCACCAATTTGACACTCGCCTGGTCCAGGCCAGGGCCAAGAGCATGATCACTTTTTATGTGAGATGCTGCAAATCCACATATTTGACTGGTTTTAAACCAATGTGATTTGAGAAATCCCAGAACTACGTTGAGATCCCACAGTGCCACTGGAGGCACAAAAAAGGGGTTTGTATATGCAATACTCCCTTGACAAACTTCTGGACTTCAGGAACTGAAGCCAATTCTTTCTGGAAGAAAATTTACAGGGCCGAATTTGAACCTTAATGGACCCCAATTTGAGGCCCATAGACACTCCTGTTTGCAGGAAATGCAGGAAACGACCGAGTTGAAATTTCTTTGTGGGGCCTTCCTGGCCTCACACCACGCAACAAATTTTCGCCACACGTGGTGATAATGTTGTGCGGTCACCTCCTTTCTGGCTTTGACCAGGGTAGGAATGACCTCTTCCGGAATGCCTTTTTTCCCTTAGGATCCGGCTTTCCATCGCCATGCCGACAAACGCAGCTGCGGTAAGTCTTGGAACAGACATGGTACTTGCTGAAGCAAGTCCCTTCTTAGCGGCAGAGGCCATAAGACCTCTGTAAGCATCTCTTGAAGTTCCGGGTACCAAGTCCTTCTTGGCCAATCCGGAGCCATGAGTATAGTTCTTACTCCTCTACGTCTTATAATTCTCAGCACCTTAGGTATGAGAAGCAGAGGAGGGAACACATACACCGACTGGTACACCCACGGTGTTACCAGAACGTCCACATCTATTGCCTGAGGGTCCCTTGACCTGGCGCAATACCTGTCCCGTTTTTTGTTCAGACGGGACGCCATCATGTCCACCTTTGGTATTTCCCAACGGTTTACAATCATGTGGAAAAAACTTCTCAATGAAGTTTCCACTCTCCCGGGTGGAGGTCGTGCTGAGGAAGTCTGCTTCCCAGTTTCCATTCCCGGGATGAAAAACTGCTGACAGTGTTATCACATGATTTTCCGCCCAGCGAAAAGTCCTTGCAGTTTCTGCCATTGCCCTCCTGCTTCTTGTGTCGCCCTGTCTGTTTACGTGGGCGACTGCCGTGATGTTTTTCCCACTGGATCAATACCGGCTGACCTTGAAGCAGAGGTCTTGCTAAGCTTAGAGCATTATAAATTTACCCTTAGCTCCAGTATATTTATGTGGAGAAAAGTCTCCATACTTGATCACACTCCCTGGAAATTTTTCCCTTGTGTGACTGCTCCCCAGCCTCTCAGGCTGGGCTCCGTGGTTACCAGCATCCAATCCTGAATGCCGAATCTGCGGCCCTCTAGAAGATGAGCACTCTATAACCACCACAGGAGAGACACCCTTGTCCTTGGATATTGGGTTATCCGCTGATGCATCTGAAGATGCGATCCGGACCATTTGTCCAGCAGATCCCACTGAAAAGTTCTTACGTGAAATCTGCCGAATGGAATTGCTTCGTAGGAAGCCACCATTTTTACCAGGACCCTTGTGCAATGATGCACTGTTTTTAGGAGGTTCCTGACTTGCTCGGATAACTCCCTGGCTTTCTCTTCCGGGAGAAACACCTTTTTCTGGACTGTGTCCAGAATCATCCCTAGGCACAGCAGACGTGTCGTCGGGATCAGCTGCGATTTTGGAATATTTAGAATCCACCCGTGCTGATTGTAGCAGTATCCGAGATAGTGCTACTCCGACCTCCAACTGTTCCCTGGACTATGCCCCTATCAGGAGATCGTCCAAGTAAGGGATAATTAAGACGCCTTTTCTTCGAAGAAGAATCATCAATTCGGCCATTACCTTGGTAAAGACCCCGGGGTGCCGTGGACAATCCAAACGGCAGCGTCTGAAACTGATAGTGACAGTTCTGCACCACGAACCTGAGGTACCCTTAGTGAGAAGGGCAAATTTGGGACATAGAGGTAAGCATCCCTGATGTCCCGGGACACTATATAGTCCCCTTCTTCCTGGTTCGTTATCACTGCTCTGAGTGACTTCATCTTAATTTGAACCTTTGTAAGTGTTCAAAAAAAATTTTTTAGAATAAGTCTCACCTAGCCTTCTGGCTTCAGTACCACAATCTAGTGTGGAATAATACCCCTTTTCTGTAGTAGGAGGGGTAATTTAATTGTCACCTGCTGGGAACACAGCTTGTGAATTTTTTTCCCATACTACCTCCTTGTCGGAGGGAGACTTGGTAAAGCAGACTTCAGGAGCCTGCGAAGGGGAAACGTCTCGACATTCCCATCTGTACCCCCGGGATACTACTTGTAGGATCCAGGGGTCCTGTACGGTCTCAGCGCCATGCTGAGAACTTGTCAGACGCGGTGGAACGCTTCTGTTCCTGGGAATAGGCTGCCTGTTGCAGTCTTCTTCCTTTTCCTCTATCCCTGGGCAGATATGATCTTATAGGGACGAGAGGACTGAGGCTGAAAAGACGGTGTCTTTTTCTGCAGAGATGTGACTTAGGGTAAAAAACGGTGGATTTTCCAGCAGTTGCCGTGACCACCAGGTCCGATGGACCGACCCCAAACAAGTCCTCTTCCTTTATACGGCCATACTGTGCCGTTTGGAATCTGCATCACCTGACCACTGTCGTGTCCATAACATCTTCTGGCAGTTATGGACATCGCGTTTATTCATGATGCCAGAGTGCAAATATCCCTCTGTGCATCTCGCATATATAGAAATGCTCTATAGTCAATAAAATACTGTCCCTGTCAAGGGTATCAATATTTTTAGTCAGGGAATCCGACCAAGCCACCCTAGCTCTGCACATCCAGGCTGAGGCGATCGCTGGCCGCAGTATAACACCAGTATGTGTGTATATACTTTTTATTATATTTTCCAGCCTTGTCAGCTGGTCCTTGAGGACGGCCCTATCTATAGACGGTACCGCCACTTGTTTTGATAAGCGTGTGAGCGCCTTATCCACCTTAAGGGGTGTTTCCCAACGCGCCCTAACTTCTGGCGGGAAAGGGTATACCGCCCATAATTTTCTATCGGGGGGAACCCACGCATCATCACACACTTTATTTAATTTATCTGATTCAGGAAAAACTATGGTAGTTTTTTCACATCCCACATAATACCCTCTTTTGTGGTACTTGTAGTATCAGAAATACGTAACACCTCCTTCATTGCCTTTAACGTGTGGCCCTAATAAGGAATACGTTTGTTTATTCACCGTCGACACTGGATTCAGTGTCCCTGTCTGTGTCTGTGTCGACCGACTAAAGTAAACGGGCGTTTTAAAACCCTTGACGGTGTTTTTGAGACGTCTGGACCGTACTAATTGTTTGTCGGCCGTCTCATGTCGTCAACCGACCTTGCAGCGTGTTGACATTATCACGTAATTTCCTAAATAAGCCATCCATTCCGGTGTCGACTCCCTAGAGAGTGACATCACCATTACAGGCAATTGCTCCGCCTCCTCACCAACATCGTCCTCCTACCTGTCGACACACACGTACCGACACACAGCACACACACAGGGAATGCTCTGATAGAGGACAGGACCCACTAGCCCTTTGGAGAGACAGAGGGAGAGTTTGCCAGCACACACCAAAAACGCTATAATTATATAGGGACAACCTTATATAAGTGTTTTCCCTTATAGCATCTTAATATATATATAAGCATATCGCCAAATTAGTGCCCCCCCTCTCTGTTTTAACCCTGTTTCTGTAGTGCAGTGCAGGGGAGAGCCTGGGAGCCTTCCCTCCAGCCTTTCTGTGAGGGAAAATGGCGCTGTGTGCTGAGGAGATAGGCCCCGCCCCTTTTTCGGCGGCCTCGTCTCCCGCTCTTAACGGATTCTGGCAGGGGTTAAATATCTCCATATAGCCTCCGGAGGCTATATGTGAGGTATTTTTAGCCAAAATAGGTATTCATTTGCCTCCCAGGGCGCCCCCCTCCCAGCGCCCTGCACCCTCAGTGACTGCCGTGTGAAGTGTGCTGAGAGGAAAATGGCGCACAGCTGCAGTGCTGTGCGCTACCTTTAGAAGACTGAGGAGTCTTCTGCCGCCGATTCTGGACCTCTTCTTACTTCAGCATCTGCAAGGGGGCCGGCGGCAAGGCTCCGGTGACCATCCAGGCTGTACCTGTGATCGTCCCTCTGGAGCTGATGTCCAGTAGCCAAGAAGCCAATCCATCCTGCACGCAGGTGAGTTCACTTCTTCTCCCCTAAGTCCCTCGTTGCAGTGATCCTGTTGCCAGCAGGACTCACTGTAAAATAAAAAACCTAAGCTAAACTTTCCTAAGCAGCTCTTTAGGAGAGCCACCTAGATTGCACCCTTCTCGGCCGGGCACAAAATCTAACTGGCTTGGAGGAGGGTCATAGGGGGAGGAGCCAGTGCACACCACCTGATCCTAAAGCTTTGCTTTTTGTGCCCTGTCTCCTGCGGAGCCGCTATCCCCATGGTCCTTTCAGGAACCCCAGCATCCACTAGGACGATAGAGAAATACACATTATGTTTACCCAGATAGCGCTGTAATCTGTATATTGCGCCAATTATGTACCCCCCCCCCCCCCTTCTTTAAAACCCTCTTTCACTGTGGATAAGCAGGGGAGAGTCCGGGGAGCTTCCTCTCAGCGCTGTGCTGTGGAGAAAATGGCGCTGGTGAGTGCTGAGGAAGAAGCCTCGCCCCCTCAGCGGCGGGCTTCTGTCCCGCTAAAATATATAAAAAACTGGCGGGGGCTCTTTATATATACAGTGCCCAGCCTGTGTATATATGTTTATTGCCAGAATTGAGGTTTATATTGCTGCCCAGGGCGCCCCCCCCCTGCGCCCTGCACCCTTACAGTGACTGACGTTTGTGTGTGCTGTGTGGGAGCAATGGCGCACAGCTTTACTGCTGTGCGTTACCTCAGTGAAGATCTGAAGTCTTCTGCCGCCTCTGAAGTCTTCTTTCTTCTCATACTCACCCGGCTTCTATCTTCCGGCTCTGCGAGGACGACGGCGGCGCGGCTCTGGGACGGACAGCGAGGGTGAGACATGCGTACCGATCCCTCTGGAGCGAATGGTGTCCAGTAGCCTAAGAAGCAGAGCCTTGAAACTCACAGAAGTAGGTCTGCTTCTCTCTCCTCAGTCCCTCGATGCAGGGAGTCTGTTGCCAGCAGGCTCCCTGAAAATAACAAACCTAACAATTATACTTTCTTTCAGGAAACTCAGGAGAGCTCCCTGTAATGCACCCAGTCTCCTCTGGGCACAATAGTAAACTGAGGTCTGGAGGAGGGGCATAGAGGGAGGAGCCAGTGCACACCCATACCTAAAGTCTTTCTTAAAAGTGCCCATGTCTCCTGCGGAGCCCGTCTATCCCCATGGTCCTTACGGAGTCTCCAGCATCCAATAGGAAGTAAGAGAAATAAGACTTAAGGCAGAGCGTGAGCATTTGGTGGAGGGAGACAAGGCATTAGCAGATCACCTAAATAATTATTTTTGCTCAGTATTTACTACAGAGGGAGAAGGGATGGGGCCACAGTTAAGTTGCAAGGACAGTCATAAAAATAAGGTAGATGAAAGTACATTTACAGAGGAGAAGATCCTAATAGAACTTTCAAAACTAAAAGTGGATAAATCAATGGGGCCAGATGGGATACACCCAAGGATACCTAAAGAGCTAAAACATGTGCTGGTAACACCTTTAACAGAATTATTTAACCAGTCACTAAATACAGGTGCCATCCCAGAGGCCTGGAAAAGAATGTAGTTCCACTGCACAAAAGTGGAAGCAAGGAAAAAGCAAGTAGCTACAGACCAGTAAGCCTTACATCAGTAGTAGGGAAAGTAATGGAAAAACTATTAAAATAAAGAGTTGTGGAATATCTTAAATCAAACAACTTACAGGATCCAAAACAGCATGGATTTACTGGTGGAAGGTCATGCCAAACAAATCTTATTGACTTTTTTGACTCTGTGACGAAAATAATAGATCAAGGGGGAGCTGTAGATGTAGCATATCTAGACTTTAGTACGGCATTTGACACTGTCCCACATCGCAGACTGCTAAATAAACTTGAAAGCGTGGGGGTGGATTATAAAACAGTTAAATGGATAAGAACCTGGTTGCAGGATAAGAAACAGACAGTTGAAGTAAATGGAGTGCAATCTATGGAGGGAAATGTTACCAGTGGAGTACAACAGGGATCTGTACTTGGTCCAGTTCTCTTTAATATCTTTGTTGGTGCAAATTGTATTGAAGGGAAAGTATGCCTTTTTGCAGATTATACAAAGATATGCTACAGGGTAGACACACCGGGAGGGGTAAAACAACTGATTGATGACCTAGGGTTGGCTTGACAAATGGTCAAGAATGTGGCAACTACAGTTTAATGCTAAAAAATGCAAAATCACGCACTTG
The DNA here is from genome assembly GCF_028390025.1 of Pseudophryne corroboree. Taxonomy (NCBI): domain Eukaryota; kingdom Metazoa; phylum Chordata; class Amphibia; order Anura; family Myobatrachidae; genus Pseudophryne; species Pseudophryne corroboree. The sequence continues at coordinate 690,118,934 of NC_086447.1, read as the reverse complement.
GGTCTCAAAAACCCAAAGCCTTAATATAGTATCAAGGGTACTATAAAAGGAAACTACTGAGGAGGAAAGGGATTTATGAGTCACTATTTCAAGTGACTTGAAGGCAGGAAAGCAATGCAACAAAGCAATGAAAAAGGCAAGTCAGATGCTTGGTTGCATAGGGAGAGGAATCAGTAGCAGGAAAAAATAAGATTTTACTCACCGGTAATTCTATTTCTCGTAGTCCGTAGTGGATGCTGGGAACTCCGTAAGGACCATGGGGAATAGCGGGCTCCGAAGGAGGCTGGGCACTCTAGAAAGATTTATGACTACCTGGTGTGCACTGGCTCCTCCCACTATGACCCTCCTCCAAGCCTCAGTTAGGACACTGTGCCCGGACGAGCTGACATAATAAGGAAGGATTTTGAATCCCGGGTAAGACTCATACCAGCCACACCAATCACACCGTACAACTCGTGATACTATATCCAGTTTGACAGTATGAAAACAACTGAGCCTCTCAACAGATGGCTCAACAATAACCCTTTAGTTAGCAATAACTATTTACAAGTATTGCAGACAATCCGCACTTGGGATGGGCGCCCAGCATCCACTACGGACTACGAGAAATAGAATTACCGGTGAGTAAATTCTTATTTTCTCTGACGTCCTAGTGGATGCTGGGAACTCCGTAAGGACCATGGGGATTATAACAAAGCTCCCAAACGGGCGGGAGAGTGCGGATGACTCTGCAGCACCGAATGAGAGAACTCCAGGTCCTCCTCAGCCAGGGTATCAAATTTGTAGAATTTTGCAAACGTGTTTGCCCCTGACCAAGTAGCTGCTCGGCAAAGTTGTAAAGTCGAGACCCCTCGGGCAGCCGCCCAAGATGAGCCCACCTTCCTTGTGGAATGGGCATTTACAGATTTTGGCTGTGGCAGGCCTGCCACAGAATGTGCAAGCTGAATTGTACTACAAATCCAGCGAGCAATAGTCTGCTTAGAAGCAGGAGCACCCAGCTTGTTGGGTGCATACAGGATAAACAGCGGGTCAGATTTTCTGACTCCAGCCGTCCTGGAAACATATATTTTCAGGGCCCTGACAACGTCTAGCAACTTGGAGTCCTCCAAATCCCTAGTAGCCGCAGGCACCACAATAGGCTGGTTCAGGTGAAACGCTGACACCACCTTAGGGAGAAACTGGGGACGAGTCCTCAATTCTGCCCTATCCATATGGAAAATCAGATAAGGGCTTTTACATGATAAAGCCGCCAATTCTGACACTCGCCTGGCTGAAGCCAAGGCCAATAACATGACCACTTTCCACGTGAGATATTTTAGATCCACGGGTTTTAGTGGCTAAAACCAATGTGATTTTAAGAAACTCAACACCACGTTGAGATCCCAAGGTGCCACAGGAGGCACAAATGGGGGCTGAATATGCAGCACTCCTTTCACAAATGTCTGAACTTCAGGTACTGAAGCTAGTTCTTTTTGAAAGAAAATCGACAGAGCCGAGATCTGTACTTTAATGGAGCCTAGTTTTTAGGCCCATATTCACTCCTGCTTGCAGGAAATGCAGAAATCGACCCAGCTGAAATTCCTCTGTTGGGGCCTTTTTTGCCTCGCACCATGCAACATATTTCCGCCATATGCGGTGATAATGCTTTGCCGTAACATCTTTCCTGGCTTTAATAAGCGTAGGAATGACTTCTTCCGGAATACCCTTTTCCTTCAGGATCCGGCGTTCAACCGCCATGCCGTCAAACGCAGCCGCGGTAAGTCTTGGAACAGACAGGGCCCCTGCTGTAGCAGGTTCTGTCTGAGCGGTAGAGGCCACGGGTCCTCTGAGAGCATCTCTTGAAGTTCCGGGTACCACGCTCGTCTTGGCCAATCCGGAACCACGAGAATTGTGTTTACTCCTCGCTTTCTTATTATTCTCAATACCTTTGGTATGAGAGGCAGAGGAGGGAACACATAAACCGACTGGTACACCCACGGTGTCACTAGAGCGTCCACAGCTATCGCCTGAGGGTCCCTTGACCTGGCGCAATATCTTTTTAACTTTTTGTTGAGGCGGGACGCCATCATGTCCACCTGTGGTTTTTCCCAAAGGTTTACCAGCATCTGGAAGACTTCTGGATGAAGTCCCCACTCTCCCGGGTGGAGGTCGTGTCTGCTGAGGAAGTCTGCTTCCCAGTTGTCCACTCCCGGAATGAACACTGCTGACAGTGCTAGAACATGATTCTCCGCCCATCGGAGAATTCTTGTGGCTTCTGCCATCGCCATCCTGCTTCTTGTGCCTCCCTGTCGATTTACATGGGCGACTGCCGTGATGTTGTCTGACTGGATCAGCACCGGCTGACTTGCTTGACTTGCTTGCTTGACTTAGGGCATTGTAAATGCCCCTTAGTTCCAGAATATTTATGTGAAGGGAAGTCTCCTGACTCGACCATAGTCCTTGGAAGTTTCTTCCCTGTGTGACTGCCCCCCAGCCTCGAAGGCTGGCATCCGTGGTCACCAGGACCCAGTCCTGTATGCCGAACCTGCGGCCCTCTAGAAGATGGGCACTCTGCAGCCACCACAGTAGAGACACCCTGGTTTTTGGAGACAGGGTTATTAAGCGATGTATCTGAAGATGCGATCCGGACCATTGGTCCAACAGGTCCCACTGAAAGATTCTGGCATGGAACCTGCCGAAGAGAATTGCTTCGTAAGAAGCTACCATCTTTCACAGGACCCGCGTGCAGTGATGCACCGATACCTGTTTTGGTTTCAGGAGGTCTCTGACTAGAGATGACAACTCCCTGGCTTTCTCCTCCGGGAGAAACACTTTTTTCTGGACTGTATCCAGAATCATACCCAGGAACAGTAGCCGTGTCGTCGGAACCAGCTGTGACTTTGGGATATTCAGAATCCAGCCGTGCTGGTGCAGCACTTCCTGAGATAGTGCTACTCCCACCAACAACTGTTCCTTGGACCTCGCCTTTATTAGGAGATCGTCCAAGTACGGGATAATTAAAACTCCCTTTTTTGAAGGAGTATCATCATTTCCGCCATAACCTTGGTAAATACCCTCGGTGCCGTGGACAGTCCAAACGGCAGCGTCTGGAATTGGTAATGGCAATCCTGTACCACAAATCTGAGGTACTCCTGGTGAGGATGGTAAATGGGGACATGCAAGTAAGCATCCTTGATGTCCAGGGATACCATGTAATCCCCCTTGTCCAGGCTTGCAATAACCGCCCTGAGCGATTCCATCTTGAACTTGAATTTTTTTATGTATGTGTTCAAGGATTTCAAATTTAAAATGGGTCTCACCGAACCGTCCGCTTTCGGCACCACAAATAGTGTGGAATAGTAACCCCGGCCTTGTTGAAGTAGGAGTACCTTGATTATCAGCTGCTGGGAATACAGCTTGTGAATTGCCGCTAGCACCGCCTCCCTGTCTGAGGGAGCAATCGGCAAGGCAGATTTTAGGAACCGGTGGGGTGGAGACGCCTCGAATTCCAGTTTGTACCCCTGAGATACTATTTGAAGGATCCAGGGATCCACCTGTGAGCGAGCCCACTGATCGCTGAAATTCTTGAGGCGGCCCCCCACCGTACCTGGCTCCGCCTGTGGAGCCCCACCGTCATGCGGCGGACTTGGAAGAAGAAGCGGGGGAGGACTTTTGCTCCTGGGAAACTGCTGTTTGTTGCAGCCTTTTTCCCCTACCTCTGGACAGAAAAGACCCGCCTTTTCCACGCTTGTTTTTCTGGGTCCGAAAGGACTGAACCTGATAAAACGGCGCCCTCTTAGGCTGTGAGGGGACATGGGGTAAAAATGCTGACTTCCCAGACGTTGCTGTGGAAACTAGGTCCGAGAGACCATCCCCAAATAATTCCTCACCCTTATATGGCAAAACTTCCATGTGCCTTTTAGAATCTGCATCTCCTGTCCACTGGCGAGTCCATAAGCCTCTCCTAGCAGAAATGGACAATGCACTTACTTTAGATGCCAGCCGGCAGATTTCCCTCTGTGCATCTCTCATATATATGACTGAGTCTTTGATATGGTCTATGGTTAGCAGGATTGTGTCTCTGTCTAATGTGTCAATATTTTCTGACAGTTTATCTAACCACGCAGCGGCAGCACTGCACATCCATGCTGACGCAATAGCTGGCCTAAGTATATTGCCTGAGTGTGTGTATACAGACTTCAGGATCGCCTCCTGCTTTCTATCAGCAGGTTCCTTGAGGGCGGCCGTATCCGGAGACGGTAGTGCCACCTTTTTAGACAAACGTGTGAGCGCTTTATCCACCTTAGGGGGTGTTTCCCAACGTGACCTATCCTCTGGCGGGAAAGGGAACGCCATTAGTACCTTCTTAGGAATTACCAATTTTTTATCAGGGAAAGCCCACGCTTCTTCACACACTTCATTTAATTCATCTGATGGGGGAAAAACTACGGGTAGTTTTTTCTCCCCAAACATAATACCCTTTTTAGTGGTACCTGTATTTATATCAGAAATGTGTAACACCTCTTTCATTGCCTCAATCATGCAGTGAATGGCCTTAGTGGGCATCAGGTTAGACTCATCGTCGTCGACACTGGTGTCAGTATCAGTGTCGACATCTGGGTCTGCGGTCTGAGGTAGCGGGCGTTTTAGAGCCCCTGATGACCTGTGAGACGCCTGGACAGGCACGAGCTGAGAAGTCGGCTGTCCCACATTTGGCATGTCGTCAAATTTCTTATGTAAGGAGTCTATACGTGCACTCATTTCTTTCCATAAGCTCAACCACTCAGGTGTCTGCCCCGCAGGGGGTGACATCCCTTCTAAAGGCATCTGCTCCGTCTCCACATCATTTTCCTCATCAAACATGTCGACACAGCCGTACCGACACACCGCACACACACAGGGAATGCTCCAACAGAGGACAGGACCCACAAAATCCCTTTGGGGGGACAGAGTGAGAGTATGCCAGCACACACCAGAGCGCTATATAATGCAGGGACTAACTGAGTTATGTCCCCTATAGCTGCTTTTTCTATATAAATGTATACTGCGCCTAAATTTAGTGCCCCCCCTCTCTTTTTTTACCCTTTTCTATAGTGTAGACTGCAGGGGAGAGCCAGGGAGCTTCCTTCCAGCGGAGCTGTGAGGGAAAATGGTGCCAGTGTGCTGAGGGAGATAGCTCCGCCCCTTTTCCGCTGACTATTCTCCCGCTTTTTCCTATATTCTGGCAGGGGTATTTTCCACATATATAGCCTCTGGGGCTATATATTGTGGTATTTTTTGCCAGCCAAGGTGTTATTATTGCTTCTCAGGGCGTCCCCCCCCCCAGCGCCCTGCACCCTCAGTGACCGGAGTGTGAAGTGTGTGTGAGGAGCAATGGCGCACAGCTGCAGTGCTGTGCGCTACCTTGGTGAAGACTGATGTCTTCTGCCGCCGATTTTCCGGACCTCTTCTTGCTTCTGGCTCTGTAAGGGGGACGGCGGCGCGGCTCCGGGACCGAACACCAAGGCTGGGCCTGCGGTCGATTCCTCTGGAGCTAATGGTGTCCAGTAGCCTAAGAAGCCCAAGCTGGCTGCAAGCAGGCAGGTTCGCTTCTTCTCCCCTTAGTCCCTCGCTGCAGTGAGCCTGTTGCCAGCAGGTCTCACTGAAAATAAAAAACCTAATTTCTATACTTTCTTTCTAAAGGCTCAGGAGAGCCCCTAGTGTGCATCCAACCTCGGCCGGGCACAAAATCTAACTGAGGCTTGGAGGAGGGTCATAGTGGGAGGAGCCAGTGCACACCAGGTAGTCATAAATCTTTCTAGAGTGCCCAGCCTCCTTCGGAGCCCGCTATTCCCCATGGTCCTTACGGAGTTCCCAGCATCCACTAGGACGTCAGAGAAAAAAAAGTAATAATGCCACTGTATAGGTCATTGGTACGGACCCATCTGGAATACGGTGTCCAGTTCTAGAAACCATATCTCCAGAAGGATATAAATACGTTCGAGAGTGCACAAAGAAGGGCAACTAAAATGGTGCATGGCCTACATCACAAAGCTTACCTGGAAAGGCTTAAAGATCTTAAAAAGTATAGCTTGGAGGAGAGAAGGGAAAGGGGGGGACATGATAGAAACTTTCAAATATATCAAGGGTCTTAAAAGTTCAGGAGGGAAACATTTTTCAAAGGAAGATATGTATTAGAACTCGAGGACACACACAGACTGGAGGTGGGGAGGTTCAGGGGAAATTTAAGGCAAAATAGGATTTTAATTACCTACCGGTAAATCCTTTTCTCATAGTCCGTAGATGATGCTGGGGTCCACATTAGTACCCTCCTCTCCTTCCCCCCCCCCCCCCCCCGACCCATATAGCAGCTTTACCTTTGATGTATTTCTTTCACAGTGGCAGATCTGCTGCCCAGATTATCCACTGCCTTATGCCAGATCCGCGATCCGCTGCCCTCTGCACGCTCCTGCCGTGGCTCCGCCCCCTATGCCGCCCAGCGCCTGGTGTCACAGAGGAAATCCCGGACAGCAGACCCTATGGCGTGACCGGGTATTTCCTCAGCGACGCCGCATCTTGGAGCTTCCTAGCGCAATGACAAGCGGCTCAGCCGGGCCGCTTGTCATTGCACAGTGGTATGGGACAGCGGGACAGGCAGAATCGGTTCGCAGGCCGCATACGGCCCGCATGTTGCCCACCCCTACTCTAGAAGGTGAGCACTCTGCAGCCACCACAGGAAAGATACCCTGGCCCTGGGGGACAGGGTGATCAACTGATGAATCTGTAGAAGTGACCGGTCCCATTGGAAGGTCCTCGCATGGAACCTGCCGAATGGAATGGCCTCGTAAGATGCCACCATCTTTCCCAGGACTCGAGTGCAGTGATGCACTGACACCTGTTTTGGTTTCAATAGGTTCCTGACCAGAGTCATGAGTTCTTGAGCCTTTTCCATTGGAAGATAAACCCTTTTCTGGTCCGTATCCAGAATCATGCCCAAGAACGTCAGACAAGTCGCAGGAACCAGCTGCGACTTCGGGATATTGAGAATCCAGCCGTGTTGCTGTAACACCTTCAGTGAAAGTGACACGCTGTTCAGTAACTGCTCTCGTGATCTCGCTTTTATGAGGAGATCGTCCAAGTACGGGATAATTGTGACTCCCTGCTTGCGCAGGAGCACCATCATTTCCGCCATTACCTTGGTGAAAATTCTCGGGGCCGTGGAAAGCCCAAACGGCAACGTCTGAAATTGGTAATGACAATCCTGTACCGCAAATCTCAGGTATGCCTGATGAGGTGGATATATGGGAACATGAAGGTATGCATCCTTTATGTCCAGAGATACCATAAAATCCCCCCCTTCCAGGCTGGCGATGACCGCCCTGAGCGATTCCATCTTGAACTTGAACCTTTTCAAGTATAGGTTCAGGGATTTTAAATTCAGAATGGGTCTGACCGAACCGTCTGGTTTCGGGACTACAAACAGGGTTGAGTAATATCCCCTCCCTTGTTGAAGTAGGGGAACCTTGACCACCACCTGTTGAAGATACAATTTGTGAATTGCATTTAACACTATCTCCCTTTCTGGGGGAGAAGTTGGCAGGGCCGATTTGAAAAACCGGCGAGGAGGCACCTCTTCGAATTCCAGCTTGTAACCCTGAGAAACAATTTCTATTGCCCAGGGATCCACCTGTGAGTGAACCCAGATGTGGCTGAAAATTCGAAGACGTGCCCCCACTGGGGCGGACTCCCTTGGCGGAGCCCCAGCGTCATGCGGTGGATTTTGTAGAGGCCCGAGAGGACTTCTGTTCCTGGGAACTAGCTGTGTTGTGCAGCTTTTTCCCTCTGGCAAGAAAGGACGCACCTCGTACTCTCTTGTTTCTTTGTGACAGAAAGGACTGCATTTGATAATGTGGTGCTTTCTTAGGCTGTAAGGGAATATAAGGCAAAAAATTTGATTTACCAGCTGTAGCTGTGGAGACCAGGTCCGAGAGACCTTCCCCAAATAATTCCTCACCCTTGTAAGGTAAAACCTCCATATGCCTCTTTGAGTCGGCATCACCTGTCCACTGCCGGGTCCATAGGACTCGTCTAGCAGAAATCGACATAGCGTTGATTCTAGAACCCAGTAGACCAATGTCTCTTTGAGCATCTCTCATATATAAGACAGCATCTTTTATATGTCCTAGGGTCAATAAGATGGTATCCTTATCCAGGGTTTCAATTTCCGCTGATAAGGTATCTGTCCATGCTGCTACAGCGCTACACACCCAAGCCGACGCAATAGCCGGTCTGAGTAAGGTACCCGGAATGTGTGTAAATGGACTTCAAGGTAACCTCCTGCTTGCGATTAGCAGGATCCCTGAGGGTAGCCGTATCTTGGGATGGCAGCGCTACCTTTTTGGATAAGCGCGTCAACGCTTTGTCCACCCTAGGGGAGGATTCCCACCGTATCCTGTCCGTTGGCGGGAAAGGATACGCCATAAGAATCCTTTTAGGAATCTGCAGTTTTTTGTCTGGAGATTCACAGCTTTTTCACATAACTCGGTCAGCTCATGTGAGGGAGGAAAGGTTACCTCAGGTTACTTTCCCTTATACATGTGTACCCTCGTATCAGGGACAGGGGGTTCCTCTGTGATATGAAAAACATCTTTTACTGCAATAATCATATATCGAATACATTTAGCCACTTTTGGCTGTAACTTCGCATCATCGTAGTCGACACTGGAGTCAGAATCCGTGTCGGTATCTGTGTCTACTATTTGGGATAGTGGGCGCTTTTGAGACCCCGAAGGTCCCGCTTTTGAGACCCCGAAGGTCCCTGCGACATAGGGACAGACATGGGTTGATTACCTGGCTGTTCCCTAGCTTCGCTTTGTCTAGTCTTTTGTGCAATAAATTTACATTAGCACTTAAAACATTCCACATATCCATCCAGTCAGGTGTCGGCGTTGTCGACGGAGACACCACATTCATTTGCTCCTCCTCCTCAGGAAAGCCTTCTACCTCAGACATGTCGACACACGCGTACCGACACACCACACACTCAGGGAATCCTCTTATCTGAAGGCAGTTCCCCCACAAGGCCCTTTGGAGAGACAGAGAGAGTATGCCAGCACACACCCAGCGCTATATGACCCAGGAAAAAATACACATTATGTTTACCCAGATAGCGCTGTAATCTGTATATTGCGCCAATTATGTGCCCCCCTCCCCCTTCTTTAAAACCCTCTTTCACTGTGGATAAGCAGGGGAGAGTCCGGGGAGCTTCCTCTCAGCGCTGTGCTGTGGAGAAAATGGCGCTGGTGAGTGCTGAGGAAGAAGCCTCGCCATCTCAGCGGCGGGCTTCTGTCCCACTAAAATATATAAAAAACTGGCGGGGGCTCTTTATATATACAGTGCCCAGCCTGTGTATATATGTTTATTGCCAGAATTGAGGTTTATATTGCTGCCCAGGGCCTATACAGTGGCATTATTACTTCTTTTTTTCCTGCTACTGATTCCTCTCCCTATGCAACCAAGCATCTGACTTGCCTTTTTCATTGCTTTGTTGTATTGCTTTCCTGCCTTCAAGTCACTTGAAATAGTGACTCATAAATCCCTTTCCTCCTCAGTAGTTTCCATTATAGTACCCTTGATACTATATTAAGGCTTTGGGTTTTTGAGACCCAAGTGCGTGATTTTGCATTTTTTAGCATTAAAGGATTTTAATTACCTACCGGTAAATCCTTTTCTCATAGTCCGTAGATGATGCTGGGGTCCACATTAGTACCATAGGGGGTATAGACGGGTCCACTAGGAGCCATTGGCACTTTCAGAGTTTGAGAGTGTTCGACCCCGACCAAATAGCTGCTCAGGCGGAGTTGTAATGCCGAGACACCCTGGGCAGCCGCCCAGGAAAAACCCACCTTACGAGTAGAGTGGGCCTTAACAGACGTAGGACACGGCAAGCCAGCCGTAGAATACGCATGCTGGATAGTGAACCTGATCTGTTTAGAAGCAGGACACCCCATTTTCTTGGGATCGTACAGGACAAACAGAGTCCGATTTTCTGTGACGAGCAGTCCTCCTCATAAAGATCTTTAGAACCCTTACAACATCTAAGGACTTTGATGAAATTGAGGAGTCCGTGGCAACTGGCATCACAATAGGTTGGTTGATATGAAATGTCGACACATCCTTTGGAAGAAACTGCTGACGTGTCCGAAGTTCAGCTTTATCTTCATGGAAGATCAAGTATGGGCTTTTACATGACAAAGCCCCCAACTCCGACACACGTCTACCAGAAGCTAAAGCCAACAAAGTGACAGCATTCCACGTGAGAAACTTGACCTCAACCTCCTGTAGAGGTTCAAACCAGTCCGACTGGAGGAACTGCAACTCCACGTTAAGATCCCAAGGTGCCGTTGGCGGTACAAAGGGAGGTTGGATGTGCAGAACTCCCTTCAAAAAAGTCTGAACATCAGGGAGGGCAGCCAACTGTTTCTGGAAGAAAATGGATAGGGCCGAAATTTGGACCTTTATGGACTCTAACCTCAGGCCCATATCCACACCTGCTTGCAGGAAGGGGAGAAAACGTCCCAGTTGAAACTCCACCGCAGGAAACTTCCTGGACTCACACCAAGATACATATTTTTTCCAAATACGAAGGTAATGTTTTGACGTTACTCCTTTCCTAGCCTGTATCAGGGTAGGAATAACCTTGTTCGGAATGCCCTTCCAAGCTAAAATCTGGCGTTCAACCTCCATGCCGTCAAACGTAGCCGTGGTAAGTCTCGATAGGCAAACGGCCCCTGCTGCAGCAGGTCCTCCCGAAGAGGAAGAAGTCTCGGCTCTTCTATCAGTAGATCCAGAAGATCAGCGTACCAAGCCCTTCTTGGCCAGTCCGAGCAATGAGGATTGCCTGAACTCTTGTTCTGCTTATAAGTTTGAGAACTCTTGGAATGAGTGGAAGTGGAGGAAACACGTACACTGACTGGAACACCCACAGAATCACTAGGGTGTCCACCGCCATTGCTTGCGGTTCCCTCGACCTGGAACAATACCGCCGAAGCTTCTTGTTGAGACGAGAGGCCATCCTGTCGATCTGGGGTATGCCCAACGATCGGTTACCTCTTTGAACACCTCAGATGGAAACCCCACTCCCTTGGGTGGAGATCGTGTCTGCTGAGGAAGTACGCTTCCCAGTTGTCTACTCACGGAAAGAGGATTGCTGACCGCGCCAACGCGTGTTTTTCTGCCCAGAGGATGATTTTTGTTACCTCTGACATTGCAGCTCTGCTCTTCGTTCCGCCTTGTCGGTTTATGTAAGCTACTGTCATTAAGTTGTCCGACTGTGCTTGAATGACCCGATTTCTTAGAAGATGGGCCGCTTGGAGAAGACCGTTGTAGACGGCTCTTAGTTCTAGAATGTTTATCGGCAGGCCGGCTTCCAGACTTGACCACCTTCCTTGGAAGGTTTCCCCTTGAGTGACTGCGCCCCAGCCCTGGACCCCGAACCTGCAGCCCTCCAGAAGGTGAGGTAATTGCAGCCACCAGAGGAGCGAAATCCTGACCTTTGGAGTCAGACGGATTCTCTGGTGCATGTGTAGATGGGATCCCGACCACTTGTCCAGGAGATCCAGTTGAAAGGACCGAGCGTGAAACCTTCCGTACTGCAGAGCCTCGCAAGAGGCCACCATCTTCCCCAGAAGGCAAATGCACTGATGAACCGACACCCGGGCTGGCTTCAGGGCATCCCGAACCATTGTTTGTATCACCAACGCTTTTTCCTCTGGAAGAAAACCCTCTGCACTTCCGTGTCGAGGATCATTCCCAGGAAGGACAACCTCCTGGTTGGTTCCAAATGTGATTTTGGAAGATTCAGGATCCAACCATGTCCCCTGAGAAGCTGTGTCGTGAGAGCTATGGACCGTAACAGCTTCTCCGTGGACGATGCCTTTATCAGCAGATCATCCAGATATGGAATTATGTTCACCCCCTGTCTGCGGAGGAGAACCATCATTTCCGCCATCACCTTGGTGAATACCCACGGTGCTGTGGAGAGGCCGAATGGCAGGGCCTAGAACTGAAAATGACAGTCCAACAGTGCGAGGTACGCATCCTTGATATGCAGGGATACCAGGAATTCCCCCTCCTCCAGACCTGAAATCACTGCACTGAGAGACTTCATTTTGAACTTGAACTCCCTCAGAAAGGAGTTTAGTGATTTTAAGTTCAAAATGGGCCTGACCGAACAATCCGGTTTCGGTACCAAGAAAAGGTTCGAATAGTAACCTTTGTTTTGCATCTGTGAAGGAACTGGTACGATAACCTGTGCCTCCACCAGCTTCTGGATGGCTCCCTGTAGGGTAGCCCCGTCCGCCGGCAAAGCTGGCAAGCCTTATTTGAAGAACCGGTGTGGAGGGTGATCTTGAAATTCCAGCCGGTACCCCTGGGACACAATATCGAGTACCCAGGGACCAAGGCCGGATGACACCCAGACGTGACTGAAATGTCTGAGTCTCGTCCCCACTGGCCCTATCTCCAGGCCATGCTGTCCACCTCATGCTGAGGACTTTGGTGTACCAGAAGCAGGTTTCTGTTCCTGGGAACCTGCAGCAGCAGGTTTCTTGGATTTTGGCCGACCTCTTGTAAAGAAGGTGTTGGATGGCTTAGCCTTTCTTGTTTTAGCAACACGAAAGGACTGAGATGCCGCTGAAGGAAAATGTTTGTTCACAGCAGGTGCAGCTGAGGGAAGAAAAGGAGACTTACCCGCGGTAGCCGTGGACATCCACACATCCAACGCTTCCCCAAAGAGAACCTGACCTGTGTAGGGTAGGGTCTCCACACCTCTCCTGGATTCACCGACGGCAGACCACTGGCACAGCCACAGTCCTCGACGAGCTGAAACAGACATGGAAGAAATTCCTGCAGCCATTGAACCCAGGTCCTTCATGGATTCCACCATAAATCCTGCATGTTACGTAAAAACAATTCTACGTCACTTTTATCCATAGTATCCAAATCCTCAAGTAACGTGCCTGACTACTTTACTATAGCTTTGGAAATCCATGCACAGGCAATAGTAGGCCGTAGCATCGCCCCTGAAGCCGTGTATATGGATTTGAGCATAGTGTCAATTTTGCGATCAGCCGGCTCCTTTAAGGCGGTAGATCCTGGAACAGGTAAACCCACCTTTTTGGAGAGTCTGGATACAGACACGTCCACTATGGGTGGGTTTTCCTCCTCAGGGAAGGGAAAAGCCACCAGAACCCTTCTAGGGATCTGGAATTTTTTTTCTCTGGGTTTTCCCATGCTTTCTCAAATATAGCATTTAATTCTTTGGACTCAGGGAAGATTAGCGAGGCTTTCTTATTGTCAGTGAAGTAAGCCTCCTCCACCTGCTCAGGTGTTGTATCTGCAATACTCAACACATCCCTTATAGCCTCTATCATCAACTGCACCCCTTTAGTAAGAGATGCGGCCCCTCTGAGCACATCCCCATCACCGTCTGCCGTGTCAGAGTCGGTATCCGTGTCATCCTGCATAATCTGTGCAAGAGCACGTTTATGGGAACCTCCAGAGGGGGGCCCTGAGGGAACAGAACCGGACCAAACTGTCTGCCATAGAGTTCTGTAAAACCTGAGTTGCAGATTCATTCTGTGCAACCCTAGTAGAAATCTGAGAAATCATATATTTGATAGAGGATAACCATTCAGGATCCCTTACTGGTATCTGTGCTAAAACAATGCAATACTGATTACATGGAATGGGATCATCCTGAGAGGACATATCCTCTGCAGCATAGGACACAGAGTCCCTGGACATAGCTTAATGGAGACCACAGACACTCCACACACACACATGGGAGGATAGACAAAGTTTCACCCCCAAGAATGGCAAGAGAGACACAGAGATCTGAGCCAACCCACACACAGCGCTTTCCAGGTAAAGGAAGTCCCTAAACCAGCGCTGACTGTGTACCTTAATAGGTTACACAGTCTTTACACAGCCTCCCACAGCCTCCCGCACCCTTCTACACCACCCTGGTACCGTGAGAGATAGCTGGAGTTGCTCTGGAGGGACTGCACATCACTGACAGCGTTTCTGAAGGCAGGAAAATGGCGCTTAACGCTGCTGGGTCCACTCTGAGGAGAAGCTCCGCCCCGTTAATGGCGCTTTCTTCCCGCTCTTCATAGGATTATACTGGCCTGAGGATTTATGCTGGCAGAGATCCCGGGACCCCGACAGGCTTGAGAGGTCAGTGTAGGGTGTAGGTGCTGGCTCAGGACACCCCTCACAGCGACGCACTATGTACCGCTAAGACCCGGAGCGCAGTTAGTACTGCGCTCCATACCCTGTTGCCGCCATCTTTACACCGGCTCCCAGCTTGCTAGGGGGGCCGGTGACTAACTCGCCACCGATCCTATGGCTCTGTACGGGGGTGGCGGCATGCTGCCGGGGTGAGCGATCCCCTGTGGCGGGGAACGTTCGATACCCTCAGGAGCTCAGTGTCTTGTCAGCGGACATAGTGGCTCAGACCCCACAGGGCGGACACTAGTCCCCCCCCCCCGCCCCCCTTAGTCCCACGAAGTAGGGAGGCTGTTTCCAGCAGCCTCCCTGTAAAATAAAAAACTCAAACAACTTTTACTGAAGAAGCTCTGTAGAGTTCCCCTAGCTGTGACAGTCTCCTCCAGGCACGTTTTCTAAACTGAGTCTGGTAGGAGGGGCATAGAGGGATGAGCCAGCCCACACTCTCAAACTCTTAAAGTGCCAATGGCTCCTAGTGGACCCGTCTATACCCCATGGTACTAATGTGGACCCCTGCATCCTCTAGGACGTAAGAGAAAGTTACTACACAGAAAGGGTAGTGGATAAGTGGAATAGCCTCCCATCAGAAGCGGTAGAGGCTAAGACTGTAGAGCAACTTAAACATGCTTGGGATAGGCATATGAATATCCTTACAAAGAATTAAAGGTTCAAAAAGGGTTGAGATTGCCTAAAAGGATTAAAAAAAAACTAGATGGGCCAAGTGGTTCTTATCTGTCGTCAAATTCTATGTTTCTATGTAACTTGACACTTTCCAATTCTGTAACTGTTACCACACATTCAATAACATAGGTGCAGTAACAAATATATGTTTACAAATATTTTTTCATCTCCACAGTGTCATCAATGTGTGAGGTGAAAAGAAACCCCTCTGTTATCTGTGTGTTCAAATCAGGAATTGTAAGGTAGCTTAGACAGATAATGTGCCCTCGCCTTCAGAAAATGGTTAAAAGGTATAGACGCAGGATAAGAGGCTCAAAAGGCAAAGCATGACATGCAAATGATACACTGCTAGTCATTCATCCGGTGTGTGAATTCTCCATACAGTCTATAGCATATCTCTTATGAAGGAGCCTACTAGTAATTTAAACCCTTCACTCCCGCAAGTAAGAACATTTCCTTTAGAAGTGGGTGATCCTTTGTCTAAATCAGGGGTGGGGAACCTTTGGCCCTCCAGCTGTTGAACTACACATACGAGCAGGCACCGCTACAGTTTTGCTATTTGGCCATGCTAAAACGGTTGCCGGGCATGCTGGGATGTGTAGTTCAACCACAGCTGGCGGGCCGCAGGTTCCCCACCCCTGGTCTAAATCAAACTTAAATCTGCTGAAACCATTGGCTGCTTGCAATACAAGGAGCCCAGATAACATCCTTGCATCCCAGGGGCTGGGAGAAATAGCAAGTCTACATTTCTGGCCATAAAATCACTGTAAAACTGCACACAAATTGAGCACCAACGTAAAGCTCAGTGGGGAAGCGCTGACTTTTCCAGTGATGACAGACAGCAAATTTAGTGATCTCACAATTGTAACTTTATCAGACACTTGCCATGGGGTAGGAAGTCCATGGAGCTTCAAGCAAGACTTGTTTTTAAATCTCCTGTTTTCATCAGTACTGATATATGATGGCTCTAACAGTGGGGATATGTCAGCTGCTGTCACATACACATTATACGGTTTCTAGCAGTGTGGCAATACAAACAGGTTTCTACTTTGTAAAAGAACAATAAAATATTTCAAATCATAAAAAAAACCCAGTGTATTGGCTCTGTATCTCCCTGCATTTTAACAATACATAGGGCACGATTCAATTAGCTGACAGGTGAATAGCCCCGGGAATTAGCTCCCAGGGCTAATCAAGACAGCGGAGTGGTAAGTCGGAGACTGCCCATTCTCCCGGACTAAAAAGTGTGTTTTGTCGGAAGAACGGGCATTCTCTGACCTAAGTGCCCCGTGCAACGCTGTTTCCACCGCGCTAAGGGCAGAAATCAGTATTGCGCCGGCACTTTTGTCATACTTCTGCTTGCATCCCTCCGGGGGTGCAAGAAGAAATCCCATCATTGGGTGTCACATGGCGCTGTATTGAATAGCCCTGGGAGCTAATTCCCGGCACTATTCAGCAGTTATCTAATTGAATCGTGCCCATACACACTTGCTCAATATTGCTTTACTCGGCAGAACTAGTCTTTTAATTTTTGTGTAATGCTGGCGATACAGCTGGTCGATATTGTGTACGAATACACGATATCGATGCGTCGATTGATGCATTGTGTGCACATCGTGCATGTTTTATGCTTGATTACGATGCACTGCACGGACCCACAGGTCGCATGTCGCATCAAATGATCATACATGCAGCCCATATTACCAGTCATAATCCTATGTACATCGTACCATGTTTGATATGCATACGATACATCGTACAATTTTGAGTGGCATTTCCAGTTTTTGTTTTTTCGTTTTTTTGGTGAGGCACACCATCAATCGTTTAGCGACCCTTCATGTGTCCAGAGCCCCAAATCGTCCAGAGCTGCCGGGGATATTGAAGGGAAATCATGCCTGGAATCGGATCGGATGCTGGTGAATGGCCAGCATGACTGTTGTAGTTTATTTAATTTAATAAAAATAAGTTAGAAAAAATAAGAATTTACTTACCGATAATTCTATTTCTCGTAGTCCGTAGTGGATGCTGGGGACTCCGTAAGGACCATGGGGATTAGCGGCTCCGCAGGAGACTGGGCACAAAAGTAAAGCTTTAGAACTACCTGGTGTGCACTGGCTCCTCCCCCTATGACCCTCCTCCAAGCCTCAGTTAGGATACTGTGCCCGGACGAGCGTACACAATAAGGAAGGATTTTGAATCCCGGGTAAGACTCATACCAGCCACACCAATCACACCATATAACTTGTGATCTAAACCCAGTTAACAGCATGATAACAGAGGAGCCTCTAGAAAAGATGGCTCACTAGAGCAATAACCCGATTTTTTTGGTAACAATAACTATGTACCAGTATTGCAGACAATCCGCACTTGGGATGGGCGCCCAGCATCCACTACGGACTACGAGAAATAGAATTATCGGTAAGTAAATTCTTATTTTCTCTAACGTCCTAAGTGGATGCTGGGGACTCCGTAAGGACCATGGGGATTATACCAAAGCTCCCAAACGGGCGGGAGAGTGCGGATGACTCTGCAGCACCGAATGAGCAAACTCTAGGTCCTCCTCAGCCAGGGTATCAAATTTGTAGAATTTTACAAACGTATTTGCTCCTGACCAAGTAGCTGCTCGGCAAAGTTGTAAAGCCGAGACCCCTCGGGCAGCCGCCCAAGATGAGCCCACCTTCCTTGTGGAATGGGCTTTTACAGATTTTGGCTGTGGCAGGCCTGTCACAGAATGTGCAAGCTGAATTGTACTACAAATCCAACGAGCAATAGTCTGCTTAGAAGCAGGAGCACCCAGCTTGTTGGGTGCATACAGAATAAACAACGAGTCAGATTTTCTGACTCCAGCCGTCCTGGAAACCTATATTTCCAGGGCTCTGACAACGTCTAGCAACTTGGAGTCCTCCAAGTCCCTAGTAGCCGCAGGCACCACAATAGGTTGATTCAGGTGAAACGCTGAAAACCACCTTAGGGAGAAACTGAGGACAAGTCCTCAATTCCGCCCTGTCCGAATGGAAAATCAGATGAGGGCTTTTACAGGATAAAGCCGCCAATTCTGACACGCACCTGGCCCAGGCCAGGGCCAACAGCATGACCACTTTCCATGTGAGATATTTTAACTCCACATATTTAAGTGGTTCAAACCAATGTGACTTTTGGAACCCAAAAACTACATTTAGATCCCAAGGTGCCACTGGAGGCACAAAAGGAGGCTGTATATACAGTACCCCTTTCACAAACGTCTGTACTTCAGGGACTGAAGCTAGTTCTTTTTGGAAGAAAATTGACAGGGCCGAAATTTGAACCTTAAAGGACCCCCATTTCAGGCCCATAGACACTCCTGTTTGCAGGAAATGTAGGAATCGACCTAGTTGAAAATTCCTCCGTCGGGGCCTTACTGGCCTCGCACCACGCAACATTTTCGCCAAATGCGGTGATAATGTTTTGCGGTTATATCTTTCCTGGCTTTGATCAGGATAGGGATGACTTCATCCGGAATGCCTTTTTCCTTCAGGATCCGGCGTTCAAGCGCCCTGCCGTTAAACGCAGTCGCGGTAAGTCTTGGAACAGACAGGGTCCTTGCTGGAGCAGGTCCCTTCTTAGAGGTAGAGGCCACGGATCCTCCGTGAGCATCTCTTGAAGTTCCGGTTACCAAGTCCTTCTTGGCCAATCCGGAGCCACGAATATAGTGCTTACTCCTCTCCATCCTATAATTCTCAGTACCTTGGTTATGAGAGGCAGAGGAGGGAACACATACACTGACTGGTACACCCACTGCGTTACCAGAGCGTCTACAGCTATTGCCTGACCCTTGACCTGGCGCAATACTTGTCGAGTTTTATAAACATGTGGAAGACTTCTGGGTGAAGTCCCCACTCTCCCGGGTGGAGGTCGTGTCTGCTGAGGAAGTCTGCTTCCCAGTTGTCCACTCCCGGAATGAATACTGCTGACAGTACTATCACATGATTTTCCGCCCAGCGAAGAATCCTTGCAGCTTCTGCCATTGCCCTTCTGCTTCTTGTGTCACCCTGTCTGTTTACGTGGGTGACTGCCGTGATGTTGTCCGAATGGATCAACTCCGGGTGACCTTGAAGCAGAGGTCTTGCTGAGCTTAGAGCATTGTAAATGGCCCTTAGCTTCAGGATATTTATGTGAAGTGATGTCTCCAGGCTTGACCATAAGCTCTGGAAATTCCTTCCCTGTGTGACTGCTCCCCAGCCTCGCAGGCTGGCATCCGTGGTCACCAGGACCCAGTCCTGAATGTGCGGCCCTCTAGAAGATGAGCACTCTGCAACCACCACAGGAGAGACACCCTTGTGCTTGGTGACAGGGTTATCCGCTGATGCATCTGAAGATGCGACCCAGACCATTTGTCCAGCAGGTCCCACTGGAAAGTTCTTGCGTGGAATCTGCCGCATGGGATTGCTTCATAGGAAGCCACCATTTTTCCCAGAACCATCTCATTGATGTACTGAGACTTGGCTCGGTTATAGGAGGTTCCCGACTAGCTCGGATAACTCCCTGACTTTCTCCTCCGGGAGAAACACCTTTTTCTGAACTGTGTCCAGGATCATCCCTAAGAACAGAAGACGAGTCGTCGGAATCAGCTGCGATTTTGGAATATTGAGAATCCAATCGTGCTGCCGCAACACTACCTGAGATAGTGCTACACCGACCTCCAACTGTTCCCTGGATCTTACCCTTATCAGGGAATCGTCCAAGGAAGGGATAACTAAAATTCCCTTCCTTCGAAGGAGTATCATCATTTCGGCCATTACCTTGGTAAAGACCCGGGGTGCCGTGGACTATCCATACGGCAGCGTCTGAAACGGATAGTGACAGTTCTGTACCATAAACCTGAGGTACCCTTGGTGAGAAGGGTAAATTGGGACATGAAGGTAAGCATCCTTGATGTCCCGAGACATCATGTAGTCCTCTTCTTCCAGGTTCGCAATCACTGCTCTGAGTGACTCAATCTTGAATTTGAACCTCTGTATGTAAGTGTTCAAAGATTTTAGATTTAGAATCGGTCTCACCGAGCCGTCCGGCTTCGGTACCACAACAGTGTGGAATAATACCCCGTTCCCTGTTGCAGGAGGGGTACCTTGATTATCACCTGCTGGGAATACAGCTTGTGAATGGCTTCCAAACCTGTCTCCCTGTCAGAAGGAGACATCGGTAAAGCCGACTTTAGGAAACGGCGAGGGGGAGACGTCTCGAATTCCAATTTGTACCCCTGAGATATCACCTGAAGGATCCAGGGGTCTACTTGCGAGTGAGCCCACTGCGCGCTGAAATTCATTGAGACGGGCCCCCACCGTGCCTGATTCTGCTTGTAAAGCCCCAGCGTCATACTGAGGGCTTGGCAGAGGCGGGAGAGGGTTTCTGTTCCTGGGAACTGGCTGATTTCTGCAGCCTTTTTCCTCTCCCTCTGTCACGGGCAGAAATGAGGAACCTTTTGCCCGCTTGCCCACGAAAAGACTGCGCCTGATAATACGGCGTCTTCTCATGTTGAGAGGCGACCTGGGGTACAAACGTGGATTTCCCAGCTGTTGCCGTGGCCACCAGGTCTGAAAGACCGACCCCAAATAACTCCTCCCCTTAAGGCAATACTTCCAAATGCCGTTTGGAATCCGCATCACCTGACCACTGTCGTGTCCATAACCCTCTACTGGTAGAAATGGACAACGCACTTAGACTTGATGCCAGTCGGCAAATATTCCGCTGTGCATCACGCATATATAGAAATGCATCTTTTAAATGCTCTATAGGCAATAATATACTGTCCCTATCTAGGGTATCAATATTTTCAGTCAGGGAATCCGACCATGCCAACCCAGCACTGCACATCCAGGCTGAGGCGATTGCTGGTCGCAGTATAACACCAGTATGTGTGTAAATACCTTTTAGGATGCCCTCCTGCAGAATCCTTAAGGGCGGCCATCTCAGGAGAGGGTAGAGCCCTTGTTCTTACAAGCGTGTGAGCGCTTTATCCACCCTAGGGGGTGTTTCCCAACGCACCCTAACCTCTGGCGGGAAAGGATATAATGCCAATAACATTTTTGAAATTATCAGTTGTTATCGGGGGAAAACCACGCATCATCACACACCTCATTTAATTTCTCAGATTCAGGAAAACTACAGGTAGTTTTTCCTCACAGAACATAATACCCCTTTTTGGTGGTACTCGTATTATCAGAAATGTGTAAAACATTTTTCATTGCCTCAATCATGTAACGTGTGGCCCTACTGGAAGTCACATTTGTCTCTTCACCGTCGACACTGGAGTCAGTATCCGTGTCGGCGTCTATATCTGCCATCTGAGGTAACGGGCGCTTTAGAGCCCCTGACGGCCTATGAGACGTCTGGACAGGCACAAGCTGAGTAGCCGGCTGTCTCATGTCAACCACTGTCTTTTATACAGAGCTGACACTGTTACGTAATTCCTTCCAACAGTTCATCCACTCAGGTGTCGACCCCCTAGGGGGTGACATCACTATTACAGGCAATCTGCTCCGTCTCCACATCATTTTTCTCCTCATACATGTCGACACAAACGTACCGACATACAGCACACACACAGGGAATGCTCTGATAGAGGACAGGACCCCACTAGCCCTTTGGGGAGACAGAGGGAGAGTTTGCCAGCACACACCAGAGCGCTATATATATATACAGGGATAACCTTATATAAGTGTTTTTCCCCTTATAGCTGCTGTATCTTTAATACTGCGCGTAATTAGTGCCCCCCCTCTCTTTTTTAACCCTTTCTGTAGTGTAGTGACTGCAGGGGAGAGCCAGGGAGCTTCCCTCCAACGGAGCTGTGAGGGAAAATGGCGCCAGTGTGCTGAGGAGATAAGGCCGCCGATAAGGGGGCGGAGCCTATCTCCCGTTTTTCTATGTATTCTGGCAGGGGTTAAATTCATCCATATAGCCCAGGAGCTATATGTGATGCATTTTTTGCCATCCAAGGTGTTTTTATTGCGTCTCAGGGCGCCCCCCCCCAGCGCCCTGCACCCTCAGTGACCGGAGTGTGAAGTGTGCTGAGAGCAATGGCGCACAGCTGCAGTGCTGTGCGCTACCTTGTTGAAGACAGGACGTCTTCTGCCGCCGATTTTCCGGACCTCTTCTGTCTTCTGGCTCTGTAAGGGGGCCGGCGGCGCGGCTCTGGGACCCATCCATGGCTGGGCCTGTGATCGTCCCTCTGGAGCTAATGTCCAGTAGCCTAAGAAGCCCAATCCACTCTGCACGCAGGTGAGTTCGCTTCTTCTCCCCTTAGTCCCTCGATGCAGTGAGCCTGTTGCCAGCAGGTCTCACTGAAAATAAAAAACCTAAAACTAAACTTTTCACTAAGCAGCTCAGGAGAGCCACCTAGTGTGCACCCTTCTCGTTCGGGCACAAAAATCTAACTGAGGCTTGGAGGAGGGTCATAGGGGGAGGAGCCAGTGCACACCAGGTAGTTCTAAAGCTTTACTTTTGTGCCCAGTCTCCTGCGGAGCCGCTAATCCCCATGGTCCTTACGGAGTCCCCAGCATCCACTTAGGACGTTAGAGAAAATAGGATTTTAGTACCTACCGGTAAATCCTTTTCTCTTAGTCCGTAGAGGATGCTGGGGACTCCGTAAGGACCATGGGGTATAGACGGATCCGCAGGAGCCTGGGCACACTATAAAGACTTAAACAGGTTGTGAACTGGCTCCTCCCTCTATGCCCCTCCTCCAGACCTCAGTTAGAAAACTGTGCCCAGGAGAGATGGACATTACGAGGAAAGAATTTATAAACACGGTGAGTGTCATACCAGCTCACACCACGAACATACCGCAGAACGTGGCATTCAACAGAAACCAGCCTACGGCATGAAACTACACAGCCACATGCTGAGAGAATAAGTAGCACAACCTGTGTGCCAATCCAACCAATAACAAGACACCGCCTGCCATGACAAGAACAACGTCAGCAACAGTCTGACAGAGAAGAAACACCACTAGAGTGTAATCAAAACAATAACTGCAGACACAGTACGCACTGGGACGGGCGCCCAGCATCCTCTACGGACTAAGAGAAAAGGATTTACCGGTAGGTACTAAAATCCTATTTTCTCATACGTCCTAGAGGATGCTGGGGACTCCGTAAGGACCATGGGGATTATACCAAAGCTCCAAAACGGGCGGGAGAGTGCGGATGACTCTGCAGCACCAAATGAGCAAACATGAGGTCCTCAGCAGCCAGGGTATCAAACTTGCAGAATTTTGCAGAAGTGTTTGAACCCGAGCAAGTATCCACTCGGCAAAGTTGAACTGCCGAGCCTCCTCGGGCATTCGCCCAAGAAAAAACCCATCTTCCCAGTAGAACGGGTCTCCACTGACTTCGGTGACGGCAATCCAGCCGAAGAACGAACATGCCAAATAGCATCACAGATCCAGCGTGTAACAGACTGCATAACACAGTCACCCAAACCATGCTGGGAACATACCAGACAATAGAGCCTCTGGTTCTCCCAACTGAGCCAAATTGGCGACCTAAATATTCAAATCCCTGGCTACATCGAGAGAATTTGACACAGCTAATGCCTAAGTAACCACCGGCATCAAAATAGACCGATTTCTGTGAAACCCAGAAACCACTCTTGGCCGAACTACTAACAGAGTTCTCAATTCCTCCCTATCCACATGAAAGATCAAACAAGGCTCTTGTGAGACAAAACCACCACTTCCGACACCCGCCTTGCGGATGTCAAAGCCAAGAGCATGACCACTTTCCAGGAGAGAAATTTTTGTAAAGAAATTATTAGGCCAAACTGCACTGAAATGGAGCCCAACTTTAGGCTTGTATCCACACCGGTTCGTAAAGTATGGACAAGAACGACCTAGCTGAAAGCCTCCCAAAGGAGCCTTCCTGGATACACACCAAACACATAGTTACGCCAGCTACGGAGGTAAAGCTTAGCCGTTACTTCTTTCTGCAGCCACGGAAGGCGGGGGAGAAAAAGGCGCGCAGTGCGCTAATACGCGCTGGCGGGGTCCGGGACACGGAGCCCCGGCAGCGCCAGCATAAACACATCAGCCCTGTAACACTGCTCAGGGCGCCCCCCCCAGCGCCCTGCACCCGTGGAAGCCTGCGGCGGGGGGTGAATGGCGCGTAGCGTGCTCAAACATGCTGACGGGGGAAGAAGACACGGTGCCCAGGCACCAAACACACGTTTAAAGCCAGTCTTATGAAAACAACAGTAACCTGCCGCCCAGGGCGCTCCCCCCCCCAGCGCCCTGCACCCTGTGAGTGCCGTTGTGTGGGAGCATGGAGCGCAGCGCGACCGCTGTACCTCCGTCACTAAAGTCTTCTGCCGTCACTGAAGTTTTCTTTTCTTCCAATACTCACCCGGCTTCTTTCTTCAGGCTTCTGTGAGGGGGGTGACGGCGTAGCTCTGGGAACAAGCAGCTAGGCGCACCAAGTGATCGAACCCTCTGGAGCTAATGGTGTCCAGTAGCCGAGAAGCAGAGCCCTTAAACTAAGAAGAAGTAGGTCCTGCTTCTCTCCCCTCACTCCCACGCTGCAGGGAGCCTGTAGCCAGCAGGTCTGCCTGAAAATAACAAACCTAACAAAGTCTTTCAGAAAAACTCAGGAGCTCCCCTAGTGTGTGACCCATCACTCCTGGGCACAAAGTCTAACTGAGGTCTGGAGGAGGGGCATCGAGGGAGGAGCCAGTTCACACCCTGTTTAAGTCTTTATAGTGTGCCCAGGCTCATGCGGATCCGTCTATACCCCATGGTCCTTACGGAGTCCCCAGCATCCTCTAGGACGTATGAGAAATTATAGGACATCATTTTCTTTTCCAAATTTACCTACTTTCACTAGGTTAGCTAAATAATGCCCTATCTGTGTGTGGATGGAAGAAATATGAAATTTACTATAGCACAAAACAAAAAAAAAGACAATTACTACT
Organism: Pseudophryne corroboree; assembly: GCF_028390025.1. Classification (NCBI taxonomy): domain Eukaryota; kingdom Metazoa; phylum Chordata; class Amphibia; order Anura; family Myobatrachidae; genus Pseudophryne; species Pseudophryne corroboree. Next base: position 690,094,067 of record NC_086447.1, on the reverse strand, counting down.
TTGTTAAATACAGGAAGATAAAAACAAAAAACAGACGTTATCTGGCCACGGAGATCAGTTCGCTAAAGGATGACCCAATGAGGAACTTCTAATAACAGACAGACATCAATAGATCATTTGACAAGTTACTGCAATGCCCGCTTTGCAAATTTCCACAGATGTAAAAAATTTCAAGGAAATACAAAAATATATATTTTTAAACAGATATATATATATATATATATATACATACACACACACACATATACACAGTTGTGCTCATAAGTTTATATACCCTAGCAGAATTTGTGATTTTCTGGCCATTTGTCAGAGAATATGAATGATAACTCACAAGCTTTTCTTTCACTCATGGTTAGTGGTTGGGTGAAGCCATTTATTGTCAAACAACTGTGTTTACTCTTTTTAAATCATAATGACAACAGAAACTACCCAAATGACCCTGATCAAAAGTTTACATACCCCAGAAAATCACAAATTCTGCTAGGATAGGTAAACTTATGAGCACAACTGTATATTATATATCCATCTATCTATATACACATACATAATACACAAAAAAAACCACTAGAAAAAAACCCACCACATACGCAACAAAGTAAATACATAGGAAGAGCAGAGTTATGTCACACAGGTATATAAAACACAAGCACTTTACTGGGGCAAATCAATTATTATTTGGGCATCAGATGGGGCTGTTCAATTGTTGCCCCAATAGGGTGCGAGTGCCACAGGCCCATTATTTCTGCTCTCACCAGGGGAGTGGTATGAGTGACAGGCAGTCAGTAGACCACCTGTAAGCATACCGGCGACGGAATGACGGCGGGAGGGGGGGTGCATGTGCAACAAGACCCTTGCAGACTCGCTGCGCTCATCACGCTGCGAGCACCCATGAGTGGGAATAGTCTATGTTGGTCAGCATGCCAACTGTCAGGAGTGTGAAGGGGCGGGATGTAGGGGGAGGTATTGTGACACAATAACTACATCACTTCTGAAGTGGTTAGCAGAAATTTGAGGAAAGTCCATCTCTTGGTCTCATTTCGGCAGCGTGTTCAATAGTTTAGGCGGGTTTATTTGCTGTAACAGTCTAAACCCGGTCCATTTGTGCGCGACATGCACAAAAAGTAATGGATGCCCAGTTACTCAAGCCCACCGTCACACTAACTTGAATATCGGCCCGTCTAAAGTGAAATCGGACATGAGTGTGGCTGAAAAAAACAATTGAAGAGCCCCCTAGGTAAAAACAATATGTTACCTGGTATAAAACGCTAGCCTGTGAAGGGCTTTCTACATTCACTTTAATTTGATTTGAGTATTATAAACATGAAGTGGGAGTGAGGGCATTCCTTGTCTTGACAAGGTCTATAAAAAAAAAAAAAAAAACTTAAATGAATGGGTACTATTCATATGTTTACTACAGCCATTGTGAGTAGGGAGGCCAATCCCGGGCCGTTTTTTCAATCCCGGGATTGAAAAACGGTCAATCCCGGGATTGCAGTAGGGATCAGTGAAGGGCAGTAGAGAAGGGTGTAGGGAGCAGCGCTGGAGGGAGGGTGTAGGTAGCGGCACGGGAGGATGTAGGTAGCGGTGCGGGAGGGAGGGTGTAGGTAGCGGTGCGGGAGGGAGGGTGTAGGTAGCGGTGCGGGAGGGAGGGAGGATGTAGGTAGCAGTGCGGGAGGGAGGCTGTTAGAGAGCACTGCACGGAGGGAGGGTGGGTGTAAGTAATACTACTTACTATTGGGTGGGCGGCAGCCATGGACACACTGAACGCAGCGGCATTTCAAATGAAGCACCGGCCGCCAGCCAACCAGAGCTGGCGGACCGGCAACTAATCAGGGAAGCGGGCGCAGCAGTTGCTCCTGATTGGCTGCCGGTCCGCCAGCCCTGATTGGCTGGCGGCCGGCGCTACATTTGAAGTGCCACCACGTTCAGTGTGTTTCCATGGCTGCTGCCCGCCTAATAGTAAATAGTATTACTAACACCCACCCTCCCGCACATGCGCAATGTAATCCCGTGGATCCCGGGATTGGAGGCTCCAATCCCGGGATTCAAATCCCGGCATTTTTGGGCCCAAATCCCGGGATCCCGCCGATCCCGATCCCGGGATTGGCCTCCCTAATTGTGAGGAATACCGGAAGGTAATTGATTGATCTCAGCGGAAAGATGCCACTGTAAGGAGTGTATTCAATGCATGTCGGATCCTTTCCGACAGAAAAGGTTCCACAGTGGCATCTTTCCAAATCCGAAAGGATTTGGCCGTTCTCGACAATGTTAATCCGACTTTTTATTCCAGTTTAGCAACAGTTATACCTTACATGTATCAACAATCTTAATCATGGTTGACAGTCCACATTATAGTTATAAACCAGTTTTGTGGGATTTTTATTTTTTTATTTTTAGCCCTTGGGGCCAACAACACTAATTGTCCTTACAGTAAGTTTCTAATCGAATCTGACCTCAAGCAGTGTAGATAATTTCTATTCCAATTACAACTGGACAAAACCAAATGAAAAACAAAAAACAAAAACAGTGAATCATTGGCCATGAGCTTTAAATGTTACTTTTTACCACAAATATTATCATCTCTATTTTGCATACATACTTGTTAGGTGAGTGCAATTACAGTATAGTTCAGCTATTGACACCATGAGCTACAGCTTGAAGTATGTATCCACAAGTTTCAACACATAAAACACTTCCAGTCTGAAGTCAGTAGCAGTAACAGAATTCTGAAGCATTTGTAAAAGGGAAACGGTGACCAAACTCTTCTAATAAAGATTATACAAAAAAAAAAAAAAAAACACAACATGCCTGGCACTAAATATGCTGTGTTAGTGGCGTCACCGCAGACGCGTGAGGAGGTGGCGTTTGGAGATGAGTTGCTCTCTAAGTGCTGCCTCTTCCTATTCAGTGAACGAGTGCCGGGTCACTTACCCGTTCAAATGCTTGCTACCCGAGTGGAAATTTCGGGTCGCTTGACACCGATTATTTCAACTGGTCCCTTTCAGACTGCTCAGCAGCCAGGGTTGCTGCGCACTCGTGTGCAATAACCTGGGTATTGCTGGTGGTCTGAAAGGGGTATAAAAAAAAGTGTGTAGGAGCCACATGTGACCAGTGTTTGAAAACTCAGGAAAAGCAGGATCAAAGCGGTATATGTTAAATATGCTGCAAGTACAGTATATTATGCATACAAGTACCAGTTAATAAAAATAAAAAAATCACAATCATTGTGACAGAGAAATGTAGTTATGTAACCGGCGGTCTCACAATACCGACACCTACATCCCACCCCCTCACAATCCCTACAGTCGGCATGCCCTATAACAGGGACCATTCTGCTCAAAGCCTATATTGGTCCTTAATGGACATAAACCAAAGTGGCAAATTTTTACTGCACTGTAAATACTGTCCAAACTAAACACTACTTCCCAAACTGTGAACGGAATCTAGTACTTTAAAGTAGATTTTAAAAGACCAAAACAGACAGGTATAATTTCAGAACATTTACTGGGTAAGTCACAAACCTTATAAAAAACCAGGGGAGGAATTCAACTGATAACGCCGGCCAAATTCCCGTCTAATGTAATAGGAGATCGCAGGGGTTATATTCAATTGATGTTTATCTCGCCCATTAGTGTCATGTTTAGCCGCGTAAAGCAGCTAAACCCAAGAAAACGAATGGGCGCAACCGCTAAAAAAGTGCCACTTGAGCGCCCAAACGGGTCACTTTTTCCACATTTCAACTCACCAGCACAGGGGGCTGCAAACTGAAATGTGTCTCCCTGCGGCTCAGCGCACCCAAGAGAGGAAGCAATTTAATTGCTCCATCGGGCTCCATCAAGAGGTGGCCGCGGGGAGAAACAATTGAATTCCACCTTGATTAATACACTGCAGAAATAACGGGTGTGGTTCGTAGGGTCGACCACACTTAGGTTGACAGTAACCAAGTCGACAAAAAATAGGTGGACACAAGCATTAGGATGACATGACAAAAGGTCGACATGACTTAAAAAAAAATTGGTGGTTTTCTTCATAGAGTGACCGGGAACCTCAATTAGTGCACAGTGTCCCCTCGCATGGCTCGCAATGCTTCGGGCAAGGTCCTCGCTGCGCTTGGCACAAGTTACCATTCCCAATTGTAGTCCTTGTGGATTGTAAAGTATGAAAAAGTAAAAAAAATGGGGGGGGGGGGGAGAATTGTGGAAAACTTCAGTCGACATTTTGTCATGTCGACCTAGAAACCATGTCAACCTAGGAACCATGTCAACCAATAGTGGTCGACCTAGAGACCGGATATCAGAAATAACCGTCCAAACAAAGATCTGACATAAAAGGGGGCAAAAATGTCAGCAATACTTGAAATAACTTAAAATAAAGTAATGCTATTCTATGTAAAAAAAAAAAAAAAAAAAAAAAAAAAAGTTTCTGGACTACAGATTGTCCTCATACACCAATTGCTGCAGTTGTGCCGAAAAGACGCTACACTTCTCACACCACATGGAGTATTGTTGCTAGGTGTATGAGGAAACATTTGTAATTTATGTATGAAAAGGTAAAACCCAGATTCATTTACATAAGGAATGTGCTATGTTAGCAAACCGTCCTGTACAAAGTGTGTTTGATCTACACTTGGAAGGTCATATCAATTCCAAACATGTAGAATTAAAGGCAGAGTCATAAAATAAAGCAATGGAAGGAATTTAGGAGTGTGACTATATAATACCGCTTTTAGATCGCAAATGCCGGATCCCACCCGGTAAGAGAAACGTGTCCTTACCGGGTGGGATCCGGCATTTGCTCTCCTTTGCTGGCTTTCCGACCCGGCAACATACCGGGTCGGTTGCCATAGCAGCGGGGGGCGCAGCAGCAGCAGGGGTGGAGGCGGCGCTGGGAGATAAGCTCATCTCCTGCGCCGCCTCTCCCTATGCTGTGAATGGGAGCCGGGTCACATCGACGCGGCTCCCATTTCACACTGCACCTGACCCGGTATTCAACCCGGGTATAACCCTTCTTTTATACCGGGTTGAATTACCGGGTCAGACGACCCGCTAATTCTCTTAAAAAGTGCTTTCACATCGCACACTGACCCGTGTCGACACGGCAATATGCTGTGTCGATACCGGGTTATTTGTGCAATGTGAAAGGGGTATAACAGGGCTGACATTTCCAGAGAAAGAAGTGGCTATGTACTGTGCTTCAGACATCTACCTGTACACACAAACAAAAAGCTTGGTAATTAAAGTATAACTGTGTTAGATGAAATATGATACAGTATATGTACAGTATCTAATTGGCCCCGATTAGCCGGCGCGTACTACAACTTATCAGGGAGTTTTGTTTCACCTGCTCCGGCAGGCAAAGCAAAATCCCCGATAACAGCCTTATTTTCATCCGAAAACGGGGCTATTTCAACCGAAAACACACAGGTTTCACTGAACCTGTGTGTTTACGGGTGTAAAAGCACGTTTTACTGGCTGAGCTAATCGAATAGCCCGACCGCAGCACCCGAAGAAACATTGGGGGCTTTTACGCTCAATGTCTCTTTGGGGTAAATTGAATATCCCCGAAAGTCTGAACCCTCATCTCTCTCCTTATAGTCACATTCAGAGCCTCATTATATCTCTATAGAGCAGCTAGAGCTGCGGGTGTGGTTTGTTTTATCAACAGTATCTAGGTCGACAATGTTTAGGTCGACCACTATAGGTCGACAGTCACTAGGTCGACATGGATGGAAGGTCGACAGGGTTTCTAGGTCGACATGTGCTAGGTCGACAGGTCTAAAGGTCGACATGAGGTTTTTTTTTTTCTTTGGTGTCGTTTTCTTCGTAAAGTGACCGGGATCCCAAATTAGTGCACCGCTTTGCTCGCCATGCTTCGGGCATGGTGCCTTCGCTCCGCTACCGCTTCGCTCGGCACACTTTACCGTTCCAATCGTAGTCCACGTGGATCGTTAAGTATGAAAAAAATCCCCCCAAAAATGTGAAAAACTCAAGTCGACCTTTAGACCTGTCGACCTAGCACATGTCGACCTAGAAACCCTGTCGACCTTCCATCCATGTCGACCTAGTGACTGTCGACCTATAGTGGTCGACCTAAACATTGTCGACCTAGATACTGTCGATCTTCAGACTGGATCCCAGAGCTGCTACCTCTCACATATTATAGATAGGGCATGCAAAATATACACACACTGAGCAGGAGCTATGTAACACACAGTGCCGGTACGCCACATGCCCCCTCGGCACCTTGTCAAGACTTAGCGCCCAGAGGCTCGCCTCCGGGAGCTCAACCACTGCTTATACGTCATACAATGTTTTTTTAAAGTCCCACTGTGTTAGACTATCAAATGTCTTTCTTAGGAGAAAATCTATTAGGGTATAACACAGTGATGAGGCAACAGCTGGAACAGCACAATCACCGGCTGTGCACATCATGCCCTTCTTTGTAGAAGCCGGATTTCTACATTGTCATAGAAGTGGTAAGGGGGACCAAGGTACGGAGCATCCCTAATACAGATACTGGATCATCATTTCCAAAACCTGAGTCAAGTTAGAGATGTGAAGACAAAGATTAAATTTGGTTTTAGCTGAAATTTATGTTACGTTGAGTATAGATCATTACTTTCTGTGCAATCCCAGTGCCTACAATTAACAGTCAGGCCCTGTTTATAGGGCTGGAGAGGCTGTATAATACAGTGTTGTATTGGTAATCTGTTTATTGCTACTCTAGTAAAACATTTCTCATGATTTCCAGGTTTGCTTAGTTTTATTAGTACATTGCTTAGTAACTGGAAATAGTAAACGTAAAACAAATGTAAATGGCTTTTTGCGAAAACCCTGGGGCAAGATGCGTTTCACTACGCCATTAGTGTCAGTAACATCACCTTTTTCCTCCCCAGGTTCTTAAAACACTCCGGAGAGATCTTGGGTCACGTCTTACCATTATGTTTGAAGTTATATTGCTGGCAGGGTTACATTGTTTTAACCAACATTACTACAGTGTCCGCATATTCTTCTTGAGATTACTCTGCCAACAATATGATTGTCAGCACGGTATACATATCATATCCCAGCAGACGGGATGCCGGCTGTCACTACACCAACAGGGACATCTCGTCTGCCAGAATCCCGACAGCAACTGCGCTTGCCATACATCAGGTCCGGTGGCTCACTTCGCTCGCCACAGGTTCTATTCCCATTCGGTTGGTGACGTGGCACACCAACCGAGTGGGAATACAAAGTGTGTGTTGGGATTCTGGGTGTCGGCATTTCACCGGATGTCAAGATTCCGGCGTCACTCATGAACAACAGGATCCGCACTGCCGGTATATATTGAACGGCATCCAGTCAGTACAACCATTCCACTCCGTTCTGTTGGTATTCTGTACTTTGCATTGTGCGTCTTTCCCCCTGAGGTTTGCTGCTCCCTTGCTTGTTTCTGTGCACCTTATTTACCTTATTGAAAATGTCTCTGATATTACTAACATTAAAAAAAAAAAATGTAAAAATGAAGAACTATTCACAATAAACCAGACTTTAATGGAAACAAGAGTTAAAAGAACCTAAAATTTGTATTTTGCAAACAGCAATATTCATCTTTTTATTTAAACCACACAAGTTACATCTATAAAATCCACCAGCCCAACAACTTAAAAAAAAAAAAAAAAGATTTTAAACCTAACGGTAAATCTTTTTCTCCTAGTCGGTAGAGGATGCTGGGGACTCCGTAAGGACCATGGGGTATAGACGGGCTCCGCAGGAGACATGGGCACTCTAAAGACTTTAGATGGGTGTGCACTGGCTCCTCCCTCTATGCCCCTCCTCCAGACCTCAGTTAAAGAACTGTGCCCAGAGGAGACTGACAGTACGAGGAAAGGATTTTTGTTAATCTAAGGGCAAGATACATACCAGCCCACACCATCCACACCGTACAACTTGAAACATACGAACCAGTTAACAGTATGAAACAAAACAGCATCAGCCAGAGACTGATCAAAACTGTAATATAACCCTTATGTAAGCAATACTATATACAAGTCTTGCAGAATTTAGTCCGCACTGGGACGGGCGCCCAGCATCCTCTACGGACTAGGAGAAAAAGATTTACCGGTAGGTCTAAAATCTTATTTTCTCTTACGTCCTAGAGGATGCTGGGGACTCCGTAAGGACCATGGGGATTATACCAAAGCTCCAGACCGGGCGGGAGAGTACGGATGACTCTGCAGCACCGATTGAGCAAACATGAGGTCCTCCTCAGCCAAGGTATCAAACTTGTAGAATTTAGCAAAAGTGTTTGAACCCGACCAAGTAGCCGTTCGGCAAAGTTGCAATGCAGAGACACCTCGGGCAGCCACCCAAGAAGAGCCCACCTTCCTAGTGGAATGGGCCTTTACCGAATTTGGTACCGGCAATCCAGCCGTAGAATGAGCATGCTGAATCATGTTACAGATCCAGCGGGCAATAGTCTGCTTAGAAGCAGGGGGCCAACCTTGTTGGCTGCATACAGGACAAACAGTGCCTCTGTTATCCTAACCCGAGCCGTCCTGGCTACATAAACCTTTAAGGCCCTGACTACATCAAGAGACCTGGAATCCTCCAAGTGCCCCGTAGCCACAGGCACCACAATAGGCTGGTTCATATGAAACCACCTTAGGCAGAAATTGAGGACGAGTCCTCAACTCCGCTCTATCCACATGGAAAATCAGATAGGGGCTTTTGTGAGACAAAGCCGCCAATTCAGACACCCGCCTCGCAGATGACAAGGCTAACAAAATGACCACTTTCCAAGTGAGAAATTTCAACTCAACTGTTTGAAGAGGTTCAAACCAGTGTGACGTAAGGAACTGTAACACCACGTTAAGGTCCCATGGTGCCACTGGGGGCACAAAAGGAGGCTGGATGTGCAGCACTCCCTTTACAAAAGTCTGGACTTCTGGGAGAGAAGCCAATTCCTTCTGAAAGAATATTGACAGGGCCGAAATCTGTAACTTAATAGAGCCTAACTTTAGGCCCATATCCACTCCTGTCTGTAGGAAGTGGAGAAAACGGCCCAGGTGAAGATCTTCCGTAGGAGCATTCTTGGCTTCACACCAAGATACATATTTCCTCCAGATACGGTGATAATGTTTCGCCGTCACCTCCTTCCTAGCTTTTATCAGAGTAGGGATGACCTCCCCCAGAATACCTTTCCTAGCTAGGATTTGGCGTTCAACCGCCATGCCGTCAAACGTAACCGTGTTAAGTCTTGGAACACGCTGGGCCCCTGCTGCAACAGGTCCTCCCTGGAAGGAAGAGGCCACGGATCTTCTGTGAGCATTTCCTGAAGATCTGAACACCAGGCTCTCCGGGGACAATCCGGAACAATGAGTATTGTCTGGACTCTTTTTCGTCTTATGATTCTCAGTATTTTTGAGATAAGTGGAAGAGGAGGAAAGACATAGACAGACGGTAACATCCATGGTGTCACCAGGGTGTCTACCGCTACCGCCTGAGGGTCTCTTGACCTGGAACAATACCTCCGAAGTTTCTTGTTGGAGCGTGACACCATCATGTCTATTTGAGGAAGCCCCCAACGACTTGTTAACTCTGCAAAAACTTCTTGATTTAGACCCCACTCTCCTGGATGGAGGTAGTGTCTGCTTCACTCCCGGAATGAAGACTGCAGACAGCGCGCTTACGTGATTTTCCGCCCAGCGAAGAATCCTGGTGGCTTCCGCCATTGCCACTCTGCTCCTTGTCCCGCCTTGGCGGTTTACATGAGCCACTGCTGTGACGTTGTCTGATTGAATCAGAACAGGTAGGTCGCGAAGAAGAGTCTCCGCTTGTCGTAGGCCGTTGTATATGGCCCTTAATTCCAGCACGTTGATGTGTAGGACAAGCCTCCTGGCTCGACCACAGTCCCTGGAAATTTCTTCCTTGTGTGACTGCTCCCCATCCTCGGAGGCTCGGGTCCGTGGTCACCAGAACCCAGTATTGAATGCCGAACCTGCGACCCTCTAGAAGGTGAGTACTTTGCAGCCACCCTGGGGGACAGGCTTATTTTCTGATGTATTTTTAGATGGGACCCCGACCATTTGTCCAGAAGGTCCCACTGAAATGTCCTCGCATGGAACCTGCCAAAAGGTATGGCCTCGTAGGCCGCCACCATTTTTCCCAGTACTCGAGTGCATTGATGAACTGACACTCTTTTTGGCTTTAACAGGTCTCGGACCATGCTCTGAAGTTCCTGGGCTTTTTCCGTTGGGAGAAAAACCCTCTTCTTTTCCGTGTCCAGAATCATGCCTAAAAATGATAGCAGAGTCGTTGGAATCAACTGCGATTTTGGCAGATTTAGGATCCAGCCGTGTTGCTTTTCAGCAACTGATCTCTCGATCTCGCTTTTATCAGGAGATCGTCCAAGTATGGGATAATTGTGACTCCTTGCCTGCGTAGGAGCACCATCATTTCCGCCATTACCTTGGTGAAAATCCTCGGTGCCATGGACAGCCCAAACGGCAACGTCTGAAACTGGTAATGACAGTCCTGTACAGCGAATCTCAGGTACGCCTGATGAGGAGGATAAATGGGGACATGAAGGTATGCATCCTTTATGTCTAGTGACACCATAAAATCCCCCGCTTCCAGGCTGCATCTGATATTGAGGTGTTTTCTTTTGCTGTGGGGGAACATAAGGCAAAAAAGAAGATTTGCCCACGGTAGCTGTGGAAACCAGGTCCGCGAGGCCCTCCCCAAATAAAACCTCACCCTTGTAAGGCAAAGTTTCCATATGTCTCTTTGAATCGGCATCACCCGTCCATTGGCGGGTCCACAGGGCTCGCCTAGCAGAAATTGCCATGGCATTGGCTCTTGAACTCAACAGCCCAACGTCTCTCGCAGCGTCTCTCATATATAACGCTGCGTCTTTTATATGACCCAAGGTCAATAAAATGCTATCCTTATCTAGGGTGTCAATGTCAGATGACAAGTTATCTGCCCATGCTGCTATTGCGCTACATACCCATGCCGACGCTACTGCCGGTCTGAGCAAGGCCCCCGTATGTGTATAAATTGATTTTAAGGTAGTCTCCTGTCTGCGATCAGCAGGATCCTTAAGGGCTGCCGTGTCTGGAGATGGTAGCGCCACCTTTTTGGACAAGCGCGTCAAAGCCTTGTCCACCCTGGGCGAGGATTCCCACCGTAACCTGTCCTGTGCGGGGAAAGGATACGCCATAGGAATTCTCTTGGGAATCTGCAGTTTCTTGTCTGGAGTTTCCCAAGCTTTTTCAAATAAAGCGTTCAGCTCATGAGATTGGGGAAAGGTTACCTCAGGTTTCTTCTCCTTAAACATGCATACCCTCGTGTCAGGCACCGAGGGGTCCTCTGTGATATGCAAAACATCTTTTATTGCAATAATCATATAATGAATACTTTTGGTCACCCTTGGGTGTAACCTCGCATCATCGTAGTCAACACTGGAGTCAGAATCCGTGTCGGTATCAGTGTCTGCTACCTGGGACAGGGGACGTTTATGAGACCCTGAAGGGCCTTGTGACAGTCAAAGCCATGGATTGACTCCCTGCTTTTTCTCTGGACTCTGCTTTGTCCATTCTCTTATGTAATAAAGACACATTTGCATTTAAAACATTCCACATATCCATCCAATCAGGTGTCGACTGTGCCGACGGAGACACCACAATCATCTGCTCTACCTCCTCCTTAGAAGAGCCTTCCACTTCAGACATGCCGACACACACGTACCGACACCCCCACACACACTGGGATAGATATATATATATATATATATATATAGATCGATAGATAGATAGATAGATAGATAGATAGAGAGAGAGAGAGTCCCCCAATAAGGCCCTTTGGAGAGAGAGAGAGAAAGTATGCCAGCACACACCCAGCGCCACTGGACACTGAGACAAAATCCCAGTCTGTACAGCGCTTTTATATATCAATAATACACTCACTGCGCCAAATAAATGTGCCCCCCCTCCCTCCTTTTTGCCCTCTGTACTTGTGTTCAGCAGGGGAGAGTCCGGGGAGCAGCTTCTCTGCAGCGTGCTGTGGAGAAAATGGCGGTGGTTTGTGCTGGAGGATCAAGCTCCGCCCCCACAACAGCGGGCTTCGGTCCCGCTCAAATTCTTTAAACTGGCGGGGGTTTATTTAATATACTGCCTCCGCAGTATATATATATATGTCAGCCGGTGACCCTTAAGGTTTATTATTGCTGCCCAGGGCGCCCCCCCCTGCGCCCTGCACCCATACAGTGCCGTCAGTGTGTGTGAATGTGGGAGCGGTACCTCAGTGAAGATCTGAAGTCTTCTGCCGCCTTTGAAGTCTTCTTTCTTCTTATACTCACCCGGCTTCTATCTTCCGGCTCTGTGAGGAGGACGGCGGCGTGGCTCCGGGACGAACAGCGAGTATGAGACCTGCGTTCCAACCCTCTGGAGCTAATGGTGTCCAGTAGCCTAACAAGCAGAGCCTATCATTTAAGTAGGTCTGCTTCTCGCCCCTCAGTCCCACGATGCAGGGAGCCTGTTGCCAGCAGTGCTCCCTGAAAATAAAAAACCTAACAAAAGTATTTTTCAGAGAAACTCAGGAGAGCTCCCCTGCAGTGCACCCAGTCTCCTCTGGGCACAGGATCTAACTAAGGTCTGGAGGAGGGGCATAGAGGGAGGAGCCAGTGCACACCCATCTAAAGTCTTTAGAGTGCCCATGTCTCCTGCGGAGCCCGTCTACACCCCATGGTCCTTACGGAGTCCCCAGCATCCTCTAGGACGTAAGAGAAATGATGGGAAATAGTCGACACTAACCTGTGGTTTACCCACATTAAACTAGTTAAGTCTGCCAAATGACAAGCACAAACTTGTTACAGCATTTACACCCTAGCATGAGAAATCTTCCACAAGCTTCAGCATATACATTATTTACAACATTTATTAAACAACATGTGGTTCCCTCCTCCTGAGTCACAGTTCAGTCAGGAAAACCCATATCCGCAAGGAGAAAATATGAAATAAAATAAAAGTGGGGAAAAAACATGGGAGTGTAGAAAGGATACATTTAAATACAAGACAGAAACAAAATTCAGTTGTCATCTGTGAAAATGTATATGGCAACAAGCCTATTACTAAATGCCTGTATCCTTGCAAGCAAATGAATCATAAGAAACTGCACTATTAAGATATTTAAATCACTACTATGCAAAAGTTCTCCTACAATGGGGGGAATTCAATTGTGCCTCGCATACCCTGCTGTTAGGGACGTCTATCAGAGCAATTCCATTTTTGCTCTGATCAGACGCTTAGCTTAAATGCAGCTGAAAGCACAGAGTCTAAAGAGCCCTACCGGGAGTATAAGTTTGGGTTTGGGCAACCAAACTACGCAAGTCTCACACATTTTTTTTCTTGCAACTCTGGAGGTTGCGAGAAAAAAATGTGACTGCTGCAGCTAACGGGCATCTGATCAGAGCAACAATAGAAATGCACTGATAGCCCATTACTATAGATGGTCAGCCGGGGCACAAGGCACAATTGAACCCCAATGACTGAACACTGCAAGGGGTGCAAATAGATTATTTTTGCATGCAGGGTAAATAGTGTATGCTTGCGTGTAGTAGCTTTATTTTTACACAGGAATTTAGATTTGGGTCTGGATGCGTCCCTCTCAAATCTTAAGCTCTGTAAACATTTTAAATCTGCCCCACCTGCAGTGCAGCATGACTTTACCATGGTAGAAAGTTACTGGTTATCTTTTTTGCTTTGCTCCCAATTAAGAATGTCTCTTCCTGTGCAGATGAGAGCAGTCCACAGCACTTTGTCAGCGGCAATACTATACATATCTTGAAGAAATGTGGGCACTGCCATTATGTAGTATTAGAACTGCTAATATCGGAGAAGCCTTGATGCGGCTCAGCAGTAAAACATGTCTTTGCAAATGCATGCAACCAATTTCTCTGAAATGTTATAATCAGATAAGTTCAGATATGGTTACAGGTAATTTTAGTGTGCTGGGGGGATACCAGGGTTGGGGGGGGGGGGGGGGGAGGGAAGCAGCCCCCCTCTCTGTCTGCAGTTTGTTTGTGACCCCTCCCCTTTTCTAGCACCTGATATATAATTATCTTCAGGAATGATTGAGCTGCTACCATTGTTTGTTTGCATATCTTGAAGAAAGGCTGACTGCAGAATCCATCACTGAAGTACACGCTGGATTTCTACTTCAGTTCTGATTATCTCCTAAAATGTTTTTTGTTCTTATTAACAGTTTTATATAATGCAGCATATTGCACTGCACTTTTGGAACAACCGTAATAGAACAAACTGGGTAATAACAGACAAAGGTAAGAAGGCTCTTCTCCCAAGTTTAAAATCTATAGGGAAACAGGCATTGATACACAAGGATAGGTGTTACTTCTTGCATAATGATCCTGCCCGATTGCAAAGGTTCTTAATGGGCTGTATGATATGGTCACACAGCAATACTGGCCAAGGGTCAGAAGGGTGTGAGAGTGAAGAAAGACAAAATAAGTGATTTTCTGTGTAGACTGTATAAAGGGGATGTAATTGGGTAGGATAGCTTCTAAAAGGTTATGTGGGTGATTCTGGAATCTGATGAGCTTGTCAGAGGTGGTGGTTTCAGGGCACTTTTTAAGGTTTGGAGACTAGAGAAGTGTTCTTGTTCGTGGGAACGCATTCCAGAGTGAATGCAGTCCACAAAAAGCCCTGTAATCATGAGTGGGAGTGAGTAATACCTGTGGATAAGAGACGCAGATCTTGTACAGAGCGGAGAGGTCGGGTAGGTAGATAATGAGATAAGCAAAGAGATAACAGATGCACAAACAAAATTCTTAAAGTTGTTTGCGCAAATGCTAGGAGCTTAGGAGACAAAATTCCAGAGCTAATTGTGATGACAAGGGATAACCTGGATAATAGAGATGAGCGCCTGAAATTTTTCGGGTTTTGTGTTTTGGTTTTGGGTTCGGTTCCGCGGCCGTGTTTTGGGTTCGAACGCGTTTTGGCAAAACCTCACCGAATTATTTTTGTCGGATTCGGGTGTGTTTTGGATTCGGGTGTTTTTTTCCAAAAACACTAAAAAACAGCTTAAATCATAGAATTTGGGGGTCATTTTGATCCCAAAGTATTATTAACCTCAAAAACCATAATTTACACTCATTTTCAGTCTATTCTGAATACCTCACAATATTATTTTTAGTCCTAAAATTTGCACCGAGGTCGCTGTGTGAGTAAGATTAGCGACCCTAGTGGCCGACACAAACACCGGGCCCATCTAGGAGTGGCACTGCAGTGTCACGCAGGATGGCCCTTCCAAAAAACCCTCCCCAAACAGCACATGACGCAAAGAAAAAAAGAGGCGCAATGAGGTAGCTGACTGTGTGAGTAAGATTAGCGACCCTAGTGGCCGACACAAACACCGGGCCCATCTAGGAGTGGCACTGCAGTGTCACGCAGGATGGCCCTTCCAAAAAACCCTCCCCAAACAGCACATGACGCAAAGAAAAAAAGAGGCGCAATGAGGTAGCTGTGTGAGTAAGATTAGCGACCTTTTTTTACTGATATTTGGTGTTTTGGTTTTGACATGCTCTGTACTATGCCATTGGGCATCGGCCTTGGCAGACGACGTTGCTGGCATTTCATCGTCTCGGCCATGACTAGTGGCAGCAGCTTCAGCACGAGGTGGAAGTGGATCTTGATCTTTCCCTAATTTTGGAACCTCAACATTTTTGTTCTCCATATTTTAATAGGCACAACTAAAAGGCACCTCAGGTAAACAATGGAGATGGATGGATTGGATACTAGTATACAATTATGGACGGGCTGCCGAGTGCCGACACAGAGGTAGCCACAGCCGTGAACTACCGCACTGTACTGTGTCTGCTGCTAATATATAGACTGGTTGATAAAGAGATAGTATACTCGTAACTAGTATGTATGTATAAAGAAAGAAAAAAAAACCACGGTTAGGTGGTATATACAATTATGGACGGGCTGCCGAGTGCCGACACAGAGGTAGCCACAGCCGTGAACTACCGCACTGTACTGTGTCTGCTGCTAATATAGACTGGTTGATAAAGAGATAGTATACTACTAATATTATATACTGGTGGTCAGGTCACTGGTCACTAGTCACACTGGCAGTGGCACTCCTGCAGCAAAAGTGTGCACTGTTTAATTTTAATATAATATTATGTACTCCTGGCTCCTGCTATAACCTATAACTGGCACTGCAGTAGTGCTCCCCAGTCTCCCCCACAATTAGAAGCTGTGTGAGCTGAGCAGTCAGACAGATATATAATATATATAGATGATGCAGCACACTGGCCTGAGCCTGAGCAGTGCACACAGATATGGTATGTGACTGAGTCACTGTGTGCTGTGTATCGCTTTTTTCAGGCAGAGAACGGATTATAAATAAAAGTGGTGGTCATTGGTCACTATCAGCAAAACTCTGCACTGTACACTACTGAGTACTCCTCCTAATGCTCCCCAAAATTAGTAAATCAAGTGTCTAAACGGAGAGGACGCCAGCCACGTCCTCTCCCTATCAATCTCAATGCACGTGTGAAAATGGCGGCGACGCGCGGCTCCTTATATAGAATCCGAGTCTCGCGATAGAATCCGAGCCTCGCGAGAATCCGACAGCGTCATGATGACGTTCGGGCGCGCTCGGGTTAACCGAGCAAGGCGGGAAGATCCGAGTCGCTCGGACCCGTGAAAAAAAACATGAAGTTCTGGCGGGTTCGGATTCAGAGAAACCGAACCCGCTCATCTCTACTGGATAATGGTGCAATGAGAATCATGATTGGGACATAGCTATACCAGGATACAATTTATTTAGGAAGGATAGAATGGGAAGAATAGGAGGAGGGGTAGCAATGTATGCGGGGAAAAAAGCATAAAATGGGGGGCGTGGCTTAGCTGCAGTACAGAGCAGACGTGCACTCCTGAAGCTCCTGCTCTGTACATCATATTATAGGCACCCAACTGATCCCTGGACGCTTTGGGGACCCCCCTATATCACCTGGGGCACCCCTGTACCTGGCAGCACGGTCTGCGGAGCCGGCGGGGGTCTCCTACTCCCGTGCGGGTTGCGGCCTGCTGTCCCTCCTGAAGCCGGGGCCTCGATTTCTCTGCCTGGAGAACGGTGGCCTGTATCCGGCCCAGAAGACGGCACCCCTCGCTGCTCGGCGCCCGGAGACTCACCGCACCACCAGCCACCACATAAGAATACCCCCCGGAGGACTGTGAGTGCTGCCCCTCTTACCTTCCACAGGCGCCGGCCTGCACAGTGGAGGGCCGGTGACGGGCGGGGTCCATGCTTCCGCCGCGTCTCCTCCCGCTGCGGCTGCTCTGCTTGCTTGGCGGGGCTGGGGGGACCCCGGACCGCGTGACCTGCCTGCTGCTGAGCCCGATGCTGGACCCGCTCCTGGCAGTCGTAGTGGCGGCTCCTGAAGACCGGGACAGGGGAGCGCCACACATAAGACCAGGCGGTGCCATCTTGGTCACTGGCGCTTCTATATATAAAGCCCTCCTTGCCTGTTTTGGGACCCCAGGAATCGGTCCCTGCCTGGAGCCCTGTGAATAAATAATAAATCTCCAGAACATTGGGGGGACGTGGCCTGGCTGGCACCTAAGAAAGTTGCACTACAAAGGGGCTCTGGCCTGCAAGTTCGCTAAAATTTCCCTCATAACCCAGAACGAGGTCTTCATGCTTCATTACAATATATATCTGTAGCCTGACCTCGCTCACGCTCCATCAAGCTCCTCCTGATTCTGTAATTTACGGGCCAATTGATTGGGGCAGGACACCTGGGCCCTCCTGTCTGTTCTGCTGCCCACTCCTCAGATATACAATCACTCCGGCTAGGTCTAGTCCAGCATACTCTGTAGCCGCCATGCCCCAATAACTAACGCTTGGCCGTGTCCGCCAGTGTTTTTTTTTTATTTATTTTTATTTAGTTTTCTCTTCACAGCCCCCCAACCTCATACATCCAACTAAGTCATATTGACAGCGCTCGATTTGTAAATTGCGCTACGACCTGACGTGCACACACACCTGGTCTTCTGATCGCCGATCATCATGAGTAGATTCAATACTAATGCTAAGAAAAAAGCTGGAGGGGACATCTCGCAACACTTTCATAAAAATGATAAGTCCTCCTCTTCAGATCCCCCCTCGCCCCGTCTCTCCCAACTGGATAAAGACGTGGCTGCCCAGCCTACTCCGTCAACGAAAGAGGACTTTCTCGCCCTACGTTCTCTCATAATGGACTTTAAGGAATCCATGGAATCCAAATTAGATAAAGCGGTTGCCTCAATCAGGTCCGACCTCTCATCATTGTCTTCTAGAACCTCGAAACTGGAGTCCCGACAGGACTCCCTCCAAAAAGTCCAAACTGAGCTTATCCGAGACGTCGATCATTTCATTCAAGACCTATCGGATCTGCGGACAAAAAACGAGGACCTGGAGAACCGGGAGAGGAGATGCAACCTCCGCATACGCAACATACCAGAATCAGTCCCCCCGGCAGATCTGGAGGCATACCTTCACAGACTTTTCTCCTATGTCGTCCCCGATATCGGACCACGGCAACTAAATCTATAAAGGGCTCATAGAGCTCTGAGACCAAAGCCACGTGCGAGCGACCCTCCTAGAGATGTTATTATACGCTTTCTCAGCTTCAAAGACAAAGAATTGGTTCTTCACCCGAAAAGAGGAAAACCGCATATACTATTTGAAGATGCTAAACTGCAGTTCTATCAAGATTTGGCTCCATCCACGATCATTAAAAGAAGAGAACTTAGGGACCTAACGAGTGCCCTCCGCACTCGCGGTATCCGCTATCGCTGGGGCTTTCCCTTCAAACTGCTCATCGACCTCAATGGAAAGACGATAGTCATCTGGGATCCTACTGAAGGGAAAGACTTCTTGGCCCACTTAGAGGCCTCTGGTCCCCCTCCCGCAAATCATACTAACCCGTAATTGAACGTTCTACTCTCATGGCCCGACACTGATCGGGATCCTCTCCTGAGACTGTCTTTTTGATCTTGCAAGTATTCGTTTAAACTTCATACCTTATTGCATTTGTAATGTCGAGTTATGTTGTGGCTGTTTTTTGGCCCGTTTTGCCCCCTTGGGCACGCCCTGGGTACACGGATGGGGACCCCCCCTTTTTCTTTTTTTTCCCCCTCCCTCTGTGTGCCTGTATGGGGGTACCTGATGCGTCATGCGGTTTGCTCCATCCTATACAGTCTTAAGCGATTTGTTATTTGTTATTATTTATTTGCTTACTGTTATAGGACCATCTCTTGCAGGATACTTGCTCTACCTGTTACCCTCTAATTATTTTTGTTCACCCACTCTCGGCATATTGTTGTGGTGGGGGTTTTTTTTTTTCTCTCTTTCTGCTCTTCTTTTCTTTTCTCTTTTTCTTCTCTTCTCTCTGGGTGATGACTCCCCTTGTTTCCCCCCGAAGCACCCAGAGGGTATTTACCAAGTTATATACTTCTTTATGTCTAGGTTGTTGTTCTAATTGTTGACTACCACGACTCGAAGTCTCTGTCTATTTTTCCGCTCTAATTTACATTTTCTTGACTACAGTGAAGCGGCTACTTCTTGTTTTATGTGATATATTCAATACTTTATGTATCTGCTAAGTAGGACCTCTGTCCTAATATATATATTTGTACGTGCACATGTACATGTATTTGT
This sequence comes from Pseudophryne corroboree, assembly GCF_028390025.1. Lineage (NCBI taxonomy): Eukaryota > Metazoa > Chordata > Amphibia > Anura > Myobatrachidae > Pseudophryne > Pseudophryne corroboree. The sequence continues at coordinate 690,074,355 of NC_086447.1, read as the reverse complement.
TTTTTATTTTATTTTTTCTTCCCCCTTTCTTCTCTCTTTTCTTCTTAAGAAACCACTGGTGGGACCTGGCCCCCACTACTCTAACTTTCTTTCCCTCACTTACTTGCTCTCCCTGCTTTATTGTTATAGGTGTTTTACCTTTACTCTCTCTCCCCAATCTCCCTTGAGGTGACCCGATGGGAAATCTGTTTCACCTCAAATTGGACCACTTTGGTCCCGACATCTGTGTGCTTATTCCTCCACTGGACGTGAGGACTCTCCACGCAGACTCTCCCCGTTCTCACCCCCATATTTCTCAGTTTATATTCTATTCTTCCTAACCCCTGGCAGGTCGAGTGTTTTAATCCCCCCTCTTTTTTTTTTTTTTCTTCTTCTTCTTCTTTCCCCCTCTCTCTCTGAGTCTAGGACACCATGTCTCTAACTCTAGCGTCCCTGAGCGCCAAGGGCTTAAATACTCCCCAAAAACGCTCCTCACTGTTCAGATCCTTACAAACCCTCCGCTCGGGTATAGTTTTTATTCAAGAGACACATTTCAAGGCCACTGCACACCCATCCCTAGAATCTAAACGGTTTCCTACTGCCTTTTACTCCTCTAGCCAAACTAAACATAATGGAGTGGCAATCATGCTTCACAGTAAAATTCAGTTTACCCTTGACTCGGTTCACAGGGACTCCGATGGGCGTTATATTATTCTGATTGGCAAATTGGGTTATCTGGAATGTACAATAGCTAACATATACGCACCGAACGTTGGCCAAACTTCTTTTTTTAACTCTTTCTTCACAGAACTGACTAAGATTAGAAAGGGCTACCTACTTCTCGGTGGTCACTTTAATGCTGTCCTGGACAATTCTTTGGATAGATCCTCCTCCACGCCCCAAGCACAAACCAATCTTTCTAGCCGTTCTCTAAGTAAACATGTCACAGAGTCTGGTCTTTTCGACGTTTGGAGGGCCCTCAACCCCACATCTCGGGACTATACATTTTTTTCAACACCACACCACACTTTTTCTTGAATAGATCTCCTTCTCTGTTGTGCCTCCGTAGCTAAACACATCGTAAACTCCACTATAGTTTCCAATCCGTGGTCGGATCACTCCATTGTGACAACTTCCTTTGATTTTCTAGATATCCCTATATCTCGCCCTCCGTGGCGTTTGAATGAAACGTTACTAAAAATCCCGAAATTTCAAGACAAGATTAACTCTGCCATAACGGACTATTTTTCTCTTAACAATGTTGACCCTCCTTGTTCTCCCTTGGTCTGGGAAGCACACAAGGCTGTTATTAGAGGCCACATAATTAGCTATGCCTCGCATAGAAATAGAGAACACAAATTAAAATTAAAGGCCCTCACGAATGAGGTTCACACTTTAGAGACCCAACATAAATGAAGCCCCACTCGAGTTCTATTTAAACAACTAACTATTGCTAGGGCAGCTCTGAATGCTTTGTTAGCGGAAAAAAACAGAGAAATCTCTGCGCTGGCTCCAGCAAAAATTTTACGAAAAAAGCAACAAAGTAGATTCCCTCCTGGCTAATAGGCTTAAAGCTAGGAAAGCTCAGACAGCTATTAAAGCCCTGAAAGATGATACTGGGACTCTTCAGTATAGCCCGTCCGTTATTAACTCCCTCTTTAAAACATACTATGAAAAACTGTGTAACACCTCTACCTCCCCAAATACCTCACCCCCGGGTACTCCCTCGATCTCAGATTTTCTCACCTCCTGTGACCTCCCTCGCGTGGACTCGGAGACCTCGGTGGGCTTGGATAGGCCCATCACTGAGGATGAAATTAAACTAGCTCTTCAATCGCAAAAACCATCTAAAGCCCCGGGACCAGATGGTTTTCCAATGTCATATTATAAGACTTTTCAGGTGACTTTGGTCCCTTATCTCGCCCAAATGTTTAATCTGGTTCTGGAAGGGTCACCCTTTCATTACCAAACTACTAAGGCCACGATTACAGTCATTCCCAAACCTGGCAAAGACTCTCAATCTGTCACTACTTACCACCCCATTTCACTCCTCAACACTTAGTGTTCACTCTAGGCTGTTTTAGCAGGGCGCCGCGCCCGTTTTTTAGCAGGCAAAACCCGCCCTGCCCCTTTTGCGGCGCCCTGCTAGAACACCCGCCCGCTTCCTGCCCTCACGGCGTGTATAGATGCACCGTCGGCACCGACGGAGGTGCCGGCCACAGACGCTCTCTATAGTAGCGTCTGTGGGCCGCACCGCCCCCTAAAATGATGTAGGCGTGGCCACGCCCCCTAATTTGCGTGGCCACGCCCTCGTTTCGGGCGCGCGCACATTTGCCCTCGGAGTCCGGCACCCTGCCCCTTTTCACTCCTAGAGTGAACACTAACACTGATTTGAAAATCTTTGCTAAAATCCTGGCCACTCGACTGCTCAAGTGGGTTTTGTCCCCTCCAGGCAGGCACTGGATAATACTAGACGAACCGTCGATGTTATCCATCACATTAACGTTCACAAACTACCTTCTCAGAGTGCTTGCCCTGGACGCGGAGAAGGCCTTCGACAGGGTTTCCTGGCCATTTATGCACCAAACCCTTATGCAATTCTGTCTTCGAGGAAAATTCTTGCAAGCTATACAGGCCTTATATCATAACCCATCCGCTGCGGTCCACGCAGGTGGACTTTTATCAGACCCTTTCTCTATTACTAATGGGACCAGGCAAGGGTGCCCTTTATCAACCCTCATATTTGCACTTATTATCGAACCTCTTGCTTCTCGCATCCGCGCTAACCCTGACATATCAGGGGTATCAATCAATCACTCTCAATACACCCTCTCCTTATTCGCGGATGATATTCTCCTAACACTAACCAACCCACTCATCTCCCTTCCAAACCTTTTCCACGAACTCAATACCTATGTCCTGTCTCTCAGGCTATAAAATAAACCATTCGAAATCTGAGGCGCTTCCTCTCCATATACCAGGTGCGGTTAAACAACTACTGCAATCCAATTTTTAATTCTCTTGGCGAAAAAAATCATTGCAATATCTAGGTGTTCAAATAACAAAAACATATGGCTCACTCTATCGTGCTAACTACCCCTCACTTTTCAGGTCGATTCATAGTGATCTTCAGCTTTGGCGGTCATATTTCCTGTCCTGGATCGGCCGCATCACCGCAATATAAATGAACGTGCTCCCAAAACTGCTTTATCTTTTTCAGACACTCCCGATAAGGGTCCCGTCTCATGCTCTGCAAGCTCTCCAATTATCGTTCGGTACATTTATTTGGGACCACAAAAAAGCACGGATAAGGCGTGATATTCTAGCTAAACACACACGAAACTGAGGACTTGGTCTTCCTATAATCCAACGTTACTATGATGCGGCCCGTCTTAGTCAGTTGATTGCTTGGCATTCTCCTCGGTACACTAAACGCTGGGTCGACCTGGAAGTGACCTGGCTGCTGTCCCCTCGGTTTCTTACTTCCCATGGCTGCACAGCACACATCATGCCCAAGCTATCGCTTCCTCTCCCACAACAGGGCTAACTTTGCAACATTGGATGCTACTTAATAAGAGATTGAAGCTAGCCACCTCCCCGTCTCCTTTGGTTTAACCCAGCCTTCCCACCGGGACTTTCACCTTCGATGGCTCTCCCCTGGATCTCATTGGGGATCACGCGAATTCATCACATTGTGGATAGGCATGCTCCAAAGTCTTTTGCAGATCTACAAGAAAAGTTTGGAATCTCTAACTCTTTGCATTTTCAGTATTTACAAATTCGTCATTTTATTTTTATCCCTCCACCTATTGTACCCACTGCAAATCCCTACCCCCCTAGAAAGATTTTGCATGTACCACTCCAATGATAAGGGGACTATCTAATTTTTATATAAATCTATATGGACTCCGGACCCCCCCTATTGAACCTCGAACAGAATTGGGAAACAGATTTAGGCTTACATTTGGCTGCGGAGGAATGGGACTCAATACGTACAGCGATATCTAAATGTTCCATAAGTGTGGCCATACGTGAAAAGGCATATAAGGTCTATACCAGATGGTACTCAGTACCTGAGAAACTTCACCGCATTTATCCAAATACATCCAATCTTTGCTGGAGACAGTGTGGGGAAGTGGGATAATTTTACCACATCTGGTGGTCATGCCCAGTGATTACTCGTTATTGGGGTATGGTTAGGTCTCTTATTAATACCCTCTCTGAACCCATGACACCCCCTTCTCCAATGAATTTACTATTATGTGCCCCCATAGACAATGTCTCTATAGAAATGAACAAACTGATTCTTCATATCTCAGGTGCGGCTAAATATCAAATAGCGCGTAATTGGAAAGTTGCTACAGCCCCTGACAAACGAGAGCTACTGAATAGAATATGGTTCATCTCAAGGATGGAATATATAACCAGTTTACAAAATAACACGATACTAAAGTTTCACTCCGTATGGCTCCCCTGGTATAGGCTTCACAATACCCCTCTTCCAGGTCTTGGTTGAGGCTCTGACCCCTTCCCATTCCTCCCCCCCCCCCCCCCCACACACACATTTTTTTATTTTTTCTGTTATTGCCCCGACCAGTTAGGGACCTTTGCTTTTCATCTCTCACCATTACCATTTCTTTCTTCTTCCCTGCTCTCCTCTATTCCCCCACTTCCCCGGTTTATAGTCTCTCTCTAATCTATGTCTTTAGTCGTTTCTCAACACTTTCTAGACACCTTTTCTCTTTTTTTCTACAAGAACATATGCTAGTTGACAGTGTCTCTTTAATGTTAGATCATCGTTGTATACCAGTTGAGTTCACCTTTTTGGCTCACTTTACTTGTACATTTTCTTTTTTAAAACAGAGATGCCTTATTAGACAATGCAGGTGTGCATATTTGTGTGGGCATATATGTGTGCGCGTGCGCAAACGCGTGTACACATTCTCCCTCTTTCTTTTTTCCTCTTATCTTTTCCCATTATTGTATACCTGTATTGAACAGTTTACTCAACCTTTCCTGACATTTGGTTGCTACCATTTGATCATTCGCTGTCATCTCTGTAACCGTTTGTATTTTCAATAAAAACTTTATGATTGGAAAAAAAAAAAAAGCATAAAATGCTACTTTAATACAAAAAATTGAAGACAAAACTGAGGCCCTTTGGGTCACCACAGAAACCGGGGAGAAGGACATTATTCGCATTGGGGTGATCTATAAACCACCAGGCCAGGGACAGGATTTGGACAGGAACCTATTGTTTGACATTACTAAAATAGCTTTAAAGGGAGAAGTCATAATCATGGGAGACTTTAATTTACCTGATGTAAATTGGAAGGGGTCTTTTGAAAGATCTGCTACAAGTGGCAAATTTCTAAATTCCTTACAGGGAGCATCTCTCAAGCAAATGGTGAGGAAGCCCAATCGCAAAGATTCAATATTATTTCTCTTACGTCCTAGAGGACGCTGGGGATTCCGTAAGGACCATGGGGGATAGACGGGCTCCGCAGGAGACATGGGCACTTTAAGAAAGACTTTAGATCTGGGTGTGCACTGGCTCCTCCCTCTATGCCCCTCCTCCAGACCTCGGTTTACTACTGTGCCCAGAGGAGACTGGGTGCATTACAGGGAGCTCTCCCGAGTTTCAGGTCAGAAAGTATATTTGTTAGGTTTTTTATTTTCAGGGAGCCTGCTGGCAACAGACTCCCTGCATCGAGGGACTGGGGAGAGAAAAGCAGGTCTACTTCTGTGAGTTTCAAGGCTCTGCTTCTTAGGCTACTGGACACCATTAGCTCCAGAGGGATCGGTACGCAGGTCTCACCCTCGCCGCCCGTCCCAGAGCCGCGCCGCCATCCTCCTCGCAGAGCCGGTAGAAGCCGGGTGAGTATGAGAAGAAAAGAAGACTTCAGAGGCGGCAGAAGACTTCATGATCTTCACTGAGGTAACGCACAGCAGTAAAGCTGTGCGCCATTGCTCCCATACACCTCACACACGGCAGTCACTGTAAGGGTGCAGGGGGGGCGCCCTGTGCAGCATATGAACCTCTCTTTGGCAAAAGTATATATGTATACAGCTGGCCAGTGTGTGTGTATGTGTATGTGTATATATATATATATATATATATATATATATATATATATATAAGCCCCCGACAATTTTTTGCGTATTTGAGCGGGACAGAAACCGGGGCTTCTCCCTCAGCACTCACCAGCGCCATTTTCTCCACAGCACAGCTGAGAGGAAGCTCCCTGGACCTTATATACACAGCGCTACTGGGTAAACATAGATTTATTGTGTTTTTTCGTGGGTCATATAGCGCTGGGGTGTGTACTGGCATACTCTCTCTCTCTGTCTCTCCAAAGGGCCTTGTGGGGGAACGGTCTTCAGATAAGAGGATTCCCTGAGTGTGTAGTGTGTCGGTACGCGTGTGTCGACATGTCTGAGGTAAAAGGCTCTCCTAGAGAAGATGGTGAGCAAATGAATGTGGTGTCTCCGTCGACAACGCAAACACCTGACTGGATGGATATGTGGAATGTTTTAAGTGCTAATGTAAATTTATGGCACAAAAGATTAGAGCTGAAGCTAGGGTACAGCCAGGGAGTCAACCCATGTCTGTCCCTATGTCGCAGGGACCTTCGGGGTCTCAAAAGCGCCCACTATCCCAAATAATAGATACAGATACAGACACGGATTCTGACTACAGTGTCTACTACGATGATGCAAAATTACAGCCAAAATTGGCTAAATGTATTCCATATATGATTATTGCAATAAATTATGTTTTGCATATCACAGAGGAACCCCCTGTCCCTGACACGAGGGTACACATGTATAAGGGAAAGAAACCTGAGGTAACCTTTCCCCCCTCACATAAGTTGAACAAATTATGTGAAAAAGCTTGGGAATCTCCAGACAAAAAACTGCAGATTCCCAAAAGGATTCTTATGGCATATCCATTCCCGCCAACGGACAGGATACGGTGAGAATCCTCCCCTAGGGTGGAAAAAGCATTGACACGCTTATCCAAAAAGGTAGCACGGCCATCCCAAGATACGGCTACCCTCAGGGATCCTGCTGACCACAAGCAGGAGATTACCTTGAAGTCCATTTGCACACATTCTGGTATCTTAGAATGCAATTGCGTCAGCCTGAGTTTGTAGCGCTGTAGCAGCATGGACAGATACCTTATCAGCGGAAATTGAGACCCTAGATAAGGATACCAATTTATTGACCCTAGGGCATATAAAAGATGCTGTCTTATATATGAGAGATGCTCAAAGACGCTATGTCGACTTCTGCTAGACGAGTCCTATGGGCCCGGCAATGGACAGGTGATGCCGACTCAAAGAGGCATATGGAGGTTTTACCTTACAGGGGTGAGGAATTGTTTGGGGAAGGTCTCTTGGACCTGGTCTCCACAGCTACAGCTGGTAAATCAAATTTTTTGACTTATATTCCCTCACAGCCTAAGAAAGCACCACATTTCCAAATGCAGTCCTTTCAATCACAAAGAAACAAGAAAGTACGAGGTGCGTCCTTTCTTGCCAGAGGTAAGGGCAGAGGGAAAAAGCTGCACAACACAGCTAGTTCCCAGGAACAGAAGTCCTCCCCGGCCTCTACAAAATCCACCGCATGACGCTGGGGCTCCGCTAAAGGAGTCCGCCCCAGTGGGGGCACGTCTTCGAATTTTCGGCCACATCTGGGTTCACTCACAGGTGAATCCCTGGGCAATAGAAATTGTTTCTCAGGGTTACAAGCTGGAATTCGAAGAGGTGCCTCCTCGCCGGTTTTTCAAATCGGCCCTGCCAGCTTCTCCCCAGGAAGGGGAGATAGTGTTAAATGCAATTAACAAATTGTATCTTCAACAGATGGTGGTCAAGGTTCCCCTGCTTTAACAAGGAAGGGGATATTACTCAACCCTGTTTGTAGTCCCGAAACCGGACGGTTCGGTCAGACCCATATTAAATTTAAAAATCCCTGAACCTATAATTGAAAAGGTTCAAGTTCAAGATGGAATCGCTAAGAGCGGTCATCGCCAGCCTGGAAGTGAGGGATTTTATGGTATCTCTGGACATAAAGGATGCATACCTTCATGTTCCCATAAATCCACCTCATCAGGCATACCTGAGATTTGCGGTACAGGATTGTCATTACCAATTTCAGACGTTGCCGTTTGGGCTTTCCACGGCCCCGAGAATTTTCACCAAGGTAATGGCGGAAATGATGGTGCTCCTGCGCAAGCAGGGAGTCACAATTATCCCGTACTTGGACGATCTCCTCATAAAAACGAGATCAAGAGAGCAGTTACTGAACAGCGTATCATTTTCACTGAAGGTGTTACAGAAACACGGCTGGATTCTCAATATCCTGAAGTCGCAGTTGGTTCCGACGACTCGTCTGACTTTCTTGGGCATGATTCTGGATACAGACAAGAAAAGAGTTTATCTTCCGATAGAAAAAGCTCAGGAACTCGTGACTCTAGTCAGGAACCTATTGAAACCAAAACAGGTGTTAGTGCATCACTGCACTCGAGTCCTGGGAAAGATGGTGGCATCATACGAGGCCATTCCCTTCGGCAGACTCCATGCGAGGACTTTCCAGTGGGACCTACTGAACAAGTGGTCCGGGTCACATCTACAGATTCATCAGTTGATCTCCCTGTTCCCCAGGGCCAGGGTATCTCTCCTGGGGTGGCTGCAGGGTGCTCACCTTCTAGAAGGCTGCAGGTTCGGCATTCAGGACTGGATCCTGGTGACCACGGACGCGAGCCTCCGAGGTTGGGGAGCAGTCACACAGGGAAGAAACTTCCAAGGTCTTCGGTCAAGTCAAGAGACTTGTCTTCACATCAACATCCTGGAACTGAGGGCCATATACAATGCCCTACGTCAAGCGGAGACATTACTGCGCGATCAACCAATTCTGATCCAGTCAGACAACATCACCGCAGTGGCTCATGTAAACCACCAAGGTGGCACATGGAGCAGAGTGGCAATGGCGGAAGCCACCAGAATTCTTCGCTGGGCGGAAATTCATGTAAGCGCATTGTCAGCAGTGTTCATTCCGGGAGTGGACAACTGGGAAGCAGACTTCCTCAGCAGACAGGACCTGCATCCAGGAGAGTGGGGACTTCATCCGGAAGTCTTCGCACAGACTGCAAGTCAGTGGGGATTACCCCAGATAGACATGATGGCGTCCCGCCTCAAAAACAGCTACAGAGGTATTGCGCCAGATCAAAAGATCCTCAGGCGGTAGCTGTAGACGCCTTAGTGACACCGTGGGTGTTCCAGTCGGTCTATGTATTTCCTCCTCTTCCTCTCATACCCAAGGTGTTGAAAATAATAAGAAAGAGGAGTGAGAACAATTCTCATTGTTCCAGATTGGCCACGAAGGACCTGGTATCCGGATCCGCAGGAAATGTTCACAGAAGATCCGTGGCCTCTTCCTCTAGGACAGGACCTGTTGCAACAGGGGCCCTGTCTGTTCCAAGACTTGCCGCGGCTGCGTTTGACGGCATGTCGGTTAAACGCCGGATCCTAGCGGAAAAGGCATTTCGGATGAGGTCATTCCTACGCTGATAAAGGCTAGGAAGGACGTAACTTCTAAACATTATCACCGTATATGGCGAAAATATGTTTCTTGGTGTGAGGCCAGGAATGCTCCTACGGAAGAATTCCATCTGGGCCGTTTTCTTCACTTCCTACAAACTGGAGTGAATTTGGGCCTAAAATTAGGCTCCATTAAGGTTCAGATTTCGGCCTTATCCATTTTCTTTCAAAAAGAATTGGCTTCTCTCCAAGAAGTACAGGCTTTTGTGAAGGGAGTGCTGCATATTCAGCCTCCTTGTGTACCTCCGCTGGCGCCTTGGGACCTTAACGTGGTGTTGAGTTTCCGTAAGTCACATTGGTTTGAACCACTTAAAACGGTGGAGTTAAAATATCTCACTTGAAAGGAGGTTATTAGCCTTGGCATCGGCTAGGCGAGTGTCGGAATTGGCGGCTTTGGCTGTGCCGAGCTGCTACTTGGTCGGGTTCAAACACCTTTGCAAAGTTCTATAAGTTTGAGACCCTGGCTGAGGAGGACCTCATGTTTGCTCAATCGGTACTGCAGAGTCATCCGCACTCTCCCGCCCGTTTGGGAGCTTTGGTATAATCCCCATGGTCCTTACGGAGTCCCCAGCATCCTCTAGGACGTAAGAGAAAATAAGATTTTAAACCTACCGGTAAATCTTTTTCTCGTAGTCCGTAGAGGATGCTGGGCGCCCGTCCCAAGTGCGGACTAATTCTGCAAGACTTGTATATAGTTTTGCTTAGATAAGGGTTATGTTATAGTTTTCATCGGTCTTGGACTGATGCGATGTTGTTTTCATACTGTTAACTGGTTAGTATATCACAAGTTATACGGTGTGATTGGTGTGGCTGGTACGAATCTTGCCCTTGGATTAACAAAAATCCTTTCCTCGTACTGTCAGTCTCCTCTGGGCACAGTTTCTCTAACTGAGGTCTGGAGGAGGGACATAGAGGGAGGAGCCAGTGCACACCCAGATCTAAAGTCTTTCTAAAAGTGCCCATGTCTCCTGCGGAGCCAGTCTATCCCCCATGGTCCTTACGGAGTTCCCAGCATCCTCTACAGACTACGAGAAAAAGATTTACCGGTAGGTTTAAAATCTTATTATTTAATTCTTACAAATGGTGACAGGATATCAGACATATATGTGAATGAGCAATACTAATTACTGGGCGCAAATACACCAACACTGTGTAGGATTAATTTAAACAGCTGCGCAGTTGATATATATATCACAATTATATTTGCAGCTCTCAAATGGTGACATATATGTGGGTGAGCACTTGGGATCCAGGGATCATCAAGCAGTATGGTTTAGTATAAAGACAGGATCCAACTCCTGCCACACAAAGACAAAGGTGTTGGATTTTAGAAATGCTGACTTTGCTGATTCATAGGTGGACTGGAGGACCTTGGAAGGAATGCAGGAGAGGTGGTAAAAACTGAAAAATGCAATAGTAAGGACAACTGATCTTTGTATCAAAAGGGTTAGGAAAAGCACCAGGAAAAGGAAGCCAGTGTGGTTCACAAAAATATCAACTAGTGTGAAAGCAAAAAAGATGGCTTTTAGGAAATACAGGCAGACTCAAAATAATAACGACAAAGAGGTGTATCTTGACAAACGGAAAGATGCTAAGAAAGTGATCAGACGTGCAAGGGCAGAAGCTTACGAGGAAATGGCCCAATCAGTAGATAAAGGGGGCAAAACTTTTTTTAAGTATATAAATGAAAGGAGAAAATCTAATGAAGGAATAATAAGACTTAAGACATAGAGAGAGAATTTGGTGGAGGGCGACAAGGCAATAGCAGATCACCCAAATAATTATTTTTGCTCAGTATTTACTACAGAAGGAGAAGGAAAGGGGCCACAGTTAAGTTGCAAAGATATTCATAAAAATAAGGTAGATGAAAGTACATTTACAGAGGAGAAGCTCCTAACAGAACTTTCAAAACTAAAAGTGGATAAATCAATGGGGCCAGATGGGATACACCCAAGGATACTTATACCCCTTTCACACCTGCAGCTTTGAACACGGGTTATTGGCACATGAGCATGCATAACCCGTGTTCATGTGCGGTGTGAAAGGTACCAGGGGCAATATACTGGGTTGAGCGACCCGGTATTTCAACCCTGCTAGTGAGCAGGGTTCAACTCATGTTCAACATGGCTCGCTGTGCGGTGTGAACGGGAGCCGGGTAAGTGCGACCCGTTTCCAGTTCACAGTGTGTAGACAGGCGGCGCTTGGAAATCACGTGATCTCCCAGCACCAACAACGCCGCGTCACTGCCGACGTCACCAACCCGGCAATATGCCGGGTTGCAGTCTGCAGTGTAAAAGGGGTATTGAGGCGGGTCGCACACTGGGAGCTCCCGTGTCAGGCTCCCGTGTGCGACCCGCCTTCAGACGGTGTGAAAGTGGTGTGAAAGAGCTAAAAGATGTGCTGGTGGCACCATTAACAGAATTATTTAATCAGTCACTAAACACAGGTGCCATTCCAGAGGACTGGAAAATAGCGAATGTAGTTCCACTGTACAAAAGTGGAAGCACGTAACTACAGACCAGTAAGCCTTACATCAGTAGTAGGGAAAGTAATGGAAAAACTATTAAAAGAAAGAGTTGTGGAATATCTTAAATCAAACAACTTACAAGATCCAAAACAGCATGGATTTACTGGTGGGAGATCATGCCAAACAAATCTTATTGACTTTTTTGACTCTGTGGTGAAAATAATAGATCAAGGGGGAGCTGTAGATGTAGCATATCTAAGGCACTTGACAATGTCCCTTATCGCAACCTGCTAAATAAAACTTATAAACTTGACAGCGTGGGGGTGGATTATAAAACAGTTAAATGGATAAGAACCTGGTTGCAGGATAGGAAACAGACAGTTGAAGTAAATGGAGTGCAATCTATGGAGGGAAATATTACCAGTGGAGTACAACAGGAATCTGTACTTGGTCCAGTTCTCTTTAATATCTTTGTTGGTGCAAATGGTATTGAAGGGAAAGTATGCCTTTTTGCAGATGATGCATAGCTATGCAACAGGGTAGACACACCGGGAGGGGTAAAACAAATGATTGATGACCTAGGTAGGTTTGAGAAACGGTCAGGAACGTGGCAACTACAGTTTAATGCTAAAAAATGCAAAACCCTGCACTTGGGTCTCAAACCCAAAGGCTAAATATAGTATCAAGGGTACTATAATGGAAACTACTGAGGAAAGGGATTTAGGAGTCACTATTTCAAGTGACTTGAAGGCAGGAAAGCAATGCAACAAAGCAATGAGAAAGGCAAGTCAGATGCTTGGTTGCACAGGGAGAGGAATCAGTAGCAGGAAGAAAAAAAAAGCGATAATGCCACTGTATAGGTCATTGGTACGGCCCCTTCTGGAATACTGTGTCCAGTTCTGGAGACCATGGGGATCATTCTGAGTTGATCGCTCGCTAGCAGTTTTTAGCAGCCGTGCAAACGCTATGCCGCCTACTGTGAGTGTATTTTAGCTTTGCAGAAGTGCAAACGTTTTGATCACAGAGCGCCTGCAAAAAAAATTTGTGTAGTTTCAGAGTAGCTCAAAACCTACTCAGCACTTGCAATCACTTCAAACTATTCAGTTCCGTATTTGACGTAACACACCCGCCCAGTGTTCACCAAGCCACACCTGCGTTTTCCCTGGCACGCCTGCGTTTTTCCGAACACTCCCTGAAAACGGTCAGTGGCCACCCAGAAACGCCCACTTCATGTCAATCACTCTGCGGCAACCAGTGCGACTGAAATCCATTGCTAGACCCAGTGCAAAACTGCATCGTTTGTTGTGCCAGTACGTCACGCGTGCGCATTGTGACGCATGCGCAGAACTGCCGTTTTTTTAGCCTGATTGCTGCAAACAAATGCAGCTAGCGATCAACTCGGAAAATATCTCCAGGAGGATATAAATACATTAGAGAGTGTACAAAGAAGAGCAACTAAAATGGTGCATGGCCTACATCACAAAACTTACCAGGAAAGGCTTCAAGATCTTAACATGTATAGTTTGGGGGAGAGAAGGGAAAGGGGGGACATGATAGAAACTTTCAAATATACCAAGGGTTTTCAACAAAGTTCAGAAGGCAAACATTCTTCAAAGGTAGAGAAGTATTAGAACTCAAGGACATACACTGAAACCAGAGGGAGGCAGGTTCAGGGGAAATTTAAGGAAAAATTATTTCACAGAAAGGGTAGTGGATAAGTGGAATAGTCTCCCATCAGAGGTGGTAGAGGCTAAGACTGTAGAGCAATTTAAACATGCTTGGGATAGGCATATGAATATCCTTACAAAGAATTAAGGTTCAAAAACGGTTGAGGTTACCTAAAGGATAAAAAAAAAGGCAAAATAGATGGTTCTTATCTGCTGTCAAATTTTAGGTTTCTATGATATAGGTTGTTGCATTTTGGTTTATAACCTTATCTGTAAGTAAAAGTATTTTATATTGCATACAGTAGAATACCAGTAACCAATGGAGGGAATGACAGAGGATAAGTAGACGATGACAGTTGGCAAGGAAGATCAGCCTCACAGCTGCTTTCAAAATGGATTGTAGTGGTAAGAGTATTTTTGGAGAGACAAGTAAGGGAAGACTATTGCAATAATCAATGCGGGAGATAATGAGTCCATGGATTAAAGTTTTTGCAGTGTGCTGTGTAAGAGATGGCCCTATTTTAAATATGTTTAGATGTATGTAACATAATTTTGACTGAATGATTGTGGGGAACAGTTGAGAGTAAAAGGATAACCGTTTATACAAACCAATTTTAATTCTGTAAAACTTTTTAAGTGCCAATTCAATTTGGCAGAATGTGCCACAGAGTGCTTCATACACATATCTGTCAGTGCCTGCAATATCTTTCGTTTTCTTGCGCACCTCTATCAGGTGTGAGGACAAACTAGCAATATTGCTGGTCATGATGTGCATTCTGGAACTGCATATCACGACCATCTAACCGAATCAACTTTACCATATAAAAGTTATAGAATGGGATGAGAATTATGCAAATTAGTACATTTAAAAAAAAAATTTTAAAAAGCAATTACGGGGCAATTCAATCTTTTTTTGGGCAACCAAAGTAATGGGCACCCATTATAGTAATTGAAATGTTGCTCTGACTTTTTAAGCGCCCCCCCCCAAAAAAAAAAAAGAGGTTTAGCCAGCTAATCCCGTCTAAAGTAGTACCCCGCTACGGGGCGCCCAAATGTTCCTGTGAGCAGAAACATCAGCACTGGCAGTGATCACGCCCAATCGGCAGAACAAATGAATTTCTGCAGTGGCCGACACCTGAAAACAATTGAATCGCCCTATAAAGTTTAATGTGCATTATACAGTGTATACTGTTTTCTATTTTATTTAGTTACTCTCATGACCTCTTGGATCATGTACAACTACCCGCAACTTTATGGTGTACAAATAGTTAATGCTGCTACACAGACATTTTCTTAAATAGACTGCCTTTAGTGCAGCATTACAGTTGTTTCTCCTTGTGTACGTTTTAATTGCAGAACACACAGCTGGAACATTGGAAATACTCTACAATGCATTAAAGGCAGAAATTTAGAATGTTCAGCATAATTAGTTATGTGGTGGGAAATAAATGGAAAAAAGAAATAGGAGACAAGTGGTGCCAAAGAGCAGAATCATTGGGCTAAACAGATTATCTGCAAAACGAATTCAATTATAACTAAATTGCTTCACAACCACTAATAAAGAACAGGGAGGGGTTTGTTTTTTTGTTTTTTAGAAATCTCAGGATCTATGGACTAAACTATCTGCAAAACTGCAAGGGCTGGGGAGAGACAAAGGGGGTCATTACGACCTGATCACACGCTAGCTATTTTTTGCAGCGCTGCAATCAGGTCAGAACTCTGCAAAACTGCACATGCATCACAATGCACAGGCGCGTCGTACAGGTACAAAGTAAATCTGTGCTGGGCGATGGAATTAATTTAGAATCAATTCGTACAGCCGATCGCAAGAAGATTGACAGAAGGCGTTTATGGGTGTCAACTGACCGTTTTCAGGGAGTGTTTGGAAAAACGCAGGCGTGTCCAAGCGTTTGCAGGGCGGGTGTGTGACGTCAATTCCGGGACCGCACAGGCTGAAGTGATCGCAGAGGCTGAGTAATGGGCCCTACACACTGGCAGATTTTGCTGAACGATATGAACGTTCTCGTTCATTAATGAACGAGAACTCATTCATATCTTTCAGTGTGGAGGCAGCAACGATTAACAATGAGCGGCCCCACACTCGTTCATCGTTGGTGCCCCGTCACTTATGCATGCAGGCCAATATGGACAATCTCGTCCATATTAGCATGCACTGCTATGGAGCCGGGTGAAGGGGTAAGTGAAGAAACTTCACTCTCCCCCCCCCCTCCCGCGCCGCCGGGTCGCCCACCGGCTGTCCGGTACATTGCCATATGTGTAGGGCCCTTAAGTTCAGACCTACTCAGAAACTGCACAAAACTTTTTTGTTCCGCTCGGCTGCACATGCGTTCGCACACTTGCAAAGCAAAAATACACTCCCCCATAGGCGTCGACTATCTGATTACAGCGCTGCAAAAAACAGCTAGCGAGCGATCAACTAGGAATGACCCCAAAAAACCACACAAACTGAGGCTCATCAAATACTGGGTATTATTTTACGTCTAAATATATTATTGTCTTATTTATTAATCTGGTGACCAAAAAACAATGTAGACTAGTCATGTTGACTCGTACAATTTAATTAATAATTCATACTGATTTTCCCAGTACAATCTAGACAAAATTCTGGTGAGTACAATGCACAACTAGAATGCAGCATGCATTGTATATAGGCTCATAAATGGGAAGGAGGGAAACTTATGTGATTATAAGCTCTGTGAGTACAAAACAATTCAATTGTTTTGTGGGGACCTATTGGAGCAATCCCCCCAAACGTGAATGCCAAGTGTGCGCCCCCAGAAGTGGCTGGTTTAGCCGTGTGACTGTTCCCAATATTCTGTGTGCGACCGTATCTGTGTCTGCATACAAAATGTTACACTACAGTGATTTCCTAGAAAACACTAATGTACTATTTCGGATGAAGATACAGCTGCAGAAGTATACAAAATATGGGCATGCCACATATTTTAATCAGCAAAAGCTGCTTGTGCGTCTTATTCGTATAGAGATGCGTATAAGATACATTTTCTGCAAAAGAAGAGATGCCCGATGCTAACAGTGTTGCACGGGACCCGTCACCTCACTAATGCCAGGCATACCCCGATTCATGGCGTGTTGAGGCTAGATGTATGAGAACACATCTGTAGTTATCGGTAGCACACAACATTTCCTGCAGCTGAAAGACTATGTGGAAATCAATGCCATGAATATTTTCACAATCTTTTTGCTTCCTGGTTCCCATCTCCAATGAAGTAAATGTGAAGGAAATAATGATTCTCATCGGGAAGTGGGAGCAGTGATCCTACTCAATAGACTTGATGCTGAACTTTTACATTTTCCGTACATGTATGTTGAATCATCCACTGGACCTGTTGCGCCAAAAAATGTCATTTGGAGAGCAGCAACACATACCAGGTGCTTCTCTGCCCCAATGTGTTATCACTGCAGCGCATGCATTGCCTGGAAATGTTCCCAATATTTACCTTACTGGTTATTTGCATCATAGTGAAATGCAGCATGTTTACAGTCTTGCCATGGTTTTAATGTGAGAACTGCAGTTCTTGCAGCATTAACAGATTGTCGAATTTGTGTTGCTGCTGGAGACTCAATTGCTATCAAAGCTGCAGTTTGTACAGCATTGGCTGACTGGTGGGTTTGTCCTGCAGCTGGGGACTCCATGGCAGTATCAGCAGATTGGCGAGCTAGCCTTTATTGAGTGATTCTCTCTCGAGTGGCTGCTTGTCTTTCTTGTTAAGCTGCAAAGCGTGCTTGTACTTCCTCTGAAGTCTCCTCATGTCTCGATACTCTTACTTCTAGCAGGTGAGGAGCTGCGACCAAGACTGGATCATTTTTATGGTGGCGTTGCTTTTCTCAAACTCAGGGGGTCACTCCGACCTTATCATACACTAGCTATTTTTTGCAGCACTGCGATCAAGTCAAAACTCAGCAAAACTGTGCATGCACCACAATGCACAGGTGAATCGTGCGGGTACAAAGCGGATGGATTCAATGAAGAATCCATTCGCACAGCCGATCGCAAGAAGATCGTCAGGAAGAAAGCGTTTATGGGTGTCAACTGACCGTTTTCATGGAGTGGTTGGAAAAACGCAGGAGAGTCCAAGCGTTTGCAGGGCGGTTGTCTGACATCAATTCCAGGACTGGACAGACTGAAGTGATTGAAGCGGCTGAGTAAGTTCAGACCTACTCAGAAACTGCACAAAACTTTTTTGTACCACTCGGCTGCACAAGCGTTCGCACTCTTGCAAAGCAAAAATACACTCCCCCATAGGCAGCGACTATCTGATCGCAGTACTGCAAAAAACAGCTAGCGAGCGATCAACTCGGAATGACCCCCTTAGTCTGTAGTTGTGCTTTAACAGTGAATGGTCCTGAAAAGAGCCACACTTTTGAAGGCTGAAATGTGAAAAGTAGGAAACACTGCCGTTCCAGGAACCTATAGCGGACACAGACGCTCAGTGAACACAGACGCACCGGTCTCATGGTAACGTGCAGTGAACACAGATGCAGTAATCACACAGCCGCCTATGCTGCGACCGGATCTCTCGCGGCAGCGCTTAGTGAACAATGACGCAGCGGCCTATGCTGCGACCGAGTCCCCTCTGGTAGCATCTAAGACGGAAGCGAGGAATCAGATCGTGGCGGGAGACTCGGCGGAAACTGGCCATGAACCGGGGAAGGGGCGACCAGGAGAACGTCCGACTCCCCACCGCTGACATCAACCCTAGGGATAGCGGCCTCATGCTATTCCTGGTGCCTTATGATCCCTAAGGCCTAGCGCTGGAGCACCCGTGGTGGCGTAGTGTCAGCTACTGTTTGGTAGTCTCCTCCCAAAACAGTGCAGCTGTGTCTGTATTCCATCTACTAAGCGGAATCGATGCCTTACCTTCCCTCCGTGCTCTGGCCACAGCCTGGTAATGTCTGATGGACCTGCTAGTATAGCTGACACAGACGCCTACCGAGACAGCACTGTACTCGTGGGTAAGCGTTGTTGCGACCCGGCGGAGAGTTGCTGGAGCGACTCTTTCCAATATGCATATAAGACACTGTTTGGAAAAATCACTCAAAAAAAAAACAAAAACGTAACACTATAAAAGTAAAATAAGAAAGCTTGGGCTGCTAATGAAACAGCAGCCCTCTGACCATGGTCGGGCTCCTGCCGCACCAAACAAAAAACTGACTTGCCTGAGCCAGGGGGCGGGATATATGGACAGGCCCGTTGCATCCTGGGAGGCCAGAAAGCTTTGATCGTTTGGTGCCAATCCGCTGTCGCTCCATCATATCCCATTGTTATCCTGTGGATAACCTGTGGACCCTGCCGAAGAGAAGAAACAATTCATTCACAAACGGATAACAACGCAAATTAGGAGTAAATGACAGTGCAGGCAGGCATATTCTCTGACTATTTGGAATGGGGTATATATGAGGAGCAGATCGACTTACAGAACAGAAATCAGTTTAGCTTCCAAAATCACAGAGGGTACAGAACTCTGCAGACCAACAATGGACACCATGGCTAGTAACTGTCAGTGCAGGTGCAGTGTGACAGTCAATCCTCCAACTCACTGCTCTTCCATTGGAGCTCAGCCTGCCCCTCACTGGTACATATCAGACTGTGCCTTAATTTCCGTTTTTGGCACTGGGAGACATCATAAATGAAATTGCTTAAATTAAAATTTTAATTCAAAGACTACACGGTCCAGTTGGTGGCCACCATGTAGACCTCCATGGCTCTGATGAAGTTCAAATCTAAGGAAAACCCTAATCCTGGTCAAACTACAACACCATACTAAATTTGGTGAAGCTAGGTACAAAACTCTGGTCCTGCATAAAGGACAAGCAGACACACACAATTTCTTGCTTTTATAGATTTAAGCGCACTCATGCTAATATACAATGATTCATTGAGGAGGAAGACATTCCATTATTCTCTTAATACAGGAGGGGCCAAGAGATTGAAGGCATGTGTGCTATAAATTATATTCTTATGCATGACTCACTGAAGTAATATATTTAGTAACAATGAATATTATAAGACTATAAGCTACATGCCAAAAACAAGAATTTACTCACCAGTAATTCTATTTCTCATAGTCCGTAGTGGATGCTGGGGACTCCGTAAGGACCATGGGGATTATACCAAAGCTCCCAAACGGGCGGGAGAGTGCGGATGACTCTGCAGCACCGAATGAGAGAACTCAAGGTCCTCCTCAGCCAGGGTATCAAATTTGTAGAATTTAGCAAACGTGTTTGCCCCTGACCAAGTAGCAGCTCGGCAAAGTTGAAGAGCCGAGACCCCTCGGGCAGCCGCCCAAGAAGAGCCCACTTTCCTTGTGGAATGGGCTTTTACCGATTTAGGATGCGGCAGTCCAGCCGCAGAATGTGCAAGCTGAATCGTACTACAGATCCAGCGAGCAATAGTCTGCTTAGAAGCAGGTGCACCCAACTTGTTGGGCGCATACAGGATAAAAAGCGAGTCAGTTTTCCTGACTCCAGCTGTCCTGGAAACATAAATTTTTAGGGCCCTGACTACATCCAACAACTTGGAAGCCTCCAAGTCATTCGTAGCCGCAGGCACCACGATAGGTTGGTTCAGATGAAAAGCTGATACCACTTTTGGAAGAAACTGGGGACGAGTCCTCAATTCTGCCCTATCCATATGGAAAATCAGATAAGGGCTTTTACATGACAAAGCCGCCAATTCTGAAACCCGCCTGGCCGAAACCAAGGCCAACAACATGACCACTTTCCACGTGAGATATTTTAAATCCACGGTTTTCAGTGGCTCAAACCAATGTGACTTTAGGAAATCCAACACCACGTTGAGATCCCAAGGTGCCACTGGAGGCACAAAAGGGGGCTGAATATGCAGCACTCCCTTAACAAAAGTCTGAACTTCAGGTAGTGAAGCCAATTCTCTCTGGAAGAAAATCGACAGAGCCGAAATCTGGACCTTAATGGAACCCAATTTAAGGCCCATAGTCACCCCTGACTGTAGGAAGTGCAGGAACCGGCCCAGCTGAAATTCTTCCGTTGGGGCCTTCCTGGCCTCACACCACGCAACATATTTTCGCCATATGCGGTGATAATGGTTCGCGGTTACTTCTTTCCTAGCTTTTATCAGCGTAGGAATGACTTCCTCCGGAATGCCCTTTTCCTTCAGGATCCGGTGTTCAACCGCCATGCCGTCAAACGCAGCCGCGGTAAGTCTTGGAACAGACAGGGCCCCTGCTGCAGTAGGTCCTGTCTGAGCGGTAGAGGCCATGGGTCCTCTGACATCATTTCTTGAAGTTCCGGATACCACGCTCTTCTTGGCCAATCCGGAACAATGAGTATAGTTCTTACTCCTCTTCTCCTTATTATCCTCAGTACCTTTGGTATGAGAGGAAGAGGAGGGAACACATAAACCGATCGGTACACCCACGGTGTTACCAGAGCGTCCACAGCTATCGCCTGCGGGTCTCTTGACCTGGCGCAATATTTTTCTAGCTTTTTGTTTAGGCGGGACGCCATCATGTCCACCTGTGGTTTTTCCCACTGGTTTACAATCATTTGAAAGACTTCTGGATGAAGTCCCCACTCTCCCGGGTGGAGGCCGTGCCTGCTGAGGAAGTCTGCTTCCCAGTTGTCCACTCCCGGAATGAACACTGCTGACAGTGCTAACACGTGATTTTCCGCCCATCGGAGAATCCTTGTGGCTTCTGCCATCGCCGTCCTGCTTCTCGTGCCGCCCTGATGATTTACATGGGCGACCGCCGTGATGTTGTCTGACTGGATCAGTACCGGCTGGTTTTGAAGCAGGGGTTTTGCCTGACTTAGGGCATTGTAAATGGCCCTCAGTTCCAGAATATTTATGTGCAGGGAAGTCTCCTGACTTTACCATAGTCCTTGGAAGTTTCTTCCCTGTGTGACTGCTCCCCAGCCTCGAAGGCTGGCATCCGTGGTCACCAGGACCCAGTCCTGTATGCCGAATCTGCGGCCCTCTTGAAGATGAGCACTCTGCAGCCACCACAGCAGAGACACCCTTGTCCTCGGAGACAGGGTTATCAGACGATGCATCTGAAGATGCGATCCGGACCACTTGTCCAACAGGTCCCACTGAAAGGTTCTTGCATGAAACCTGCCGAATGGAATCGCTTCGTAGGAAGCTACCAATTTTCCCAGGATCCGCGTGCAGTGATGCACCGACACCTGTTTTGGTTTTAGGAGGCCTCTGACTAGAGATGACAGCTCCTTGGCCTTCTCCTCCGGGAGAAACACTTTTCTCTGTTCTGTGTCCAGAACCATCCCTAGGAATAGCAGGCGTGTCGTAGGGACCAGCTGTGACTTTGGAATGTTTAGAATCCAGCCGTGCTGTTGTAGCACTTCCCGAGATAGTGCTACCCCTACCAACAACTGCTCTCTGGACCTCGCCTTTATCAGGAGATCGTCCAAGTACGGGATAATTAAAACTC
Organism: Pseudophryne corroboree; assembly: GCF_028390025.1. Taxonomy (NCBI): domain Eukaryota; kingdom Metazoa; phylum Chordata; class Amphibia; order Anura; family Myobatrachidae; genus Pseudophryne; species Pseudophryne corroboree. The sequence continues at coordinate 690,052,169 of NC_086447.1, read as the reverse complement.
CCTTCCTTCGAAGGAGTATCATCATTTCCGCCATTACCTTGGTAAAGACCCTCGGAGCCGTGGAGAGACCGAACGGCAACGTCTGGAATTGGTAATGACAATCTTGTACCACAAACCTGAGGTACTCCTGGTGAGGATGGTAAATGAAGACATGTAGGTAAGCATCCTTGATGTCCAGCGATACCATGTAATCTCCCTCGTCCAGGCTCGCAATAACCGCCCTGAGCGATTCCATCTTGAACTTGAATTTTTTGATATATGTGTTCAAGGATTTCAAATTTAAAATGGGTCTCACCGAACCGTCCGGTTTCGGTACCACAAACATTGTGGAATAGTAACCCCTTTCTTGTTGAAGTAGGGGCACCTTTACTATCACTTGTTGTGAATACAGCTTTTGAATTGCCTGTAACACTGCCTCCCTGCCCGAGGGAGTGGTTGGCAAGGCAGATTTGAGGAAACGGCGGGGGGGAGACGTCTCGAATTCCAGTTTGTTCCCCTGAGATACTATTTGAAGGATCCAGGGATCCACCCGTGAGCGAGCCCACTGCTTGCTGAAATGCTTGAGACGGGCCCCCACCATACCTGGCTCTGCCTGTGGAGCCCCAGCGTCATGCTGTGGACTTAGAGGAAGCGGGGGAGGACTTTTGCTCCTGGGAACTGGCTGTATGCTGCAGCTTTTTTCCTCTACCTCTGCCTCTGGGCAGAAAGGACGCGCCTTTAACCCGCTTGCCCCTATTGGGCCGAAAGGACTGTACCTGATAATACGGTGCTTTCTTTGGTTGTGAGGGAACATGGGGCAAAAATGTAGACTTCCCAGCTGTTGCTGTGGAAACGAGGTCCGAGAGACCATACCCGAACAATTCCTCACCCTTATAAGGCAGAACTTCCATGTGTCGTTTGGAATCTGCATCACCTGTCCACTGCCGAGTCCATAACCCTCTCCTGGCAGAAATGGACATTGCACTAATTTTGGATGCCAGCCGGCAAATATCCCTCTGTGCATCCCTCATGTATAAGTGCGTCTTTTATATGCTCTACGTTCAGCAAAATAGTGTCCCTGTCTAGGGTATCTATATTTTCTGACAGGGAATCTGACCACGCAGCAGCAGCGCTGCACATCCAGGCTGAAGCTATAGCCGGTCTCAGTATCACACCTGTGTGTGTATATATAGATTTCAGGATAGCCTCCTGCTTTCTATCAGCAGATTCCTTCAGGGCGGCCGTATCCCGAGACGGTAGTGCCACCTTCTTCGACAAGCGTGTGAGCGCTTTATCCACCCTAGGGGATGTTTCCCAGCGTGACCTATCCTCTGGCGGGAAAGGGTACGCCATTAGTAACCTCTTAGAAATTACCATCTTTTTATCAGGGGAAGCCCACGCTACTTCACACACTTCATTTAACTCTTCAGATGGAGGAAAAGCTACTGGTAGTTTTTTCTCTCCAAACATTATACCCTTTTTTGTGGTACCGGGGGTAACATCAGAAATGTGCAACACATTTTTCATTGCCTCAATCATGTAACGTGTGGCCCTACTGGAAGTTACATTAGTCTCTTCGTCGTCGACACTGGAGTCAGTATCCGTGTCGACATCTGTGTCAACCATCTGAGGTAGCAGGCGTTTTAGAGCCCCTGATGGTTTTTGAGACACCTGGGCAGGCACAGGCTGAGAAGCCGGCTGTCCCACATTAGGTATGTCGTCAAACCTTTTATGTAAGGAGTCGACACTATCACGTAATTCCTTCCACAGCACCATCCACTCAGGTGTCGACCCTGCAGGGGGTGACATCACATTTACAGGCATCTGCTCCGCCTCCACATAAGCTTCCTCATCAAACATGTCGACAGCTGTACCGACACACCGCAAACACACAGGGAATGCTCTGACAGAGGACAGGACCCCACAAAGCCCTTTGGAGAGACAGAGAGAGAGTATGCCAGCACACACCAGAGCGCTATATAACACTGGGATCCCACTATCAATGAGTGTTTTCCCTATAGCTGCTTTTTTATATATAGTACATATATATATATATATCTATACTGCGCCTAAATTTAGTGCCCCCCCCTCTCTTTTTTACCCTTCTGTAGTTTCTCAGACTGCAGGGGAGAGCCAGGGAGCTTCCTTCCAGCGGAACTGTGAGGGAAAAATGGCGCCAGTGTGCTGAGGGAGAAGCCCCGCCCCCTTTTCGGCGGAATTTCTCCCGCTTTTTCTGTGATACTGGCAGGGGTAATTTTACATCTATATAGCCTCTGGGACTATATATGATGTATATTTTGCCAGCCAAGGTGTTAACTATTGCCCTCAGGGCGCCCCCCCCAGCGCCCTGCACCCATCAGTGACCGAAGTATGAGGTGTACATGAGGAGCAATGGCGCACAGCTGCAGTGCTGTGCGCTACCTTGGTGAAGACTGAAGTCTTCTGCCGCCGATTTTCCGGACCTTCTTCGTGCTTCTGGCTCTGTAAGGGGGGCGGCGGCGCGGCTCCGGGAACGAACACCAAGGTCGGGTCCTGCGGTCGATCCCTCTGGAGCTAATGGTGTCCAGTAGCCTAAGAAGCCCAAACTACCACCTGTTAGGTAGGTTCGCTTCTTCTCCCCTTAGTCCCTCGCTGCAGTGAGTCTGTTGCCAGCAGATCTCACTGAAAATAAAAAACCTAAATATACTTTCTTTCTAGGTGCTCAGGAGAGCCCCTAGTGTGCATCCAGCTCGGCCGGGCACAAGAATCTAACTGAGGTCTGGAGGAGGGTCTTAGTGGGAGGAGCCAGTGCACACCAGTAGTCTAAAAGCTTTCTTTGTAGTTGTGCCCAGTCTCCTGCGGAGCAGCTAATCCCCATGGTCCTTACGGAGTCCCCAGCATCCACTTAGGACGTTAGAGAAAGTCTGTAGACATCACTTCTAATTAGTGTTTGGCCATTTCAGATATACCCAATGTTAACAGGTGCATAAAATAAAGCATACAGACGTGCAATCTCCACAGTCATTATCAGCAAAATGGGTCATACTGGAGGGTTCAGTGATTTTCCACATGCCACTGACACAGGCTGCCACATTGCTAACATGGATCCATTGATGCCTCTTAAATTATTCAAATATCTACTTTTCCTACTCCACTATTTGTAGTTCCCATCACAAGGAGTCTAAGGACAGGCGGCAGCTGTGACAGTGCTATGGGTGGGGCCAGGTGGCAGCTCGGGTAGTGCTGGTGACAGGCAGCAATTGGAACAGAGCTGGGGGTTCAGGCAGTCAGCAGTTAGGGTAGAGCTGGGGACTGAGGCAGGGAGCAGCAGGTGTAGGGAGGGGGAAGATAAGGGCGGGCAGTGCTGGGGGTCGGAAGGTGGTGAGGACAGGCAACAATTTGGGTAGTACTGTGAGCAGGTAACAGTTGGGGTGGAAATTGAGGGGGTAAGGCTAGAGATAGCAGCTGGGGCAGTACTGGGGTCAAGGAGTGGGTTAGGGGCAGGCAGTGCTGGGGATAGGGAGGGGGTAAGTGTAGCTAGCTGCTGGGGCAGTGCTGGGGGCAAGGAGGGGATACAAGAGTCCCTCAAAAACTGTAGCACATAAAATATGAGCTAGAGAGTGTAATCACTGGCTTTCAGCAGTATGAGGCACCACAGACCACAGCCAGAAATCTTTGAATCCTAAAAAAACATTTATGCTTGAAGTCGCCACAGATACAGAACAGGACCTTGAGAACAGGAATGTGGACTTGTTTGCCATTCCCGTGCTGTTGCAAGGTTATCTCATGAAGTGGGACCCATTGCACTGCTGTCCAGAACAGTGAGACTGGAAGATCAGTTAAGAAACATTCGCTGATCTGACACTTTAGGTGATTTGTGGCTAAAATGAGACAACGCAAAAAGGGCCTGAAGGATTCCATATCCTGTGTTATTTATTTATTATTTATTACCAGTTATTTATATAGCGCACGCATATTCCGCCGCGCTTTACAGACAATATTTTCTCATTCACATCAGTCCCTGCCCCAGTGGAGCTTACAATCTATGTTCCCTATCACATGTACACACATACACAATCACACTAGGGTTAATTTTTATTTTTTTTGTTGGGAGCCAATTAACCTACCAGTATATTTTTGGATTGTGGGAGGAAACCGGAGTACCCGGAGGAAACCCACGCAAGCACGGGGAGAATATACAAACTCCGCACAGTTAGGGCCATGGTGGGAATCGAACCCATGACCTCAGTGCTGTGAGGCAGTAATGCTAACCATTACACCATCCGTACTGCCCTGAAGATTTATCAATCTTCAGACATGCCTCACTAGATACTCTTGCTAAGGACCAGTGGGGCAGATGTATTAAGCCTGGAGAAGGGATAAAGAAGTGATAAGTACAAGGTGATAACGCACCAGCCAGTCAGCTCCTGTCAATTTTCAAATCCGTAATGATTGGCTGGTGCGTTATCACCTTGCGCTTATCACTTCTTTATCCCTTCTCCAGGTTACTACATCTCCCCCACTGTTCCTAATGTCTACTAGTCCGCTATAAAACCAGCAATTGGACCAGCTTCAAAAATGCATGATGGTGCTGGCATCTACCAGCAAGTTGCGGAGGTGTCTTGGGGAACTCATCTGTGGAAGGTGTAACAAATTGAAACACCTTTCACCTACAGGTATTGTTTTATGGCTGATAAGCATAGACAGGTCTCTCCTTTGATGCTTGCAGGATACAGTCTTCATCACCCCTTCCAATATAGTCTATATCCATGCTGCGCAGATAAGTCATTTGATCAGAGCTAGACAGTGGGCAGGAAAAATAAGAATTTACTCACCGGTAATTCTATTTCTCATAGTCCGTAGTGGATGCTGGGGACTCCGTAAGGACCATGGGGATTAGCGGCTCCGCAGGAGACAGGGCACAACTACAAAGAAAGCTTTAGACTACTGGTGTGCACTGGCTCCTCCCACTAAGACCCTCCTCCAGACCTCAGTTAAGATACTGTGCCCGGAAGAGCTGACACAATTAGGAAGGATTTTGAATCCCGGGTAAGACTCATACCAGCCACACCAATCACACCGTATAACTCGTGATACAATACCCAGTTAACAGTATGAAATATAACTGAGCCTCTCAACAGATGGCTCAACAATAACCCTTTAGTTAAGCAATAACTATATACAAGTATTGCAGACAATCCGCACTTGGGATGGGCGCCCAGCATCCACTACGGACTATGAGAAATAGAATTACCGGTGAGTAAATTCTTATTTTCTCTAACGTCCTAAGTGGATGCTGGGGACTCCGTAAGGACCATGGGGATTATACCAAAGTTCCCAAACGGGCGGGAGTGTGCAGATGACTCTGCAGCACCGAATGAGAGAACTCAAGGTCCTCCTCAGCCAGGGTATCACATTTGTAGAATTTAGCAAACGTGTTTGCCCCTGACCAAGTAGCAGCTCGGCAAAGTTGAAGAGCCGAGACCCCTCGGGCAGCCGCCCAAGAAGAGCCCACTTTCCTCGTGGAATGGGCTTTTACTGATTTAGGACGCGGCAGTCCAGCCGCAAAATGTGCAAGCTGAATCGTACTACAGATCCAGCGAGTAATAGTCTGCTTAGAAGCAGGAGCACCCATCTTGTTGGATGCATACAGGATAAAGAGCGAGTCAGTCTTCCTGACTCCAGCTGTCCTGGAAACATAAATTTTTAGGGCCCTGACTACGTCCAGCAACTTGGAATCCTCCAAGTCATTTGTAGCCGCAGGCACCACGATAGGTTGGTTCAGATGAAAAGCTGATACCACTTTGGGGAGAAACTGGGGACGAGTCCTCAATTCTGCCCTATCCATATGGAAAATCAGATAAGAGCTTTTACATGACAAAGCCGCCAATTCTGAAACACGCCTGGCCGAAGCCAAGGCCAACAACATGACCACTTTCCACGTGAGATATTTTAAATCCACGGTTTTCAGTGGCTCAAACCAATGTGACTTTAGGAAATCCAACACCACGTTGAGATCCCAAGGTGCCACTGGAGGCACAAAAGGGGGCTGAATATGCAGCACTCCCTTAACAAAAGTCTGAACTTCAGGTAGTGAAGCCAATTCTCTCTGGAAGAAAATCGACAGAGCCGAAATCTGGACCTTAATGGAACCCAATTTAAGGCCCATAGTCACCCCTGACTGTAGGAAGTGCAGGAACCGGCCCAGCTGAAATTCTTCCGTTGGGGCCTTCCTGGCCTCACACCACGCAACATATTTTCGCCATATGCGGTGATAATGGTTCGCGGTTACTTCTTTCCTAGCTTTTATCAGCGTAGGAATGACTTCCTCCGGAATGCCCTTTTCCTTCAGGATCCGGTGTTCAACCGCCATGCCGTCAAACGCAGCCGCGGTAAGTCTTGGAACAGACAGGGCCCCTGCTGCAGTAGGTCCTGTCTGAGCGGTAGAGGCCATGGGTCCTCTGACATCATTTCTTGAAGTTCCGCATACCACGCTCTTCTTGGCCAATCCGGAACAATGAGTATAGTTCTTACTCCTCTTCTCCTTATTATCCTCAGTACCTTTGGTATGAGAGGAAGAGGAGGGAACACATAAACCGATCGGTACACCCACGGTGTTACCAGAGCGTCCACAGCTATCGCCTGCGGGTCTCTTGACCTGGCGCAATATTTTTCTAGCTTTTTGTTTAGGCGGGACGCCATCATGTCCACCTGTGGTTTTTCCCACTGGTTTACAATCATTTGAAAGACTTATGGATGAAGTCCCCACTCTCCCGGGTGGAGGTCGTGCCTGCTGAGGAAGTCTGCTTCCCAGTTGTCCACTCCCGGAATGAACACTGCTGACAGTGCTAACACGTGATTTTCCGCCCATCGGAGAATCCTTGTGGCTTCTGCCATCGCCGTCCTGCTTCTCGTGCCGCCCTGTCGATTTACATGGGCGACTGCCGTGATGTTGTCTGACTGGATCAGTACCGGCTGGTTTTGAAGCAGGGGTTTTGCCTGACTTAGGGCATTGTAAATGGCCCTCAGTTCCAGAATATTTATGTGCAGGGAAGTCTCCTGACTTGTCCATAGTCCTTGGAAGTTTCTTCCCTGTGTGACTGCTCCCCAGCCTCGAAGGCTGGCATCCGTGGTCACCAGGACCCAGTCCTGTATGCCGAATCTGCGGCCCTCTTGAAGATGAGCACTCTGCAGCCACCACAGCAGAGACACCCTTGTCCTTGGAGACAGGGTTATCAGACGATGCATCTGAAGATGCGATCCGGACCACTTGTCCAACAGGTCCCACTGAAAGGTTCTTGCATGAAACCTGCCGAGTGGAATCGCTTCGTAGGAAGCTACCATTTTTCCCAGGATCCGCGTGCAGTGATGCACCGACACCTGTTTTGGTTTTAGGAGGCCTCTGACTAGAGATGACAGCTCCTTGGCCTTCTCCTCCGGGAGAAACACTTTTCTCTGTTCTGTGTCCAGAACCATCCCTAGGAACAGCAGGCGTGTCGTAGGGACCAGCTGTGACTTTGGAATGTTTAGAATCCAGCCGTGCTGTTGCAGCACTTCCCGAGATAGTGCTACCCCTACCAATAACTGTTCTCTGGACCTCGCCTTTATCAGGAGATCGTCCAAGTACGGGATAATTAAAACTCCCTTCCTTCGAAGGAGTATCATCATTTCCGCCATTACCTTGGTAAAGACCCTCGGAGCCGTGGAGAGACCGAACGGCAACGTCTGGAATTGGTAATGACAATCTTGTACCACAAACCTGAGGTACTCCTGGTGAGGATGGTAAATGGGGACATGTAGGTAAGCATCCTTGATGTCCAGCGATACCATGTAATCTCCCTCGTCCAGGCTCGCAATAACCGCCCTGAGCGATTCCATCTTGAACTTGAATTTTTTGATATATGTGTTCAAGGATTTCAAATTTAAAATGGGTCTCACCGAACCATCCGGTTTCGGTACCACAAACATTGTGGAATAGTAACCCCTTCCTTGTTGAAGTAGGGGCACCTTTACTATCACTTGTTGTGAATACAGCTTTTGAATTGCCTGTAACACTGCCTCCCTGCCTGAGGGAGTGGTTGGCAAGGCAGATTTGAGGAAACGGCGGGGGGGAGACGTCTCGAATTTCAGTTTGTACCCCTGAGATACTATTTGAAGGATCCAGGGATCCACCCGTGAGCGAGCCCACTGCTTGCTGAAATGCTTGAGACGGGCCCCCACCGTACCTGGCTCTGCCTGTGGAGCCCCAGCGTCATGCTGTGGACTTTGAGGAAGCGGGGGAGGACTTTTGCTCCTGGGAACTGGCTGTATGTTGCAGCTTTTTCCCTCTACCTCTGCCTCTGGGCAGAAAGGACGCGCCTTTAACCCGCTTGCCCCTATTGGGCCGAAAGGACTGTACCTGATAATACGGTGCTTTCTTTGGTTGTGAGGGAACATGGGGCAAAAATGTAGACTTCCCAGCTGTTGCTGTGGAAACGAGGTCCGAGAGACCATCCCCGAACAATTCCTCACCCTTATAAGGCAGAACTTCCATGTGTCGTTTGGAATCTGCATCACCTGTCCACTGCCGAGTCCATAACCCTCTCCTGGCAGAAATGGACATTGCACTAATTTTGGATGCCAGCCGGCAAATATCCCTCTGTGCATCCCTCATGTATAAAAGTGCGTCTTTTATATGCTCTACGTTCAGCAAAATAGTGTCCCTATCTAGGGTATCTATATTTTCTGACAGGGAATCTGACCACGCAGCAGCAGCGCTGCACATCCAGGCTGAAGCTATAGCCGGTCTCAGTATCACACCTGTGTGTGTATATATAGATTTCAGGATAGCCTCCTGCTTTCTATCAGCAGATTCCTTCAGGGCGGCCGTATCCGGAGACGGTAGTGCCACCTTCTTCGACAAGCGTGTGAGCGCCTTATCCACCCTAGGGGATGTTTCCCAGCGTGACCTATCCTCTGGCGGGAAAGGGTGCGCCATTAGTAACCTCTTAGAAATTACCATCTTTTTATCAGGGGAAGCCCACGCTTCTTCACACACTTCATTTAACTCTTCAGATGGAGGAAAAGCTACTGTTAGTTTTTTCTCTCCAAACATTATACCCTTTTTTGTGGTACCGGGGGTAACATCAGAAATGTGTAACACATTTTTCATTGCCTCAATCATGTAACGTGTGGCCCTACTGGAAGTTACATTAGTCTCATCGTCGTCGACACTGGAGTCAGTATCCGTGTCGACATCTGTGTCAACCATCTGAGGTAGCGGGCGTTTTAGAGCCCCTGATGGTTTTTGAGACGCCTGGGCAGGCACAGGCTGAGAAGCCGGCTGTCCCACATTAGGTATGTCGTCAAACCTTTTATGTAAGGAGTCGACACTATCACGTAATTCCTTCCACAGCACCATCCACTCAGGTGTCGACCCCGCAGGGGGTGACATCACATTTACAGGCATCTGCTCCGCCTCCACATAAGCCTCCTCATCAAACATGTCGACACAGCCGTACCGACACACTGCAAACACACAGGGAATGCTCTGACAGAGGACAGGACCCCACAAAGCCCTTTGGAGAGACAGAGAGAGAGTATGCCAGCACACACCAGAGCGCTATATAACACTGGGATCCCACTATCAATGAGTGTTTTCCCTATAGCTGCTTTTTTATATATATATATTACACACATATATATATATAATATATATATATATATATATATATATATATATATATCTCTATACTGCGCCTAAATTTAGTGCCCCCCCTCTCTTTTTTACCCTTCTGTAGTATTCTCAGACTGCAGGGGAGAGCCAGGGAGCTTCCTTCCAGCGGAACTGTGAGGGAAAAATGGCGCCAGTGTGCTGAGGGAGAAGCCCCGCCCCCTTTTCGGCTGACTTTCTCCCGCTTTTTCTGTTATACTGGCAGGGGTAATTTTACATCTATATAGCCCCTAGGACTATATATGATGCATATTTTGCCAGCCAAGGTGTTATCTATTGCCCTCAGGACGCCCCCCCCCCAGCGCCCTGCACCCATCAGTGACCGAAGTATGAGGTGTACATGAGGAGCAATGGCGCACAGCTGCAGTGCTGTGCGCTACCTTGGTGAAGACCGAAGTCTTCTGCCGCCGATTTTCCGGACCTTCTTCGTGCTTCTGGCTCTGCAAGGGGGACGGCGGCGCGGCTCCGCGAACAAACACCAAGGTCGGGTCCTGCGGTCAATCCCTCTGGAGCTAATGGTGTCCAGTAGCCTAAGAAGCCCAAACTACCACCTGTTAGGTAGGTTCGCTTCTTCTCCCCTTAGTCCCTCGCTGCAGTGAGTCTGTTGCCAGCAGATCTCACTGAAAATAAAAAACCTAAATATACTTTCTTTCTAGGTGCTCAGGAGAGCCTCTAGTGTGCACCCTTCTCGGCCGGGCACAAAAATCTAACTGAGGTCTGGAGGAGGGTCTTAGTGGGAGGAGCCAGTGCACACCAGTAGTCTAAAGCTTTCTTTGTAGTTGTGCCCAGTCTCCTGCGGAGCCGCTAATCCCCATGGTCCTTACGGAGTCCCCAGCATCCACTTAGGACGTTAGAGAAAACATGTATGTATTATTTATACGCATATGTTGGCAGTAAGACCTCCTACCCACTGAAGCCTTTTTGTAGTAGAAAGTTCTAATTAAGCTTTTTGTAGCAGTTACCTTTCTAGAATTGACTTAACGAGCTCAAAGATGCTGCGCATCCATGATTACCCCCAGCTTTTCACCTAGATCTTTTATGATCTTAAAAATGAGGGTGGGCAGGATGACATAATATACTCTTAGGATAGTGTTCTCTCCTGCCGACTCTGACATCAACTCCAAAGGTGTGCTGTACACAGCAAGCTCCAACACAGGCTCCAGACTGTGCGCCGTACACAGAAATCTCCATCATCTCCAGGCTGTATGCCGTACACAGCAAGCTCCAACGTCAGCTCCATGCTGTGACTATACACAGCAAGCTCCATCAGCTTTGCGCTATACACAGCAAGCGCTATGACTGAACATGTTACTACAAAAGCTCCTTTTTCTTGTTACGACGCCATCATCCATGAAAAAGTGTTTTAAGGCAGAAAAATTAAAAAACACACAGATAGGCAGCACATACTGACTGGTTTATTTATAAAAATGGAAGTTCTTTGTGGTATAATATTATAATATAATTTATATATATAAAATTATTTTGCTGACTTTGCTTCCAGAGCTATTTTACAACTCTGTAGTGAGTGCTGTAAGTGATGACAGGCTATGTTCACACGCTTCAGTAAATCAGAAATTTATAAACATAACCATAAAAAAAAAAAAATATGGTAAAATAAATGCACTATTGTAATACAAGATCTGGAGCAAATTTACAGCAGATACTCAAGAATGTTCTTGTGATTGGTAGCTTTCAACTCTGATCGCAGTAGTGTGATATTTAGGGGTCAATTCAATTAGCCACAAGGGGGATGAGTTGCCTTTGTATTGGTGTAGAAACAGTGTCAAATGCACCTCAACTCACCCCTCACGTCCCGATCTTACCTCAGACTGGTGGATGCTACACAAACCGAAGTTCTAAAGATTTAGGGGGTTAGCCCAACTACTGTAGCTAGGTTTTATGAATTTTTAACAGCTTATTTTTACCGGACCTATCCAATTGTTACTGCTGAAAATCCCAGTTTTTCATGCGAAAATACATAGGATCTGTGAAAAGCTGTGGACCTATGTTTTTTCGCTGCTGTGATTGCTGAAAACTAGCCTGTTATCAAGGATTTGGCTTTGCCTTCCTGAGGTGAACCTCAATAAGCACCAACATCAGGGCTAATTGGATAGCCACCACCAAATCCATTATGCACTGTAAATTTCCGCGCGGAATTGGATACCGGCCTTAGTCTGGAGCAGAGAAAAGAAAGGGGGCAGGATGGAAAGTTTGAACTATGTCAAGGGTTTTAACAAGTTACAGCATGTAGACATTCTATAAAGAAAGAGGAGTATTACAAGATGGGGACATGCGCTGAAACTGGATAGAGGTAGGTTCAAAGAAACTTTGAGGAAAAAGTACTTCACAGAAAGGGTAGTGGATAAGTGGAAGATTCCCATAAGAGGTGGTAGAGGCTAGGACTATAGAGCAATTTAAACATGCTAGGGATAGGCATAATGGTATCCCTACAAAGAACTAAGGATCAAATAGGGTTGAAGTCACCAAAAGGTTAAAAAAAGGGTAGACTAGATGGGCCAAGTGGTTTTTATTTGCTGTCAAATTCTATGTTTCTACGTAAGTTAATCAAATTTCTGATTTACTGAAGCGTGTGAACATAGCCTGTCATCACTTACAGCACTCACTACAGAGTTGTAAAATAGCTCTGGAAGCAAAGTCAGCAAAATAATTTTTCATTGGGTGCTCACCTCCTCTAGGAGGTGAGCACTTTGCAGCCACCATAGAAGAGACACCCTGGCCCTGGGGGACAGTGTTATCTTTTGATGTAATTGTAGATAGGACCCGGACCATTTGTCCAGAAGGTCCCATTGAAACGACCTCGCATGGAACCTGCCGAAGGGGATGGCCTCGTAGGCTGCCACCATTTTCCCCAGAACACGAGTGAATTGATGAACTGACACTCTTTTTGGCTTTAGCAGGTCTCTGACCATGTTCTGGAGGTCCTGGGCTTTTTCCAACGGGAGAAAAACCTTCTTTTGTTCCGTGTCCAGTATCATACCTAGGAACGCTAGTCGAGTTGTTGAAACCAACTGTGACTTCGGTAGATTGAGAATCCAAACGTGTTGCTGGAGTACTCTCAGAGAGAGTGACACGTTTCTCAGCAATTGCTCTTTTGATCTAGCCTTTATCAGGAGATCGTCCAAGTATGGGATAATTGTGACTCCTTGCTTGCGCAGGACCACCATCATTTCCGCCATTATCTTGGTGAAAATCCTCGGGCCCATGGAAAGCCCAAACGGCAACGTCTGAAACTGGTAATGACAATCCTGTACAGCGAATCTCAGGTACTCCTGATGAGAGGGATATATGGGGACATGAAGGTAAGCATCCTTTATGTCCAGTGACACCATAAAATCACCCCCTCCAGGCTGGCTATTACCGCTCGGAGCGATTCCATCTTGAATATGAATCTTTTCAAGTACAGGTTTAGGGATTTTAGATTTAAAATGGGTCTGACCGAACCATCCGGCTTCGGGACCACAAAGAGGGTCGAATAGTACCCTTTTCCCTGTTGGTTCAGGGGAACCCTGATAATTACTTGCTGTTGACACAGCGTTTGAATTGCAGCTAACACTACATCCCGCTCTGGGGTAGAAATTGGTAAGGTCGACTTGAAAAATCGGCGTGGGGCACCTCTTCGAATTCCAGTTTGTAGCCTTGGAAAACTATATCCAACGCCCAAAGATTCATGACTGACCTGACCCAGACCTGGCTGAAGAGTCGAAGGCGTGCCCCCACTGGTGCGGACTCCCGCAGGGGAGCCCCAGCGTCATGCAGTGGGTTTTGTAGAAGCCGGGGAGGACTTCTGTTCCTGGGCACAAGCCGAAGCAGGTGTTCTCTTTCCTCTACCCTTACCTCTGGCAAGGAAGGAGGATCCCCGACCTCTTCTGGACTTTTGCGACCGAAAGGACTGCATGTGATATTGTTGAGTTTTCTTTTGCTGTTGGGGAATAAAAGGTAAAAAGGTAGATTTACCCGCGGTAGCTGTGGAAACCAGGTCCGCGAGCCCATCCCCAAACACGTCACCCTTATAGGGTAAAACCTCCATATGCTTTTTCGAATCCGCATCACCCGTCCATTGGCAGGTCCATAAGGATCGTCTCGCTGAAATAGCCATGGCATTGGCTCTGGAACCCAGCAACCCAATGTCCCTTTGAGCGTCTCTCATATACAAGACTGCGTCTTTAATATGGGCTAGAGTTAACAAAATAGCATCCCTATCTAGGGTATCAAGGTCAGCCGACAGGGTATCTGTCCAAGCTGCAACTGCGCTACATACCCATGCCGACGCAATTGCCGGTCTGAGCAAAGCACCAGTATGTGAATAAATAGACTTTAATGTAGTCTCCTGCCTGCGGTCCGCAGGGTCCTTGAGGGCCGCTGTGTCTGGAGACGGCAGCGCCACTTTCTTGGACAGGCGTGTTAAAGCCTTGTCCACAGTGGGAGAGGATTCCCAACGTACCCTGTCCTGTGTAGCCTCTTATCTGGAGTCTCCCAAGCTTTTTCAAATAACTCGTTAAGTTCATGAGATGGGGGAAAGTTTATTATCTGTTTCTTTCCCTTAAACATGTGTACCCTTTGTCAAAGTCAGAAAAATGTCTCAATGCACGTTGCCATATTTGCACCGCACACTGGTCCGTGCTGCGCGTGCGTGCGCTCTCCCGTGGATGCGCATACCCGCAATAACGTGCACTCGCAGGCGCGGTATGCGTATTTACGGTAGAGTTTATGTAGTCGTAGCGTGCGACTCATTCGTTACAAATGTTCACAATTAATGTAGTTTATAGATCACGGTCCCTTTGATAGATTCTGAAAGTTTGGTTAAAATACAATGTCCCAGAGCTGAGGAATCCCTCTTTATATCGTACAAAGGGTCTAACAGGAATCATACAGCAGTGTTTGGTACCCATCGGAAGAGTATTTAATTAGCAATATTCCGGTGTTGGTTTGGAGCGTATTAATCGCTCGTGCGAATAGTTATGGACATAAGAAGTTTATGTCCATTTCTATTATTTACACATACTCAGGTATGCGGCGGGAAACCCAGTTTCCCACCCACCTGAGCTGTTGGAAATCGTCACAGCCCACCTGTATGAATCACCCTATGACCTTTTGTTATGATGCAGGGCCGAATTCCTTCGGCCAATGGACAATGGGATTGTAGGACCAGGAGATTGCATTGTGTGTAGGGCATAAATAGGCAGGCCGACCACATCCAGCTCTCACTCCCTCATCAACGGTTATCTGCCGATAGCCGGGAGCTGGATATCGAGGCGCAGGCGATCATACCCTTTGTGCGTAAGTTTCTCTCCGTTATCATTGTCTTTCTGTGAGCCAATTTCTCTCATCTCATCTCTCTCTCTCTCTCTCTCTCTCTCTCTGGTCTGTTCTCTCATATCTCCCCTAGACTAGGCTAGTATTGTATTGTATTAGATAGTATTGTATTGTATTGCATTTAGGTCAATGTAGTATTGTCTTATTGTATTTATTGTTTAGTTCTGTGGTTAGGAAGTCTCTGTTATATTGTAGTGTATCATTTGTACTGTTATCCCCTTTTTACAAGTATAATAGATATAATACAGTTAATAGGCTTTGGAACCTAAACCAGCATCTGTGTATTTCCTATAGTGTTAAGTGTTCACTTGAGCGTCGGTGACGCTCAAGCAGCTTTGTAGTTAGTCAGGTTACACAAGGTTGCACTTACACCCTGTACTCACATTAAGGTATTCAGTGTATTTCATTGGTATAAGGTTTTATCATAAAGGTATAGTGTTGTGAGCGTCTGCATCGCTGGTGACCTCCTCGTGGTCTCGAGCGTAAGCTACGCCATAGCGAATCATTACCCTAGACATAACCAATAACGTGTCCTGTGATCCCTGGGCCGTGAGCGAACGTGACGCTTGAGCGTCTCGCCTACGGCTGAGCGATCGTTACGCAACTAGCGTACCATTACGGTACTTCTTAAGTAAACAGCGTACAGTGTTCTTAGCTTCATAAAGGGTTGTTTATACGACAAAGGAATTTAGCATTGTCAATTGCGGGCTCGTCCTATACTTCTCACATCTGCACTAGGTAGATCAGCAGACATTATCCCTCCAGCAAAGGGTGGGAGGTTGTCTCATAGTGCTGGCGGGATAAGCGTCTGCTTCGCTTAGATAAAGAGTGCTGAAGGAATCCGGGAACCGGAAGTAAGAACAAAACGCTTGTGTCTTTTTAAAACTGTTTATTTTTCTTTTGTCTTGCGTACGCATACATACCTGCATTTCTTTTCACTTGTGTATTTCATTTTTCGTATATCACTATTCCTGTTTGCCAAATTTTATAGTTGATAGAAAGTGCTAAAAAGAGATTTGCTGTTATTTAATAGTAGAGGTGATAGTTAAAGTATAGAACAAACACACGGTTTGTCTGAGATACAAGGCAGTCAGTGTGGATTGCGGTAGATGATCAGGGATCATTTACATTGATAAAAATATATTGTGTTACGGTGGATCCTTTGCATTGCGTACACGTGTCGCTAACAAAGACTAGCGTACGCAATCCAAAAGGCAGACGCACGCAGCGTACATTACGCAACGTAGCGTCCGGTTACGCTCACGTAGCTCAAGTCACGAAAAAGTTGAATTAGCGCAAAGCGATAATTAGCGCAAGGCGATAAGTAACGCACAGCGGTAGATAACGCGAAGCGGTAAATAACGCAAATCTATTTTTAGAAAATCTGAAATTTAGTTTAACAGATCCTGCTCCTAATTGGTAACACTCTTGGGCTAAAGACAAATTTCTGCGCAGAAATAGATATAGAAACAAAAGTGTACATGTGTTGAGTGAGTGTGTTTTGTATACAAAAGTTTATATAACTTTAAGGTGGAACCAAAAGGAAAGCCGGGTACTCGTCAAGGGACATACGTGTAAGTGACATATACAGTGGCTAGGGAGGCATCCCTGGTTAAATAATATTTGAGCATTAGAGTATAGCGGACCATAAGGTAACAAGACCAGGAGGTCATAAGGTAACAAGACCAGGAGGTCATAAGGTAACAGACCAGGAGGTCATAAGGTAACAAAGAGGTCCGCTATAAAAGTCCAGTGGCACAACGCCTGGGGTGTTGGTGCAGAACCCATATAGGCCATACAAGCTCTGGCTGAAGGAATCGCAGCCGGAAACATAGATTCCATTGATCTTTCAGTACATGACAAGTAGTGCTCGTGTACTGAACGATTGGACCGCACGTAATTGTGTGCAGTAGTTAGTAATCTGACCTAATACCATTAGAGTAAAGTGGTCACAAACGCTATCTGTACATTCTGACGTGATTTGTGTAATTTTTTATTTTTGGAAGGGAAGTTCGCTGGTCACTCAGGAACTATCTAACAACCCCAACTTTACTGGAAAGAGTAAGTGTCCTGCGGGTAACCCTCATATGTTCCAGTAAACTAAAGGTTCACAGGGGCCCTAGGTTGGGTCCAGCAGCTCTGGCTACAGTGATTGCAGCACAGGCCAACGTGGGCGAGAAGTAAGTGGGGTACTTGATAAACCACCACCGCCGGCCTGCCCAAGGACATCTTGGTTTGTTTGTAAGGGTTCGCTGAAAGCCTTGATATTCAAGGAGGAATAAGCAACGCCTGCAGATTATGGGGGCCATTTGTTCAGGTAGGGGGCGATCAACCCTGGTTCAGGTTGATTCTGTGAACCGACCAGTTGGGTCGGCACGATATGTAATGTGTGAAAAATATGGAATTCACACCGAATCTTTATGTGATGAATGGGAGAGAATGACTGTACAAGACAGGGACAAGTTCCCAAGAATAGGTAGCTTTAGTCCAGAAGTGTTACAAAATTTAAGGAGGAGGATATGTCTCGTAAAATCAACAAAGAGACGAATTCAACATCATGATTGTTTACAGTTATGGCACCAGGAAGGTGAGATACAGAGAGGTTTGGCTCTGGCGGCAGGATCTGGGGCAGTCAGGAAGTTTATTGCCACAGCTCCTCCTCCACCATACATTGCAGGAGAGAAGTTGATTGCGGAGAGAAACGCACTGGGTTGTAAAACACAAACTCTTAGTAACCATGTAAATGTTAATGATGTTAACCAAATAACTCATGCAAGTATTAACCCGTGCAAGATGTACCCTGTTTTGAACCTTCCTCAGGAGTGTGATCAAGATGACGATTCAGCAACAATTTCAGCTCTCTCTCTTGCAGCCACCATAGCAGAGACCACAGTAGGCACAGCGACACCCACGAGATTAGTGAAAGCCCCTAGCGGAGGGATAGGTGAGGTCGTGTCAACGGGTAAGTACGGCACCATGCACTACACTGAAACAATTGTACCACAACAAGCTGTAGAATCTACACAGGAAGAGGCTGTTAGAATTGCTCCTGTAAGGGTAATAGCAGTTCCCAATGGAAAAACAGATGTGTCTGGAGCCACTCCCATAAGGAACATTGCCATGTACACTCCATTTTCCAGAATGGAATTAAGAACAATAGTGTCCGAATTTCCTGACCCCAGGAAGGATTTAGTTGCTAGCCAAAAATACATCAGGGATCTAGGTAACACCGTAGAACCCAACAACAAGGATTGGCAGATACTGCTAAGAGCTTGTTTACCTTCCAATGTTGATGCAACTCAGTTTTTAGCTGATTGTGCATTGGATAAAGATGTACCGCTTACAGACGTGTACAACAAGGATAATGTAAAGAGGATAAATTTACAGCTAAAAGAGTATTTCCCAGCCGTTGTTAAATGGAATAAAATATTTTCCATTAAGCAAAAGGAGTCCGAAACGGCAACAGAATATTTTCACCGGGCACTATTAGAAATGGCAAAGTACACTGGTATAGAAGACATTAAGACCAACCCAAACCATCGGGAAGTAGCAGTATCTGTACTGATGGATGGTTTAAAGGAAACATTAAAGACTAGGGTTCAGACCACGCAACCGTGCTGGCGAGGTCGGTCAGTGTCCGGCTTGAGAGAGGCTGCTATTGATCACGACAGAAACATCACTAGGCACAGGGAATCGCAAAGTGATAAGTTGATGTCCGTAAGTATACAGGCGCTGACCACAAGGCAGCCTGCATATGTACCACCGAATCCTGTGGGTAAGGCAAGTGTAATAACATGTTTTTCTTGTAACAGACCGGGACACTTTGCACGAGAATGTAGAACAAAGAATGTACAAAGGTCTTTTCAACCCCCTAGACAACAACACAACACACGACATTGGGAGCAGGGTCCACAGAGGCGGAGTTTTGAGCCACATACAGGGGAAACAAAAAGATATCCCCCGAACAGAGATTGGCATGCCTCTGGTAGTTCCCAGCTAACTCCCTCACAAGTAGTTGCTGCCAGCGGGATTCAGGGAGGTCAGCATACCCAATAGGGGTGTGGCCATACCTGTAATCTGCAGCCAGTTAAGTTGATTGCTAGTCTTGGAAGCGAACCAGAAATTGCAATCAATGTAGCTGGTAAAACTTTAAACTTTCTTGTAGACACAGGGGCGGCCAAGTCAGTGATAAATTCGACAGTGGGCATGAGAACCACTGGTAGGACAATTCCAGCCATGGGAGTAACAGGAGTAGTCCAGCACTACCCTGTTAGCAAACCAGCCGAGATTACAATAGGGCCTTTGCATACCAAGCATTCCTTTTTGCTGGCTGCATCTGCACCAACTAATCTCCTGGGAAGAGACTTACTATGTAAAATGGGTTGCGTCATTTATTGTACCCCTGAAGGTGTATTCTTGGACATTCCTGAGAATCACGCTCAGGAAGTACGAGACATGTTAGACTCCCCATCAAAATTAATGTCACATTCCATTATGACAAATAGGAATCCATCCCAAGTAGAAGAGATGATATCTCAGATACCAGAGTCACTTTGGACAAAAGATGGACAGGACACTGGATTAATGGCAAACGTAGCTCCAGTAGTTGTGCAAGTAAAAGATGGTAGGATAGCTCCAAAAATCCCACAGTATCCTCTGAA
Organism: Pseudophryne corroboree; assembly: GCF_028390025.1. Taxonomy (NCBI): domain Eukaryota; kingdom Metazoa; phylum Chordata; class Amphibia; order Anura; family Myobatrachidae; genus Pseudophryne; species Pseudophryne corroboree. The sequence goes on along the minus strand of NC_086447.1, from coordinate 690,032,504 downwards.
GCCAGAGGTGGAGCTAGGAGTTTTTCCCGTAATAGAGCGCTTGCTACAACAGGGCATTCTAGTAAGAACGTCCAGCACCGCAAATAGTCCCATCTTCCCTGTTAAAAAGAGTGGGGGGAGGGGTTACAGGCTAGTGCAGGATCTAAGGGGGATTAACAAAATAGTTGAGAGTCAGTTCCCCGTAGTGCCTAATCCAGCTGTCATCCTAATGCAAATTCCTCCCACTGCCAAATTTTTCACTGTTATTGACCTCTGCTCCGCTTTCTTTTCGGTACCTCTGCACCCTGACAGCCAATATTTGTTTGCATTCACATACAGAGGAGTCCAATACACGTGGACTCGGTTACCCCAAGGTTTCATAGATAGTCCAAGTATATTTTCTCAGGCTTTGCATGATTGTTTACAGTCTTTCCAACCAGACAGTGGATCAGTATTGATACAGTATGTGGACGATTTATTACTGTGTTCAGATTCACTGGAAGCATCTCTGAAGGATACGAAACAGCTCCTGTTTCATCTTTCAGACACAGGTCACAAGGTTTCCAAAGACAAGTTACAATTATGCCAAACTAAGGTAAAATATTTGGGACACTGTCTAACACAAGGACTGAGACACCTGACCGCTGATAGAATCCAAGCCATTAGAGACATGACACTGCCACAAACCCAGCAACAGATCAGGACGTTTTTAGGAATGTGTGGGTATTGCCGTAATTGGATCCCAGGGTTTTCCATATTGGCGCTACCTTTGCAGGAAATGGTCTCTTCAAACAAACCTGATCGGATTTCGCATACAGACGAATCTGAAACAGCATTTGAGAGACTCAAACAGTGCCTAACGCAGGCACCAGCACTAGGTATGCCAGACTATGGGAAACCCTTTGAACTATACGGAACAGAAAGTGCTGGGTGCGCAGCAGGTGTACTAACACAAAAACACGGTGATGCCAGCAGGCCAATTGCATACTACAGCGCCCAACTAGATACGGTAGCGCGATCCCTCCCCACATGCTTGCGTAGCGTTGCGGCGATAGCATTGCTAGTGACAAAAAGCGAAGATGTCGTGCTAGGCCACAACCTCACAATCCATACACCGCATGCGGTATCTGCCTTATTGAATTCTGCCCAAACCAGACACGTCTCATCTGCAAGGTTTACAAGATGGGAATTGGCATTAATGGCCCCCGTAAACATCACCATAAGGAGATGCAGCGCATTAAATCCTGCAACATTTCTCCCAGGTGTGCCTGGTCAGACACAAAGGGTGGAAGGTGAGAGTGATGGGGAAGGAGGATTTAATGCAAAGGAAGATACACATGATTGTATGGAATATTTGACCCAAAATTTTACCGCAAGGCCTGACATCAGTGACAATCCACTGGAAGATGCAGAACTCACGTTCTACACGGATGGTAGTTGTCACAGACAGTCAGACTCGGGAGACTTGTGTACTGGATACGCAGTCGTAGATGACCAAGACACCATAGAAGCGGAACCGCTAGGCCCACCTCACTCAGCCCAGGTTGCTGAACTGGTCGCCCTAACCAGAGCATGTGAATTGGCTAAGGGTAAGTCAGCCAATATCTACACCGATTCCAGATACGCGTTCGGGGTAGTCCATGATTTCGGAGCCCTATGGCGGCTCAGAAATTTCATGACGGCAGCTGGTACACCGATAGCGCATGCAGCTCACATAAAAAGGCTTCTAACAGCGATACAGGAACCCGACAGAGTGGCTGTTATCAAATGTAAAGCACATACATATAGCCAAGACCCAGTATCCCTTGGTAACAGCCGAGCAGACGAAGCCGCAAAGCTTGCAGCTGCTACCCCCACACGGACAGACACCACACAGTTGATGGTATTTAATACCATCAACACACAGAAGTTGTGTGAGATGCAGAATCTGTGTTCCACACAGGAAAGAGCAGTCTGGAAGGCAAAGGGATATGGCCAGGAGTCCTCAGGGCTCTGGACGGATGGACATGGTAAACCAGTGGCCCCCAGGGCATACCTTCCATGTCTGGCTGAAGCAGCTCACGGGCTGACTCATCTAGGCAAGGAGGGGATGTGCAAATTGGTAAGAGCATACTGGTGCGCCCCAGGATTCTCCTCTCATGCGAGTAAAAGAGCAATGTCATGCCTTACCTGTCTGAGAAAGAATATTGGAAAAGCAATACCTACAGAACCATCCCATATCCCACCTGCCGGCGGCCCTTTCCAGGTAATACAAATTGACTTCATTCAATTACCCCCATGTCGAAATTTGAAATATGTACTTGTCTGTATAGATGTTTTCTCGAATTGGGTCGAGGCTTTTCCAGCAGCTACAAATACCGCTATGTTTACAGCTAAGAAAATTGTGCAGGAATTTGTATGTAGATATGGTATCCCTAGAATCATTGAAAGTGATAGGGGTACCCATTTTACAGGTGATGTCTTTCAAGGAATGTGTAAATTGATGGGTATTGATAGCAAGCTGCACACTCCGTACCGTCCACAGGCGAGTGCGAAGGTCGAAAGAGTGAACAGCACTATTAAAAATAAATTGAGTAAAGTAATGGCAGAGACAGGATTGACGTGGCCAGAAGCTTTACCCATTGTTTTGTATAGCATCAGAACCACTCCCAGGTCCCCTCTTAATCTGTCTCCTTTTGAAATCTTGTTTGGTCGACAACCGCATGTCATGATTAACCCTCAGGATGATTTGAAATGTAACAATGAAGTAACTGTAAAGTACTTGATTAACATGAGTAAACAGTTGAGGAATCAAAATGATAATCTGAAGTTGGTGATTCCTGATTTACCAGATAGTAATTGTCATGACATTGAACCTGGGGATTATGTAATGATACGAAATTTTCTACGCTCAGGTTGTCTTATTGATAGATGGGAAGGACCATACCAGGTCTTATTGACTAGCACCACAGCATTGAAGGTTGCTGAGAGAGAGACTTGGGTCCATTCATCCCACTGCAAAAAGGTTGCTGATCCAGAGAAGTCCCGCGATAAGGAACAGACGGTAGAGGTTGTATCACTGGAGTGTCTGTTCCAGGAGGATTGAGGCGGCACCTGAGCCTTGAAAATCGAAAGCAGCTGTCGACTCCCCTCTCCCTTTTATTGTTTTTCTCCACTTCCCAGCCCCTCTCCCTTAAAATTTCTTTTTCCCCCTTCTCATTCTTCTCTATTTCCTCCTCAAAGATGGACTCGCCCCAAGAGACTGTGATCCGGATTTTGATGTTAACCATGATGTTGACCAGAGCAGTCTGTTCCGGCGAGAGTACCATAGAGGTCGAAAGAGGTTCTGGAATGGGTTCCGATTATGATGATGGAGGCGTAGTTTTCCAAGATCAACCAAACCAACAAGCAAAGGCGAGTATCAGAAAACGATCCGATAGAAGAAATTGTGATGGATTGTTAGCTGAAGAAAATTGTATCTGTAGGCTCTGTGATAATCCGGTTGAAGATGGATGCATAAAGAAATGCCAATCTAGTTTTAATATCCATATAGACCGGCATCCATTGAGTGACTATCACTCCTTAGTGGGTAACGTGTTAAACCAAACAGATTGTTGGGTATGCTCTCAAGTACCTCAGGGTCACAGCAAATCAGGGCTAGTACCATTTCCTTTAACGTTAGGGGAGGTACTTGAGCTAAGTGGTGGGAGACCGGTGGACCGGAGGTTTAATATCTCCAGCCCTCCTAGTTTGAAGCTCCACCAATACCATGTGGATAGGTCCCTCTTATGTTTTAACATCTCCAATCCCAGAAAACCGGGAAATTGGGAAGTGTCATGGAGCAACCTTACCATGACCTTTTCACACAGAGCAGATAGAATGCCTACAGATACAGAGCTCGTACGCCACATAGCCAGTAGAGGAAAATCTTTCCGGTATCGATATACCTTAGGAAATAGGATTACTAGAGTTGGAGAGGTATCACCAGGATACTGTGCACATATCGTACAAACCGATACGTGCATTAAGCAGTTGGAAGAATTAGGGTCAGGAGATTTCACCTGGAAGGTTTGTAACATGGTCATGTCCTTCTCCGTCCCTTATGTTCTCCCCGATGATGCATATTTCATATGCGGGAGAAAGGCGTACAAGTGGCTTGCCCCAAACTCTGAAGGATTGTGTTACATTGGAAAAGTATTGCCTGAAGTGATGACTGTTACACATGACAAAATGAAGGACATACACCGTGGTGCCCAAGCTCCTTATACTCACACTCATTACGAGCACCGAGTTAAAAGACAACTGTCAGAAAGGTTAGAGCATCCGGCCTCTGATCTTATCCATGAATCCACCGGGATTCAGGTTCTGGTAGCGTTAGATTTCACTCGTACCGCTCGAGGTGTGATGAATTATAGATACATTTCCGCACTCGCCAATTTGTTAGATAATATCACTGAAATGTATGATGACACGTTTAGATACACTGGAAGAGAACTTCAAGCTTACAAAACAGAACTAGTTCAGCATAGGATGGTTCTTAATTATCTTACAGCAGTAACAGGCGGATATTGTGTTACATTGGCAACACAGTACGGCATAAAGTGTTGCACGTATATCACAAATAGCACCGAGGATCCGGTAGAGGTCATAGACCAAAAGATGGACGATATTCTCCAATTGAAGTGGGAATTTCGTCGAAAACACAATCTCACCCTTGCTGCTGTAGGTAATGAGCTGACTAGTTGGGTGTCATGGTTGAACCCGCGAAATTGGTTCTCCGGTTTGGGAGAGTGGGCTCAAGGAGTCATAATGGATGTTGGAAAGTTTCTACTATGTATCTTGGGTGTCGTTATATCGATTGGATTGATATTTAGATGCGGGCAGGCTTTAATGAGGTGCAAACAAAGTACAAAAGTGATGAGCTTGAGGAGTGAGGAAACTGTAATTAACCTGGATTTGATTTATGACCCAATGATAGAAACCAGAATGTGATGAAAAATGCGATTATGCGGTCCGTTTCTTTCACCTGTTTTTCTGCTTTTCTCCCAGATACAAAGACCCCCTTGGACGAGGAAGCTGACGAGACGAGATGTATACAGACAACGGATTGACCAAAGAAGAAGATTTGACAACTTTAAATATGGACACTTGATGAACTTTGCCATGGATCCCCAGTTTCCCTAGTATTTTTAAACTCACGCTAGCCCAACATTTTTGTAAATCTGATGGCACTGACAAAGCTTGTTGCTCATGCCTAAGGAGCAAAACAGCGCAAAGAAGACGACTCTCAACAGATACCGAACACAACTTCGACGACAGATGTACATTTCCCTGACATAGAATATCATTGCATTTTTCGTAAGTGTTCTTTATCTTCATCTCTACAACCCTCAGGTAACGACACACATAGACGATAGGGAATTCAGGCACAGATATCAGCAACCACATACCTCCCCCATTCATGTATCATCAACTAAAATGTGCATCCCCATTTTGTTACAACCACAGCCGAAATGAGCTCGGTAGAGTTTGACAGCCCATCCACAGACCTGTACCACAGGATAAGAAGGAATTCAAATGTATACTTCGCAATACCTCGAAGCTTGATTTACCACACGTACAGCACGATGATACATGACCCCCCAAACATGGATTCATACACACATGCTTCTACTTTCTCACTAGGTCATACCCTTTTCACACCTACTCCTCTCTTCTTCCTTACCCCACCATGGAAATCAATTAACCCCTGGCTTACATTTTTCTCCTTAAATGTTTTGTGGCAGTTATTATTGACTGCCAAAGGGTGGACTGTCAAAGTCAGAAAAATGTCTCAATGCACGTTGCCATATTTGCACCGCACACTGGTCCGTGCTGCGCGTGCGTGCGCTCTCCCGTGGATGCGCATACCCGCAATAACGTGCACTCGCAGGCGCGGTATGCGTATTTACGGTAGAGTTTATGTAGTCGTAGCGTGCGACTCATTCGTTACAAATGTTCACAATTAATGTAGTTTATAGATCACGGTCCCTTTGATAGATTCTGAAAGTTTGGTTAAAATACAATGTCCCAGAGCTGAGGAATCCCTCTTTATATCGTACAAAGGGTCTAACAGGAATCATACAGCAGTGTTTGGTACCCATCGGAAGAGTATTTAATTAGCAATATTCCGGTGTTGGTTTGGAGCGTATTAATCGCTCGTGCGAATAGTTATGGACATAAGAAGTTTATGTCCATTTCTATTATTTACACATACTCAGGTATGCGGCAGGAAACCCAGTTTCCCACCCACCTGAGCTGTTGGAAATCGTCACAGCCCACCTGTATGAATCACCCTATGACCTTTTGTTATGATGCAGGGCCGAATTCCTTCGGCCAATGGACAATGGGATTGTAGGACCAGGAGATTGCATTGTGTGTAGGGCATAAATAGGCAGGCCGACCACATCCAGCTCTCACTCCCTCATCAACGGTTATCTGCTGATAGCCGGGAGCTGGATATCGAGGCGCAGGCGATCATACCCTTTGTGCGTAAGTTTCTCTCCGTTATCATTGTCTTTCTGTGAGCCAATTTCTCTCATCTCATCTCTCTCTCTCTGGTCTGTTCTCTCATATCTCCCCTAGACTAGGCTAGTATTGTATTGTATTAGATAGTATTGTATTGTATTGCATTTAGGTCAATGTAGTATTGTCTTATTGTATTTATTGTTTAGTTCTGTGGTTAGGAAGTCTCTGTTATATTGTAGTGTATCATTTGTACTGTTATCCCCTTTTTACAAGTATAATAGATATAATACAGTTAATAGGCTTTGGAACCTAAACCAGCATCTGTGTATTTCCTATAGTGTTAAGTGTTCACTTGAGCGTCGGTGACGCTCAAGCAGCTTTGTAGTTAGTCAGGTTACACAAGGTTGCACTTACACCCTGTACTCACATTAAGGTATTCAGTGTATTTCATTGGTATAAGGTTTTATCATAAAGGTATAGTGTTGTGAGCGTCTGCATCGCTGGTGACCTCCTCGTGGTCTCGAGCGTAAGCTACGCCATAGCGAATCATTACCCTAGACATAACCAATAACGTGTCCTGTGATCCCTGGGCCGTGAGCGAACGTGACGCTTGAGCGTCTCGCCTACGGCTGAGCGATCGTTACGCAACTAGCGTACCATTACGGTACTTCTTAAGTAAACAGCGTACAGTGTTCTTAGCTTCATAAAGGGTTGTTTATACGACAAAGGAATTTAGCATTGTCACCTTGTGTCTGGAACAGAGGGTTCATCAGCAATATGCAACACATCTCTTATTGCAATAATCATACACTGAATACTCTGTCACCTTAGGGTGCAATCTAGCTTCATCATAGTCGACACTGGAATCAGAGTCCGTGTCAGTATCTGTGTCCACAATTAGTGACAAGGGACGCTTTTGAGACCCCGACGGGCCCTGTGAGTCGGTCCAATCCGAGGATTGACCCCCTGATGCCTCCCTGGATTCAGATTTATCTAGCCTCTTATGTAAAGATGCCACACTTGCATTCAACATATGCCACATGTCCATCCATTCCTGAGTCTGCACTACCGACGGGGACACACCACTCATCTGCTCTACCTCCTCCTTGGAGAAGCCTTCCGCTTCAGACATGCCGACACGCACGTACAGACACCACCCACACACAGGGATATACCTATAAGGGGACAAATCCCCAACCAGGCCCTTAGGAGAGACAGAGAGAGAGTATGCCAGCACACACCCAGCGCCAAACTGACACCGGAAAATCCAGACAGCGCTTTTATATTATTATATAATGCCAATCTTCCCACTCACTGCGCTCCAATGTGCCCCCCTCCTCTTTTTCAGCCCTCTGAAGTGTTCAGCAGGGGAGAGTCCGGGGAGCCAGCGTTCTCTGCAGCCTCTGTTGAGAAAATGGCGCTGGTTAGTGCTGAGGGATCAAGCTCTGCCCCGTCCAGCGGCGGGCTTTGGTCACTCTTCAATTTTAAGAAAATGGCGGGGGATCATTTAATGCCTAATGTGACCTTTTTTGCCCAAAAACGAGGTTTATTGCTGCCCAGGGCGCGCGCGCAAACCGCCCCCCCCCCCCCCCCTGCACCCATCAGTGCTTTCTGTGTATCTGTGTGTGGAAGCAATTTACCTCATGAAGATCTGAAGTATTCTGCCGCCTTTGACGTCTTCTTGCTTTTCATACTCACCCGGCTTCTATCTTCCGGCTCTGTGAGGAGGACGGCGGCGCGGCTCCGGGACGAACCCCAGGGTGAGACCTGTGTTCCGACTCCCTCTGGAGCTAATGGTGTCCAGTAGCCTAAGAAGCAGAGCCTATCATTTAAGTAGGTCTGCTCCTCTCCCCTCAGTCCCACGATGCAGGGAGCCTGTTGCCAGCAGTGCTCCCTGAAAATAAAAAACCTAACAAAATTCTTTTTTCCACAGAAAACTCAGGAGAGCTCTCTGCAGTGCACCCTTCTCCACAGGATCTAACTGAGGTCTGGAGGAGGGGCATAGAGGGAGGAGCCAGTGCACACCCATACTAAAAGTTCTTTATAGGTGCCCATGTCTCCTGCGGAGCCCGTCTATACCCCATGGTCCTTACGGAGTCCCCAGCATCCTCTAGGACGTAAGAGAAATGGGATCGGTATGCCTGGCGAACGGGATGAGTTAAGTATTCTAACCCCCCCCGCCACCTAAACCATCCTTACAGCAGGCTAACCCTAACCACTCCCCCTTAGCGCCTAACCCGTTAATGTCCAACCCTATTCCTCCCGGCTGTATTTACCATTGGGATTCGGGCGTAGGGATGTTGACATGTTCGGGATTCAGGCGCTGGTGTTCCGACGGGTGTCGAGATTCCAACTGCCGGGATCTAGACAGCCAGTATATTGAACATATACCGCTTAAACTAATGAACCAGTATCTGAGGCTCTAAATGTTAGCCCTACAATGAATATTTGCATCCTGAAAAGGCTTCTGTTGTATTCAATGCACCGTAACTGAAGTCTTTGTCCTGTGAAACACTGTACATGGGCAGTATTACAGGTTTAAAGGCAAGTGCTCAATGTCCTATTACATTTGCCATTCCCATCAGAGCCAGATCATTATGAAACTTTGCCGCCACCTAGGGAGCTGTAGGTATTGAGGAGTGGCTTGTATTTCTGCAATATGTTTTTGTGGGGTTTCTTGATAACAAAAGGAGGGAGCCCAAACTAACATCTTGTCAATGGCCACATGGGATCTCAGCAGACTCTGCTCATATTGGTGAAACAATCAACGTAGCCTATATGTGTTGCCTTTCCCATACCTCTTACATATACTGTATTTCTGTGTTAGCTAAATGATACAATAAAAAAAAAAGCCAGACTCATTATGAATGAGAAGGTTATACACATTAGATATGCAGTAGTTACATACAAGGATCAGTCAACATGTATCTTGCATTAAATAGTCAAACATTATGCTGTTTACAAAAATCTGTCAAAGCACCATAAGCCTTAGCTGACTATTAGGGTGTAACATTTAGCTCGTAATTAGAAATGCAAATTATATTTAATTATAGTCTTTTCAATTGACCAATCTGTTTCCGGTTCACCACATAGTGAACTTTATTATGTAAAAGGTAATTATAATTAAAGGGTTGGCTCTGTTAGTTAATATAGCCTTGTAAACCAGAAATTGCAAATAATGTAGTCATCAAAATTATTCTGAACAGCAGCATCAACATCAAAACTAATCTCTAAACTGAAAAATAAATAAAATCATTGGGGCAAATTCAATTGTTTTATGGGCACCCAGCAGGGCTATTCAATTGTTGCCCTGTTGAGCATGCATGCCCCCGTATGCGCACCCATTAGGACTGGGTTTAGCCGAAAAATAAACTTCTAAACCAGTTTAAAGAACAGGTTAGGTTGCTTAAAACCCACTGATTTTGCGCACAAGTGCGTCTACAATACTACTTGCACGCCTGAATGGTGCAACAATTAAATTGTTCGCTATCTAGTGGGGGCCAGGGAGACCAACAGTTGAATCAGCTCCAGTGTGTGTGATCACCCCATAAAGCATACATAAAAAACAAGCAAGACAGGAAGGAAGACAACCAATGTCTGACTTTCATGAATACTCAAATTAGCCACAGATCCGGTGTTTCCCTGATAATTTGTATTGATGTCAATAGATTCCTTGACTACTCAAATTCCACATTTTGTCCCAACTACCAGTCTTATTTAAGGTCTACTATCCCAAAATCGGTTGATGCAAAGTATACAAGTTAAAGGAGAAAAAAATAAATAACGCTCAATGGATTTTTGCCCTTGTTTACAGTCAAAAGATGCATTATTTTGATAGATTATACATTTAGTTTTAACCAAGCATTAGGAAATATTCTTTGTCAACAACCCATTTTTAGGTCAGCTCCCTTTAGTACTTTGGTAGTCAAAGACCAATTTCAAGTTTGTCTGCCCAGGCTAAACACGGTTTACAAAAAGGAAAACATTCTGGGACTACCTTAACTGAAATGAGAAGCACGTTACTGACCAGCACAGCTATAGGATGTTTAACTGGAGGTAATTTTGTTGTATTCAGCTTAGTGGATCACCAGTTCACACCTAGGGATAGATTTAGGGTTAGGCTGAGAGGGGGGGGGGGGATAGGTTTAGGCACCACCGGGGAGGGTTAGGAGTGAGGGATAGCATGCATAACCGACCCCTGTGATGATTCTGAACAGCGAGATGCCGTGGTCGGTTTTCTGACGCTGGCATTTCATCACCAAATCTTTTTAACCTGTATAGGTAGTGTGTGGTGACCTATATCCATTTTAGAATCATTAGTTTTCCCTAGTTTGTGGTGAGCAAGTTATTAATAAAGCTTTTCTAATTCTTTTCAGAGACGCAAGGTGTGTCAATTGGAAAATGTAGACGATTTCTTACAAGCATAACTGTTTAAACTTCCAGTCATCTCTGTCTTCTTGTAAAATGGTCTTGGGTGATTATCCAAAAAGGGAACAAAGTCCTGTACATCACACGCTTTAAAAAAAAATTTCCTTTTAAACTGGTCTGTTAAGAAATGTTCTTATATAAAAATGTAATTGCTTAGTAGCAATACCTTAATCTATGATTTAAGACCCACTAACATCTTGGTATTTTGGAGAAGTATATCGTTTGAATTTGTGTAGTTGTCCCGAGCATCACGGAGAATCGCCCTTGTGAATAAACTAAAAGTTAGACAACGCTTTTTGGAACCTAAACCAGATTAAGATACAAGGTTTATAATCAGGTGGTTAGAACTCTAGATCTGGCCTTTAACACCTGGAGATGTTGTCCATGCTTGCTCTAGATGGTCAGCAATTTACTCAAGATGACATTTAAGATTTTTGGGTATTAGAGCTAATTTTTAAGTTAAATCCTTAACAATTCCTATAGAACTGCCCCTTTATATAGGATTAACTACTTATTCTGGAGGATAGGTTAGTGGTTTGTGTGAATTATGAGCTACTGTAACGAGTAATGTGGGCCATACAGCAGACAAACTTTATTCCAACCATCCAACTGATCAACTTGTTTGTCCCACTAAAACTCCACACACCTAACCAACTTTATCCTCAGACCAGCCAACTTCTCTCCAACTTGTGATGTCATAGAAGTAGGTGTACACTACCTACTTCTGCATGTTTTGAATAATTTATTTTATTTTATTTCAATTAAAGTGTGAGTGTGGAGATGGGGGTGTACATTTTATTGACCTTGAAAGACAAAGGGGCCTATTTATCAAGTATCCTGAGGACCCAAGTGATGGCCTGTCTGGAGCATCCATAAGATTGATGGATATATACAAGCAGAGAAAACCAGCACTCTGCTAATGATGATAGTAGTGCCCAGGTTGCTCCCTAGATGAGCAAACATCCATACCCAGTAATATCGTGGCGAGGCGGCACTCACAAGACTTGTTATGAACAAATAAACTGACTGGGCAGTCAGATGCTAGATCAACATTTCAGTTTTAACAACTTTTTTTCAACATACTGAAAAAGGTTGTTAAAACTGAAAACTGATCTAGCATCTGACTGACGAGTCCATTTACTTATACATAACAATTCTTGGGGTCGATTCTATTCGGCAACTAATGAATAGCGCCGGGAATTAGCTCCCGACGCTATTCAATTCAGCAACTAATTACCTGCAATTGTCGGGAATTCTTCTCTCATCCCCGGGGGATGAGAAGAGAAACCCGACAAAAGTGCTGCCTCGCGGCCGGCGCGAGGCTGATTCTGTCGGGAATCAGCCTCGCGCCGGGGAGTTAAGTCGGAGAATGCCCGTTCTCCCGACAATTCAACCTGTTTTGTCGGCGAGAACGGGCCATCGCCGACGTAACTAGTTGCTGAATTGAATAGCGTCGGGAGCTAAGTCCCGGCGCTATTCATTAGTTGCCGAATAGAATCGACCCCCTTGTGGGTAACGCTTCACCACCGATGTGTATACACACACTATATGGCCAAAAGTATTCGGACGCCTGACCATTACACCAACAGTCACTGTAATGACATTGTATTCAAACATATATACCTTAATATTAAGTTGGTCCCCTATTTGCATCTATAACAGCTTACTCTCTTCTTGGAAGGCTTTCCAAAAGATTTTGGAGTGTTTGTGGGAATTTGTGCCCATTCATTCTGTAGAACATTTATGAGGTCAAGCACTGATGTTGGACGAGTAGGCATGGCTTGCAATCTCCATTCCAGTTTATTCCAAAGGTGCTTGGTAGGGTTGAGGTCAGGGTTCTGTGCAGACCAGTCAAGTTCTTCCAGACTGAAATCATCAAAACTGTTGCAACAGAGTTAGAAGAATAGCATTGTCCAAAATGTCTTGGTATGCTGAAGCACTAAGATTGCCCTTCACTGGAAAAGGGGACTACCCAAACCCTGAAAAACAGCCCTATACCATTATCCCTCATTCACCAAACTTCACAGTTGGTATAATGCAGTCCGGCAGGTAACGTTCTCCAGGCATCTGCCAAACCCGTCTCCACTGCTCCACAGTCCAGTGTCAGTGTGCTTTAGACCACTCCATCCTACCACTTGGCATTGGACTTGGTGATTTGAGGCTTGCATGCAGCTGCTTGGCAATGGAAACCCTTTCCATTAAGCTCCCGCCGCACAGTTTTTGTTCTTGTTTTAATGCCAGTGGAAGCTTGGAACTCTTCAGCTATGGAATTGGCAGAGCGTTGGCAACTTTTATGCATCATGCACCTTAGCAGTCGTTCACCCTGCTCTGTGATTCTACATCGTCTTGCGCTAAGTGGCTGAGTTGTTGTTGTTCCTAAATGCTTCCACTTTCTAATAATATCGCTTACAGTTGACCGTTGAATATCAGTCAGGGATGAAATTTCACAAACCGTTTTATTGCAAAGGAGACATCCTATCACAGTGCCACGCTTGAAGTTACTAAACTCTTCAAAATGACCCATTTTGCTTCATAAAGGTTTCCAAATGAAGACTGCATGGCTAGGTGCTTGTATTTTCTACACCTGTGGCAACGGGTCTGATTGAAACACCTGATTGCAATGATTAACAGGTGTGACCAAATACTTACGTGCTTATATTAAAAAAAATGTAGTTATGAGTCTTTACGTTAATAGAGCTCAAGTAGATAATTGAACTGCAATAAATATATGCAAAAAGTGGAAAGTCAGTGCGCTGGTCCAGCTGTGTGCAGAAGCTGCTGAGCGTGAACCCCAAATAAAAAAAAAAATGAGGATGTTAACCAGCGCTGTTTATTAGTATCTATATATCATGGTAATGGAATGGGTGGAGATTAAGTGTGTTGTGTGCAAAATGTACTTGTGTATTGTTTTGTAGAATATGTGAGTCAGGTATCATTGCTGTAGTATACATTATGAAGGAGTCCACAAAATACTCTAAAATTAAACTGACAATAAGGGTTATTTATTTAATATATCACTATGTCCCCATTACAATCTCTCCCGTCACCCTCTGCATCTCCAAGGCATCACCCTTTACCTGTCATATGGATACGGCAATTCCTATGAGGCCATGCCCACTTTCTCTGGAGCATGAACAATTAACCAGCGCCAGCAGCAAATTGCACCGGAAAGAAGCAACAATTGAATAGCTCCATTGGGCACCATCTACTAGCTGCCGGCGATAAAACAACTGAACACCGCCTATTGTATGGTAATTCTAAATATGATTTAGTGAATAAATGGTTTCAAATATATCACAAAACATGGATGCAGCCACTAGGACCTGTCCCAACTACATTGCACTAAGTTCAGGTACATCACAATAAATCACAGGATTCCCAAGATCCGGACATAAAGTGAAGATGTGACCAGTTGGAATCGGTCTTGCAGCGAGTATAATGGCACTCCCCTATTCCTGCTAACGTGTTGGAACAGAGATGACACGTGAATAAAAGGACATCCAACAATGTTCAATAAAACTTAGCATACCATGTGACTACACAGGTGTATATAGTAATTACCGCCCTGGAAATCACATCTTCTAATCTAGTTACTATGAAAGCCACCAGAAGCCCAAACATCTGCGACGTAATTCCATAGGTGCTTTCGTGTGAATGCAACATGTGTTCCACCTTGAGGTGCATCCCTATTAATGAGGAGTTACGCGAGACACGGAATGCAAATGCGCTCCACCACAGCCACAACTCCCCATCCGTCAAGAGTAATATCCCCATATAACACATTTTGCATAATACATTAGTTACCACATGTTAAAATCACAGTATTGCATAACAAAATAAATACAAAAACAACAATTTGTAGTTGACAAAGGAGGAGCGCTGCACATCCTGCTAATGGAACGCAACATGAGGACTACCGCGCAGCAATCGTCAAGGTAAGGCACATCACTTGATCCACTATTACACAACATTCTCACATGAAACAATTAAATCATTATTTTTAAGATAGCAAGGTTTCAGATATGAAGTTTAAAACACAGACAAAAAAATCATTTTAGTTGATCTATGAAAGCGTACCACCAAATGGTATCGCATCGCTCAGCCATAGAACGCTTATTGTTCAAAAAGTCAGGAAAACTGAGCAGCATCACATCACAGCCACTAGTATAGAATACTCATATAAACCAAATTTTCTTTAGCAAAGCTCCATAAAAGGTTTTATTCAATAGATCTCTGCCATCGGTGGCAAAATATTGATGGTTAACAGTCGATGACTATTCCTACATATGGGAGCAGATTCTACTTTTTTTGTGCTGGACGGCTGCAATTCAACTGTTCTGCTGTTTGGGCGCCCAGCAGCTGCGGAGGACACTTTTTTTTTTTTTTTTTGCAGCCTCCTGAGGTGAGAGAAACAAAAAATGTGTGCAAAGTCCCTCACTTTGGCCATCCAAACGAGAGCTTAGACGCAGTTTATAATATATCCAAATACCAGTCAGACTTCAATAACATGACAGGATAGATACTGTACATAAGATTTCACTTCAAACAAGAAGGCTGATCTAAGCCTCCATTGCGGCTGAAGTTGGAACCAACCAGACCAGTATAATCTTTGGTGTAATCACTATGCACATGAGGTGTTTATTGGGTCCTGGACACTTTATTACTAATGTACAGTAGTTAAAATCAAACAATGTACGTACATTTCAATTTGGAAGATTAAATTCTTCACTAGAAGTGCCATGAAATACTGGTAAAAATCAGGCAGTTTGGCAATTTTCAACCATAAAAGTCACCAATCTAGTTCAAAGGCTGAATAAATGGTTATTGAGCACGACTGAGTTCCTATTGTGGGTGCATCATTTATACACAGCGCAATCTAATAACCACAAACTTCCAGCTGGATTGGAACTAACCCAGTGGTTTCCATACTTTTTTTAATCACGGCACAGTAGAATATCAGAATTTTTTTCACGGCACCCCTAGGCCAAAACATTCTTATTGAGAAATGTAAAAAGAAATATTACATTAAGTAGATTGCGTTTATATGTCATCCTTAGGGTCAGTTGTGTGGTGAGGGACAAGATTTGCTTCTGTTTGGCCACATATATTATGACTGGCATCCACCAGCACTGGTTTTGCCTATTATATTGACCGTGAATAATTTGAATTAATCCTGGACCACCAACCCAGGGCACCCCTGCAAGTGTCCCGGGGCACCCCTGGGAGCCACGGCACACAGTTTGGGAACCTCTGAACTAACCCATTGTGGTGTGATAGGCCGAGCCTATGACCTCTGTGAACAGTGTACTCATCAACCAATCTGGAAGTGGGGAGGACCACACTTACCTCTTCTCAAGTACTGGTAAATTAATGTAAACTGGTCCTACATCAATCACGCAGGAAGATTCAAAAAACATGATTGGCTATAATTTTTTGATACTATTAAAACTTGGAAACTGACAAAG
Source organism: Pseudophryne corroboree (assembly GCF_028390025.1). Taxonomy (NCBI): domain Eukaryota; kingdom Metazoa; phylum Chordata; class Amphibia; order Anura; family Myobatrachidae; genus Pseudophryne; species Pseudophryne corroboree. Next base: position 690,016,146 of record NC_086447.1, on the reverse strand, counting down.
ATCCCGCATTGGCTTATTATCTCTACATACATCCAATCATAACTAACAATAGGTAAAACAAACATCACAATAATATTACTTTCAATAGGCTGCAAAGTGATAGCTTCGTTGGTGGCGCTCCCCAAGAGTCAAAAACAGTAGTACTTCTCTGTCTACTATTAAAACCTGTTTACACAACTAACATCAGACACTGACATGACAAATATCTATTCAGGTCTTCGTTACCATTAAATCGGACTTCCACACAATGACATATGAGGAGCCGTATGTCAGTGGCATTTAGAATTCTAGAACTTTGAGATTAGGGTGAAATAAACAGATTCTAAGGGAATACAATTGTGCAGGATATTCTGCCAGGCAATGCTACAATGCTCAGGTGTACACATACAGTATTCAGCACTTACATTAGTGCAGACATTGCAAGTTCTCCCTTGTGCCCCTTCAAACATGTATACATGGCATGTACATCACAACCATGTGTTACAATCCGATAGAGGGAAATGCAAACTAAACACACTCACGTTGAGTATTTGTGTACTATAATTTTATATATATATATATATATATATATATATATATATATATATATATATATATATATATATACATACACACACACACACATATATACACACACACATATATATATATATATATACATACACACACACACACACACACACATATATATATATATATACATACACATATATATATATATATATACACACACACATACATACATACATGCATACACACATACATACATACATACATACATACATGCATACATACATACATACATACACACATCAGTCCAATGAATTTGTGAAGAGCCTTTTCCATACTAAGCATTACCTGCTACTTTTTAAAGAAAAGCTTGTTTCTCTTATATGGTATAAGTCTTGTCAGGCAATACTCCGCTGTCATCTCCTCATGAATAAATTATGCTCTCCAACAAGGAAGAATAACCAATACAAAAATAAAGTAGAGCTGTCTCCCTAGCATGAAACAGCTAACAATGCATAATACTGCAAAGGTGATTTACAATCCTAGTGTGTGTGAACCATCTGCTTAAATATACAAACCTACAATGCAAGTAAACACATTGTAGTGCTTTTTTCCTTTGTGCCTCTGAGTCTGCCATATAACACTGCTTTCCAAGCAATTTGCAGGTTAGAAGGGCACACAGACTGCAATACTAGGCAGCTGTTTTAACCTTTTAGGTGTCATTTAAAAGACAGGTTGCTGGCATAGACTTGTGAAACTTGCTGTCGTTACATACCTTACATACCATACAAACTTGCTGTCATTATGCACAAAGCTACTTCACATGACTGCTAACGGGAAAAAAAGAAAAAAGGATAATTTCTAATACTAACATGCTCGTAACACCTGTGTATTTCTTTTACATACACTAGTACATTTTGGTAAAAGAACGACATTAATGAAAGGTCAGAAACAAATTATACATGGTTTCCTAGGACCCTTGTTTAGGGCCTTTTTTTTCAATCCCGGGTATCGTGATTGAAAAATGACCAATCCCAGGATTCCCGGGATACCCAGGACTGGGTTGAAGATTTTAAAATTAAAAAGTGCCCCGTCTCCTTCCCGGACCTGCCCAGCCCACAGTCCTCTGGGAGTGCAGGCGGGGTTACTTGCTGCGGGCAGCAAGGTGTGGTCTGGGTAGAGCCAAATTAAGGAGGGGGGGAGGGGGAAATCTGCTCTGGGGGTAAGTACCCGGGCCCCCTATCTGAGAGGGCCCCCTGCCACAGATCAGATCTCTATTACCGATCTGTGGCATGGCACTGTGATCCCCACTGATAGCCGATAAAGCCGCTGGAACTGCGTGCCGCCTACCCCTATGTACACCTAGTAACCAATAGGTAACCCGCCCACACGGGACGTGAAGACGTCATGTTGTGCGCACTCTCTAGTCTCTCCTCTTGTACCCGCTCTCCAGTCTCTCCTCATATGTGCTCTCACCTCCTTTACCCGCTCAACCCAGTCCTAGGACACCAGCCAGGTAATTGCTAAATGTGATGCTACTGGGGAGGGGAGGGGGGAATTGTTAGGTAAACCTTGATTATTTTTATTATGTTGATGAATATTTGATAATGAGGCTAGTATGTATGTAACATATATTATATATTTATAAATTCTAAACATTTTATCTTTCCTGATACATATGTTATGTCCCTGTATCTCCCCCTCAGCACCCTTACCCTCCCTATAAGGCCTCCTCAGCATCCCTGCCCACACCCTACCTGTATCTCCCACTCAGCATCTCTGCCCTCAAGACTTCCTGTAACTACTCCTCAGTGTCCTTACCCTCATCTTCCCTGTAACCACCCCCACCCCCAGCGTCACTGCCCTGACCCTCCCTGTAACTCCCCCTCAGCATCCCTTTTCTCACCCTCCCTGTAACTCCACCCCAGTATCCTTGCCTTCACCCTCCCTGTAACTCCTCCTCAGCGTCACTGCCCTCATCCTCCCTGTATCTGCCCCTCAGCGTCCCTGTCCTCACCCTCCCTGTATCTCCCCCTCAGTGTCCTTGGCCTCAGGCTCCCTATATCTCCACCCCAGCATCCCTGCCCTCACCCTCCCTGTATCTCCCGCTCAGCGTCCCTGCCCTCACACTTCCTGTAACTCCTCCTCGGTGCCCTTACCCTCACCCTCCCTGTATCTTCCCCTCAGCATCCCTACCCTCACCTTCCCTGTAACTCCCCCTTAGTGCCCTTACCCTCACCCTCTCTGTATCTCCCACTCAGCACCCATACTCTCCCTGTATATACTTCTCAGCGTCCCCGCCCTCACCCTCAGTACCCTTACCCTCCCTGTATCTTCCCCTCAGCGTCATATATATTATTATTTTAATTTTACACCTTGGGGCACCCCTGTCTGAAGCACCCTGGGGCCCCCAAAGCCTTAATCTAGGCATCAGAAAGTAGAATGCTATATGAATATGAAGCTACTAGGCACAACATGTTGTAAATGTAAGAGCCTGCAACTTGCAGGCATTGGCGAGTTCCCAGTAAGTCTGCACAATGCTTTAAAGGAGCAATCATTTAAAGGCAAGACCAGTTTGTTTTCATCTATTAAACGATCGCCTTTTCAAAACTTTGACAGACCCACCAGAACTGGATGCCTGCAAATTGCCCCACACAACATATAAAAGTACTCTGCAACTGTATATATAGGGAGGAATTTAAATGTTATCGATCTCCCATCTAAAGTGACGCGAGATCATGAGGCAATATTCAAAATGCCCCCACTTATTGCACCCACTACATTCGGGTTTAGGCGCGCAAAGCACCTAAACCAAACTAAAGTAATGGGCCGAGCGTGAAAAGACCAGTTTGGGCGTCTAAACGAGTCTCTTGACGCGCATTTCAGCACACTACCCCCCAGGGGTAGTGAGCTGAAATGGATTTGTTGCGCCAGTCTGCAGCAACATTAGAATGTTGCCGGAGGGTGCGACAGAGGGCGGGAGGGGGGAGATTTCAATCTTGCCCATAGACAGCACATCTATGACATCTCTACACCAGTACATAAAAATACATTAAACACTCCACATCGGGTTCACTACGATATGCCGGCGGCCGGACTCCCGGCGACCAGCATACCGGCGCCGGGAGCCCGACCGCCGGCTTACCGACAGTGTGGCGGGCGCAAATGAGCCCCTTGCGGGCTCGCTGCGCTCGCCACGCTACGGGCACGGTGGCGCGCTACACTATTTTATTCTCCCTCCAGGGGGGTCGTGGACCCCCACGAGGGAGAATAAGTGTCGGTATGCCGGCTGTCGGGCTCCCGGCGCCGGTATGCTGGTCGCCGGGAGCCCGACCGCCGGCATACTGAAGACCACCCTCCACATCTACAGACCTACATCTTGCATACAATGAAATTGATATACAACTTGATGCACAGTAATCAGCTCAATACTAGCAGACTCAGGCCAATGAACAAACATCTAATATTTTATCATTTATTAGCAGTATTTGAAGAAAACTTAGATTTCACAAAATTCTTTATAGAGAATATTTTAATCATTCATATCAGTCTCAGCCCTCGAGGAACTCATCTATATTCACTGCTACTACACAAGTAATAGGGTTAATTTCATCAGGTCTTTGGAGTGTGGGAGGAAATGGGAGCACCCAGAGGAAATCCACGCAAACACATGGATGACATACAAAATTCACACATCTAAGGACTAGCTCAGAATGGAACCCATGACATCAGAGCTCAGAGGCAGCAATGCTACCACCATACAGCCAGGGACGGTTTAACAGAGGAGGGAGCCTGTGTTAAGACTCCATGCAGGCCCTCTCCTCTCTGCAGCACAGTAGACTCTGGTCTACTGTGTATGTCTCCAGAAACATGGCGAGCGTTATGCTCCTAGTGACTATCCTCTACTGCGCATATCACCAAGAAAATGGGAGCCGCATCATTTTCCGGGTGATCTCTGCTGCAGCGCCGATGCAGGACTCCGCAGAGGTAAGTAATTAAACATGGGTGCAGTGGTGTCACCCTGGACCAGGAGGCCCGTGTGTACAGCACACACTGTACCCATTATAAAAAAGCCAATGCAGACTGCTTAATTCTTGCTGCTCAATATTTTTACAGGCAAATTAGTCCAGTCCTTCTAAACTTTCACAGGCAGCAGAATTTGGGGGAATCGAGTTGAACATGAGTTTGTTCAAATCTGGGTATAAGTGGCCGGAGCTAGTCATTCACCTGCATCATGTCTGGCACTTAAGTTGGGAGATGTCATTTCACACAAATAATGACAGGGGCTCAGACCTTCCAACTTAATGCTGGACATGCTGTTAGTACATGTGGTAACACTGCAACTAGCCGAAATGTACTTGTCAAGTTGGATCTGCTCACACCTCAAGAGGGTGTGAGGAGAAATCCACTAATAGCAGGCAATTGAATAGCAGCAGGCACTCACCCCTGAAGCTTAACAAACTTGTGTTCAATTGAATTCCCCCTTTGAGTGTACTAGTCCCATATGTTTCTATTCTTCCTTTATTTGGGGGGGGGGGGGGGGGGAATTACATTTATATACAGTAGGTCAATTTGTTATCGTTATACATATTCAATAAGCATTTTGACTTTACCCCACCATAGAAAATTCCATTTAACAGCATTCTGCATTTGTGTGCTTTAACAAAATCACTCATCAGATAGACTTGGTTATTATGAATGTTACATAAACAAAGCAAATTATTTGGGTTACAGTATATAGTATGAATAGTCTATATCATCTATTTACAGTATGCTGGAATTGCACTGTGTGGGTATGTGTACGCCCTGGGGGTGAGTGTGTATAAAGGGTACATGTATTGAAGGGTGACATATTCACGTATATGTACTTAACTCTAGTTATGCATGTTTCTTTTGTTTATCTTGTCACAAGATAAACGTAGGCATCCATGAAGCGTGAGTGCGGAAGGGTTTATGCAAACAGAACTACCCAGTCTGTCAAAAATTTCTCCAATTTGTATCTCACACCCACCATTAGCCACAGTTCTGCTTTCATTTATATTGGGTTCAAGAGCTGACACTTTCTTTACTCTGACTTATTCCACAACACAATCGTCTACATTAATAATTAGTAAAGCAGCTGAACAACAGGATGGGTACCTTAACTGAATCTCTCTAAACTGGATATGAAGGAAACAGAGCAGATTACCACATACATGAATAATGCACACACACATATCCATGTACCCTACGTGACAACTAAGCAACATAGGACACATTCTCTGTAGCAATGCAGCGGCAATGTAGATACACATACAGATGTGTCCATAAACACCTATACCCTGAATCACACAAAATATTCTCATCTGTTGCACCGAGGACCTTGCGACAAAGGCGCACCAAGCGTCTCACCACTAACTTTCACCATTGCATACAGCTGTGTGCGACTCAGACGTTAACTTGGATAAAAAGGCAAAAGATGACTGATACAAGCGAGTCGTGCCTGGAATCCTTGTGCTTAATCTGCGGCTTCGTACCAATTCCTGCGTGAGCAACTCTGGGGGTAATTCAGACCCTATCGCTGGGCTGCGTTTTTTGCTGCCCTGCGATCAAGGGGAGGGGAAAATGCTGTGCAAGTGTGCGTTCACGTCATGAGCAGAGCTGTCTTTGCTCACCCCAGGACTTACTCAGCCGCTGCGATGTGATACTGCTGATCGGGGCCGAAGCCGACATCAGACACCCTCCCTGAAAACGCCAGGTCCCGTCTGCGTTTTTCCGGACACTCTTGTAAAACGGTCAGTTGACACCCACAAACGGCCTCTTCCTGTCAATCCCCTGGTGATCGGCCTGGCGATTGCTTTTTTCGCACCATCCTGTGGCTGGGCACCGATGCCCAGTGCAGCTGTATGACGCGCCGGCGCATTGCAGTGCATACGCAGTTCAGATCTGATCGCCCGCTGTGCAAAAACGCACAGCAGCGATCAGGTCTGAATTACCCCCTCTGTACGCGGCTACAATGTAAATAAAAGGCTACCCAAGGGAGCACATCCAAGTCACACCATAAAGTCACCAGCAATATGGCGCAAAAAGAAAAGGTGTATATGCACACATCAGTAGATGCACATTGCACGGTGCTGCACCTGTAGCAGAGTACACACAAGTCAGGCAGCATCAGGCAGTGATGGGAGGTGTAAACAGCGCTGCATCATACACCCCCTGGCACCCGGACCCCAGCACTGACAGATCCCCGCTATTACCTGCAGCTCGGCCCGCTCCACCTCCCATTGCGCTCTCTCCACCTCGAAGCGCGCCCACTCGTGCTGCAGGAAGTGCAGGATCCCTGGGATGCTGTACTGGGCCCTTCCGGCCGTCCCGGTGCCTCCACCGGAGCCCGCTGCCGCCGAGGCCGCATCGCCAGCTCCGGTCCCTCCGGCCCCACCAGCGGCGGCAGACAGTAACGAATTGTTATTGTTGTTGAAGAAGACGCCGGGCCCCGCCTGCTCGTCCATGGCTGCCCTCGCAGCAGGGGCCGCGGTTACCAGCGATGCTCCCTGGCCCGGGAGGAGAGAACGCTTCAGACACAGGTGGCAACGGTGTGACTCCGGGATCGCCGCGTTGCGTCACATAGGTGCCCCGCACACCTTCCCACTGTGCCCGCAGCCCGGGCTCCGCCACTGCCGCCCACACTCGAAGGAAGAGAGGCGGCTGCCTGGGCGGGTCTCTGCCTCTCTGACAGCGGCGCGGTGACGTCACGTACGGCACGGAGCCGCCCTTACCGCCAGGCTTCCGGGATACTTTTTTTTTTTTTTACTATCACGAATCTTTATTAACAACAGCTACACTCGACATGAACACCTAAAATACAGTTTAGAGTTGTGATCTTGTGTAATCGTGACCGCTCTATGCTGTCACTGTGAGCTGCAGCTACTTCGTTGTGCCCAGTATCACATAGTCACCCGTGTTATTATTGTTCCCAGCTGCAGTTCTGATTCAGAGATCTGTGTATCTGGACAATGTATTGCGATGGTGAGCAGTGTGTGGGTAATTATTGAAGGTTTGTAATTATTGACACTTTAGATCAGGGATGGGGAACCTTCAGCCCTCCAGCTGTTTTTGAACTACACTACGTTAATCTTTTGCCACACTAGTAGCATTTATTCATTTGCTGAGAATTCCTTTAGATGCAATATAGGGTCAGATGTGCTGCTCAATTTGCCTTCACATATGTAAATTATTCATAATACTAAAGGTGCATACACACTGGGCCCAGCAATGTCAGCAGGGGTGAACGGCTTTCCATAGCAGGACGCTATGAAAAGCCGTTCATCTACTGGTAATAGCAGCCGATGAATGGCGGCCGCCGGCGATGAAGCGGGAGCGCGCATCAGCGCTTATCGCCTGGGGCATGCACACTGGGCGGTTTTGAGCTGAAAGCAGCTCAAGACACCAAAGGTGAGCTGCTTTCAGCTCAAAATCGCCCAGTGTGTATGGGCCTTAAGTGTTTGTTAATGAACAGCTAAACAACACCAGTAAACAGGTATTTGAACATTTACATTTAAATATTGCAACATTTCACACGCCAAGCCTAAAGAACTGCACTTTTATCTGAAAATGAACCATGTACCACAAATTAATTTTCTTCATTGTACTCCATAGCTTTTCTCTAAAACAATAACATCCTTCATTCTCCCTGCTACTCACCCCTCTGTACACATTGCTGCCTCAATTATTCACTCCCCTCTTAACACTCATGTGATTTTTACTTAACTCTCTACTTTTACAATAACATCCACAACTGGACACCATAAAAAACATTCACAAACCTCCAACTTTATTTATCTCTCTTCTGCTGCTTTTAGCTGGTGACATTTCCCCAAATCCAGCACCGAATCACTTGCCCAACTCACACACACCTGATTCGCAGCAATATAGAAATCCAGCCAACCTCATAAACATCACATGTGTCCCTGCACCCTCCAAATCACTAAAATGTGCTTATGGAATGCACGCTCCATTTGTAACAAATTAACATCCATACATGACCTCTTCATATCTAACAACTTCACTCTGCTTGCTATAACAGAAACATGGCTCACATAATCAGACACAGCCTCCCCTGCAGCACTGTCACATGGTGGTCTCCACTTCCCACACACCTCCAGGCCTCGTAACAGTAAAGGAGGTGGAGTTGGATTATTACTTTCCCAATCTTATGCATACACAGTTCTACCACAAGTATCATAACTCACATTCACATCATTTGAAGTACATTCCATCAGGATTTACACTCCTTTCTCTCTGCATGTTGGAGCTATCGCCCAACTGGGCAACCCAAACAATTTATGGAAGATTTTCTGCCTGGCTTCCTCACTTCCTATCCTCTGACATCTCCACCATCATCATGGGTGATTTTAATATTGCTATTGATAGTCTAAAATCTGCTGCTTATGCCTCCAAACTACTCTCTCTAACCTCCTCTCTCAGTCTCTCCCAATGACTCCTCTACTTATCTGCCTTGATCTAGTATTCACCAAACTATGCTCAGTTTCTGAATTCACTAACACCCCTTTCCCTCTCTCAGATCACAACCTTATCACCTGCATGCTCTCCACCATTACTTCAAACTCAGTCATTGAAGTCCTCTTATCCTCCTCGAACTCACAGAAATATTAACACAATTTTCAAGAACTGTCCACCTCTCTGCAACAACTGTTCTCACCTATTTCTGCATTTATTCTCCTGAGACTGCTGTATCACACCTGAATCAGACTCTACAAATAGCCCTTGACCAAGTGGCTCCAGCTACCCATCACACTCCACGTAGGTCAAGATGTCAACCGTGGCACTCTAAATTAACAAGACACCTACAAAAAATTTTACGGAAAGATGAACGCTAGTGGCATAAATATTGTATTCCTTGTGACTTTCTCACATATAAGACTGTCTACCACTCTTTTCTCTGACGTCCTAGTGGATGCTGGGGACTCCGTAAGGACCATGGGGAATAGCGGCTCCGCAGGAGACTGGGCACAGCTAAGAAAGATTTAGGACTACCTGGTGTGCACTGGCTCCTCCCACTATGACCCTCCTCCAGACCTCAGTTAGAATCCTGTGCCCGGCTGAGCTGGATGCACACTAGGGGCTCTCCTGAGCTCCTAGAGAGAAAGTATATTTTAGGTTTTTTATTTTACAGTGAGATCTGCTGGCAACAGACTCACTGCAGCGAGGGACTAAGGGGAGAAGAAGCGAACCTACCTAACTGGTGGTAGCTTGGGCTTCTTAGGCTACTGGACTCCATTAGCTCCAGAGGGATCGACCGCATGGAACCGGCCATTGATGTTCGGTCCCAGAGCCGCGCCGCCGGCCCCCTTACAGAGCCAGAAGCAAGAAGAGTACGGAAAATCGGCGGCAGAAGACATCAGTCTTCACCAAGGTAGCGCACAGCACTGCAGCTGTGCGCCATTGCTCCTCATACACACTTCACACTCCGGTCACTGAGGGTGCAGGGCACTGGGGGGGGCGCCCTGAGCAGCAATAAAAACACCTTGGCTGGCAAATATATCACAATATATAGCCCCAGAGGCTATATATGTGATAAATACCCCTGCCAGAATCCATAAAAAAGCGGGAGAAAAGTCAGCAAAAAAGGGGCGGAGCTATCTCCCTTTAGCACACTGGCGCCATTTTCTCTTCACAGTGCAGCTGGAAGACAGCTCCCCAGGCTCTCCCCTGTAGTTTTCAGGCTCAAATGGTTAAAAAGAGAGGGGGGGCACTAAATTTAGGCGCAATATTGTTTATACAAGCAGCTATTGGGGGAAAAATCACTCAGTTATAGTGTTAATCCCTGCATTATATAGCGCTCTGGTGTGTGCTGGCATACTCTCTGTCTCCCCAAAGGACTTTGTGGGGTCCTGTCCTCAGTCAGAGCATTCCCTGTGTGTGTGCTGTGTGTCGGTACGGCTGTGTCGACATGTGGGATTAGGAAGGTTACGTGGAGGTGGAGCAGAGGCCGATAAATGGGATGTCGTCCCCTGTGGGGCCGACACCAGAGTGGATGGATAGGTGGAAGGTATTAACCGACAATGTCAACTCCTTACAAGGCTGGATGACGTAAAACAGCTGTGGGACAGCCGGCTTCTCAGCCCGCGCCTGCCCAGGCGTCTCAAAGGCCATCAGGGGCTCAAAAAAGCGCCCGTTACCTCAGATGGCAGACACAGATGTCGACACGGAGTCTGACTCCAGTGTCGACGAGGTTGAGACATATACACAATCCACTAGGAACATCCGTTACATGATCTCGGCAATGAAAAATGTGTTACGCATTTCTGACATGAATCCAAGTACCACATAAAAGGGGTTTTATTTTTGGGGAGAAAAAGCAGCCAGTGTTTTGTTCCCCCATCAGATGAATGAATGAAGTGTGTAAAGTAGCGTGGGTTCCCCCAATAAGAAACTGGTAATTTCTAAAAAGTTACTGATGGCGTACCCTTTCCCGCCAGAGGATAGGTCACGTTGGGAGATATCCCTTAGGGTGGATAAGGCGCTCACACGTTTGTCAAAAAAGGTGGCACTGCCGTCTTAGGATACGGCCACCTTGAAGGAGCCTGCTGATAAAAAACAGGAGGCTGTCCTGAAGTCTGTATATACACACTCAGGTTATATACTGAGACCTGCAATTGCCTCAGCATAAATAGTGCTGCTGCAGCGTGGTCTGATACCCTGTCAGATAATATTAATACTCTAAGACAGGGATAATAGTTTGCTAACATAGAGCATATTAAAGACGTCGTCTTATATATAAAGGATGCACAGAGGGATATTTGCCGGCTGGCATCCAGAATAACTGCAATGTCCATTCTGCCAGGAGGGTATTAGAAACCCGGCAGTGGACAGGTGATGCTGCCTATAAAAGGCACATGGAGATTCTGCCTTATAAGGGTGAGGAATTGTTTGGGGATGGTCTCTGGGACCTCGTATCCACAGCAACAGCTGGGAAGAAAACATTTTTTACCTCAGGTTTCCTCACAGCCTAAGAAAGCACCGTATTTTCAGGTACAGTCCTTTCGGCTTCAGAAAAGCAAGCGGGTCAAAGGCGCTTCCTTTCTGCACAGAGACAAGGGAAGAAGGAAAAAGCTGCACCAGCAGCCAGTTCCCAGGATCAAAAATCTTCCCCCGCTTCCTCTGAGTCCACCGCTTGACGTTGGGGCTCCACAGGTGGAGACAGGTGCGGTAGGGGCGCGTCTCGGGAACTTCAGGGACCAGTTGGTTTGCCCACAGGTGGACCCCTAGGTTCTGCAAATAGTATCACAGGGATACAGGCTGGAGTTCGAGGCGACTCCCCCTCGCCGTTACCTCACCTCAGCCTTGCCTGCTGCCCTCGGAGAAAGGTAGTACTGGCGGCAATTCACAAGCTGCACCTCCAGCAGGTGAAATCAAGGTACCCCTCCTTCAACAAGGCCGGGGTTACTATTCCAAAATGTTGTGGTACCGAAACCAGACGGTTCGGTGAGACCCATTCTAAAATTGAAAGCCTGGAACACTTATATACGAAGGTTCAAGTTCGAAATGGAATCGCTCAGGGCGATTATTGCAAGCCTGGAGAATTTCATGGTATCACTGGACATCAAGGATGCTTACCTGCATGTCCCTATTTACCCTCTTCACCAGGAGTACCTCAAAATTGTGGTACAGGATTGTCATTACCAATTCCAGACGTTGCCGTTGGTCTGTCCCCGGCACCGAGGTATTTACCAAGGTAATGGCCGAAATAATTATCCCGTACTTGGACGATCTCCTTATAAAGGCGAGGTCCAGGGAGCAGTTGTTCGGCGGAATAGCACTATCTCGGGAAGTGCTACAACAGCACGGCTGGATTCTGAATATCCAAAGTCGCAGCTGGTTCCTACGACGCGTCTACTGTTCCTGAGTATGGTTCTGGACACAGAACAGGATAAAAAGGGTTTCTCCCGGAGGAGAAGTCCAAGGAGTTGTCGTCTCTAGACAGAGACCTCCTAATACGTATACAGGTGTCGGTGCATCAATGCACGCGAGCCCTGGGAAGGATGGTAGCTTCTTACGAAGAAATTCCATTCGCCAGGTCCCATACAAGGATTTTCCAGTGGGATCTGTTGGACATGTGGTCCGGGTCGCATCTTCAGATGCATCGGCGGATAACCCTGTCTCCAAGGGCCAGGGTGTCGCTGTTGTGGTGGCTGCAGAGTGCTCATCTTCTAGGGGGCCGCAGATTCGGCATACAGGACTGGGTCCTGGTGACCACGGATGCCAGCCTTCGAGGCTGGGGGGCAGTCACACAGGGAAGAAACTTCCAAGGCTATGGAAAAGTCAGGAGGCTTCCCTACACATAAATATTCTGGAACTAAGGGCCATTTACAATGCCCTAAGTCAGGCTAGACCCCTGCTTCAACACCGGCCGGTGCTGATCCAGTCAGACAACATCACGGCGGTCGCTCATGTAAATGACAGGGCGGCACAAGAAGCAGGATGGCGATGGCAGAAGCCACAAGGATTCTCCGATGGGCGGAAAATCATGTGTTAGCACTGTCAGCAGTGTTCATTCCCGGAGTGGACATCTGAGAAGCAGACTTTCTCAGAAGACACGACCTCCACCCGGGAGAGTGGGGACTTCATCCAGAAGTCTTCCAAATGATTGTACACCGTTGGGAAAGGCCACAGGTGGACATGATGGCGTCCCACCTCAACTAAAAGTTACAAAGATATTGCGCCAGGTCAAGGACCCTCAGGCGATAGCTGTGGACGCTCTGGTAACACCGTGGGTGTACCAGTCGGTGTATGTGTTCCCTTCTCTGCCTCTCTTATGCAGGGTAATGAGAATAATAAGAAGGAGAGGAGTAAGAACTATACTCATTGTTCCGGGTGGGCCAAGAAGAGCTTGGTAACCAGAACTCCAAGAAATGATCTCAGAGGACCCATGGCCTCTGCCGCTCAGACAGGACCTGCTGCAGCAGGGGGCCTGTCTGTTCCAAGACGTACCGCGGCTGCGTTGGACGGCATGGCGGTTGAACGCCGGATCCTGAGGAAAAGGGAATTCCGGAGGAAGTTATCCCTACGCTATTTAAAGCTAGGAAAGAAGTGAACGCTAACCATTATCACCGCATATGGCGGAAATATGTTGCGTACTGTGAGGCCAGGAAGGCCCCAAAGGAGAAATTTCAGCTAGGTCGATTTCTGCACTTCCTACAGTCAGAGGTGACTATGGGCCTACAATTGGGTTCCATTAAGGTCCAGATTTCGGCTCTATCGATTTTCTTCCAAAATGGAACTGGCTTCACTGCCTGAAGTTCAGACTTTTGTTAAGGGAGGGCTGCATAGTCAGCCCCCGTTTGTGCCTCCAGTGGCACCGTGGGATCTCAACGTGGTGTTGGATTTCCTGAAGTCGCATTGGGTTGAGCCACTTAAATCCGTGGAGCTATAATACCTCACGTGGAAAGTGGTCATTCTGTGGGCCTTGGCGTCGGCCAGGCGTGTATCAGAATTGACAAAAGCCCTTATCTGTATTTTATATGGGAAAGGCGAAATTGAGGACTCGTTCCCAATTCCTTCCTAAGGTGGTATCAGTTTTTCATGTGAACCAACCTATTGTGGTGCCTGCGGCTACTTGGGACTTGGAGGATTCCAAGTTACTGGACGTAGTCAGGGCCCTGAAAAGTATATGTTTCCAGGACAGCTGGAGTCAGGAAGACTGACTCGCTATTTATCCTGTATGCACCCAACAAGCTGGGTGCTCCTGCTTCTAAGCAGACAATTGCTCGCTGGATCTGTAGCACGATTCAACTTGCACATTCTGCGGCTGGACTACCGCACCCTAAATCTGTAAAAGCCCATTCCACGAGGAAAGTGGGCTCTTCTTGGGCGGCTGCCCGAGGGGTCTCGGCTTTACAACTTTGCCGAGCTGCTACTTGGTCAGGGGCAAACAGGTTTGCAAAATTCTACAAATTTGATACCCTGGCTGAGGAGGACCTTGAGTTCTCTCATTCGGTGCTGCAGAGTCATCCGCACTCTCCCGCCCGTTTGGGAGCTTTGGTATAATCCCCATGGTCCTTACGGAGTCCCCAGCATCCACTAGGACGTCAGAGAAAATAAGATTTTACTCACCGGTAAATCTATTTCTCGTAGTCCGTAGTGGATGCTGGGTGCCCGTCCCAAGTGCGGACTGTCTGCAATACTTGTATATAGTTATCATTAACTAAAAGGGTTATTGTTGAGCCATCTGTTGAGAGGCTCTGTTATGTTCATACTGTTAACTGGGTATCATATCACGAGTTATACGGTGTGATTGGTGTGGCTGGTATGAGTCTTACCCGGGATTCAAAATCCTTCCTTATTGTGTCAGCTCTTCCGGGCACAGTATCCTAACTGAGGTCTGGAGGAGGGTCACAGTGGGAGGAGCCAGTGCACACCAGGTAGTCCTAAATCTTTCTTAGCTGTGCCCAGTCTCCTGCGGAGCCGCTATTCCCCATGGTCCTTACGGAGTCCCCAGCATCCACTACGGACTACGAGAAATAGATTTACCGGTGAGTAAAATCTTATTATCGTAATGCCCTGGACTCTGCCAAACAAACATATTTCCAAACTCTCATCTCTGCTCAAGCCTCTAACCCCAAATGACTTTTCAATACATTTAAATCACTTTTGAACCCTCCCTCACCCAACCCACCAGCCACTATCAAGGTGCAAGATCTTGTTTCCTACTTCAAGGACAAGATTGATGAGATCAGAAATGAAATGGTATGCTCTTCCCTCAGTCAGTGACCTGCTCAATTCTCTACCTGAACCCTCTGGCACTCTCTCCTCATTTGATCCCACAAGTGTAGATGAAGTGTCAACACTCTTCTCAGCCTGCTACTCTACTACCTCTCCTCTTGAGCCTATACCCTCACAAGTAAGTAAATCTCTGTCTCCTGTGGTCATCCCAACCTTAACTAACATCTGTTATCTCCCCCTCTCTACTGGTATCTTTCTTTCACTGTTCATGCATGCACTGATATACTCCCATTCCGAAAAAAACAAAATTCTGACCCTAACACTCGCTATAACTACCGTCGCATCTGTCAGCTGCCATGCCTTTTCAAGCTACTTGAGAGACTTGCCTATACTTGCCTCACACACTTTCTTAAATCATACAATTTATTTGACCCACTTCAGTCAGGCTTTCGTTCCCGGTACTCAACAGAGACAGCACTGGCTAAAGTAGTGAATGGTCTAGTGTCACAATCCTGACTAAAATCATATCATTTGGTGACTTACCTCTGCCATCTGTCCTGTAACCTGCATGTTTTCTGCTGGCTAGGATAAACAGCTCACCAGTATCATGAGTTCTCTATGTGCTGAGCTCACTCTCCTCTAACGAGTTCATCTCTATTGATTAACCTTCTGTGTGAATTCAGAATTTAGCAAGTCTCTGCATGGTGTGCCTGTATAGCAATCATTGAGGATTCTCATGCTGTCCTATACTACTGTGCCAGCAGCCACAAGTCCAGTGGTTACCAGATATACCTTCCTGTGCTCTCAGGACCTGTGGCCATTATTGCCTGTCTGTGCACATACCACGCCGGAGTTCCCTCCAAAACCAGCTATGGACATCGCCATGACAGTTCCTGGTCAGCTGACCTACAAGGATCCAATCTGGATTCACTTCTGCATCATGTGAGCCACTCATCCATTCAGCTGTAAGCACTAGGTATAAGTTCCAGGTCTCAAGCACTAGCAAGCTGTCAGTGCTTTGATGTCTCTCAGCCTGGAGCGAGCTCCAGAATCTCCTGCTGGTAATAGACTCTGTGCAAGTTACCATCCCCCACACTGCCTGACTGCCTGGATGATTTAAAGGGCCATTGCTGCTACTATATCCCAGCAGCTCCAGATTCACTGGAAGTCCTCCAGTGATCCAGAGGGACTATCCTATATCCCTAGTTGCATTTGCAATTGCCATCTCATGCACTTCCTGACTCCCTGGATGATTTAAAGGGCCATTGCTGCCAATATATCTTGGCAGCTCCAGATTCACTGGAAGTCCTCCAGTGATCCAGAGAGACTATCCTATATCCATAGTGGCATTTGCAATGGTCATCTCATGCACTTCCTGACTCCCTGGATGATTTAAAGGGCCATCGCTGCCACAACATCCTGGCATCTCCAGACTCACTGGAAGTCCTCCAGTAAACCAGAGGGACAGTCCTATATCCCTAGCGGCCTTAGAGATTTTGCTGGTTCTTGCCAGCTTCCAGTTATCGCTGCGCAAGGTAGCGCACCATAGTTTCCATCTACAACATTGCAGTATCCATTGTGCAGAACCACCACATCATATCTACTGGGAAACCAGCAGTGCCAACACTGTACTGCACAGCATACGGAATCCACATTGCGCTACCTCAGCTGCCCAGCATCTGGAAACCTGTGTTGCTGACATCCTCAGCTTTGTCTCCAAGTAATGCTAACGTCCTCAGCTTCAGTTACAAATATTCCTGACGTCCTCAGCTTCTGCTACAAGCATTGCCGACATCCTCAACTTTGGTTACAAGCATTGCTGACGTCCTCAGCTTTGTCTTCAAGTACTGCTGTTGTCCGCAGCCTCGTCGACAGCCATCACACTGGTTCCAGCCAGTGATCTGTGACTTTCCTGCATTGCTGAACCTCCCAGCATTCCGTCAATTCACCAGTTCTCACATGACTCTCCATAAGGTGACAACCCAGCTACCCATTGCACTGGTGGCTACCACCACCAGTGTTCCAGTACCCATAGCTGGTCACCTTTCCTCATAGAGTACACTGCCTGACTGCTACGTCTGGACGAGCGGAACGTTCACTAAGCCAGCCCGATTCTGCTCCCAGATAACCTCAGCCGTGACATCTAGTCACTGCAAAGTCCAAAGGCCATTACTCACTTCTTATTCTTCTAGCTCTCTGCTGCTTTTGACTAGTGATGTGCACCGGAAATTTTTCGGGTTTTGTGTTTTGGTTTTGGATTCGGTTCCGCGGCCGTGTTTTGGATTCAGACGCGTTTTGCAAAACCTCCCTGAAAATTTTTTGTCGGATTCGGGTGTGTTTTGGATTTGGGTGTTTTTTTTACAAAAAACCCTCAAAAACAGCTTAAATCATAGAATTTGGGGGTCATTTTGATCCCATAGTATTATTAACCTCAATAACCATAATTCCCACTCATTTCCAGTCTATTCTGAACACCTCACACCTCACAATATTATTTTTAGTCCTAAAATTTGCACCGAGGTCGCTGGATGACTAAGCTAAGCGACCCAAGTGGCCGACACAAACACCTGGCCCATCTAGGAGTGACACTGCAGTGTCAGACAGGATGGCCGATTTAGAAAATAGTCCCCAAACAGCACATGATGCAAAGAAAAAAGAGGTGCACCAAGGTCGCTGGATGGCTAAGCTAAGCGACCCAAGTGGCCGACACAAACATCTGGCCCATCTAAGAGTGGCACTGCAGTGTCAGACAGGATGGCAGATTTAAAAAATAGTCCCCAAACAGCACATCATGCAAAGAAAAAAAGAGGTGCACCAAGGTCGCTGGATGGCTAAGCTAAGGGACCCAAGTGGAGGACACAAACACCTGGCCCATCTAGGAGTGGCACTGCAGTGTCAGACAGGATGGCAGATTTAAAAAATAGTCCCCAAACAGCACATGATGCAAAGAAAAAAAGAGGTGCACCAAGGTCGCTGGATGGATAAGCTAAGCGACCCAAGTGGCCGACACAAACACCTGGCCCATCTAGGAGTGGCACTGCAGTGTCAGACAGGATGGCAGATTTAAATAATAGGCCCCAAACAGCACATGATGCAAAGAAAAAAGGTGCACCAAGGTCGCTGGATGGCTAAGCTAAGCGACCCAAGTGGCCGACACAAACACCTGGCCCATCTAGGAGTGGCACTGCAGTGTCAGACAGGATGGCAGATTTAAAAAATAGGCCCCAAACAGCACATGATGCAAAGAAAAAAAGAGGTGCACCAAGGTCACTGGATGGCTAAGCTAAGCGACCCGAGTGGCCGACACAAACACCTGGCCCATGTAGGAGTGGCACTGCAGTGTCAGACAGGATGGCACTTCAAAAAATAGTCCCCAAACAGCACATGATACAAAGATAAATTAAAGAAAAAAGAGGTGCAAGATGGAATTGTCCTTGGGCCCTCCCACCCACCCTAACGTTTTATAAACAGGACATGCACACTTTAACAAACCCATCATTTCAGCGACAGGGTCTGCCACACGAAGTGAGTGAAATGACTGGTTGGTTTGGGCCCCCACTAAAAAAGAAGCAATCAATCTCTCCTTGCACAATCTGGCTCTACAGAGGCAAGATGTCCACCTCCTCCTCATCATCCGATTCCTCACCCCTTTCACTGTGTACATCCCCCTCCTCACAGAGTATTAATTCGTTCCCACTGGAATTCACCATCTCAGGTCCCTGTGTACTTTCTGGAGGCAATTGCTGGTGAATGTCTCCACGGAGGAATTGATTATAATTCATTTTGATGAACATCATCTTCTCCACATTTTCTGGAAGAAACTTCGTACGCCGATTGCTGACAAGGTGAGCGGCTGCACTAAACACTCTTTCGGAGTACACACTGGAGGGGGGGCAACTTAGGTAAAATAAAGCCAGTTTGTGCAAGGGCCTCCAAATTGCCTCTTTTTCCTGCCAGTATACGTACGGACTGTCTGACGTGCCTACTTGGATGCGGTCACTCATATAATCCTCCACCATTCTTTCAATGGTGACAGAATCATATGCAGTGACAGTAGACGACATGTCAGTAATCGTTGGCAGGTCCTTCAGTCCGGACTAGATGTCAGCAATCGCTCCAGACTGCCCTGCATCACCGCCAGCGGGTGGGCTCGGAATTCTTAGCCTTTTCCTCGCAGCCCCAGTTGCTGGAAAATGTGAAGGAAGAGCTGTTGACGGGTCACGTTCCACTTGACTTGACAAGTGTCTCACCAGCAGGTCTTTGCACCTCTGCAGACTTGTGTCTGCCAGAAAGAGAGATACAACGTAGGCTTTAAACCTAGGATCGAGCACGGTGGCCAAAATGTAGTGCTCTGATTTCAACAGATTGACCACCCGTGAATCCTGGTTAAGCGAATGAAGGGCTCCATCCACAAGTCCCACATGCCTAGCGGAATCGCTCCATTTTAGCTCCTCCTTCAATCTCTCCAGCTTCTTCTGCAAAAGCCTGATGAGGGGAATGACCTGACTCAGGCTGGCAGTGTCTGAACTGACTTCACGTGTGGCAAGTTCAAAGGGTTGCAGAACCTTGCACAATGTTGAAATCATTCTCCACTGCGCTTGAGTCAGGTGCATTCCCCCTCCTTTGCCTATATCGTAGGCAGATGTATAGGCTTGAATGGCCTTTTGCTGCTCCTCCATCCTCTGAAGCATATAGAGGGTTGAATTCCACCTCGTTACCACCTATTGCTTCAGATGATGGCGGGGCAGGTTCAGGAGTGTTTGCTGGTGCTCCAGTCTTCGGCACGCGGTGGCTAAATGCCAAAAGTGGCCCGCAATTCTTCGGGCCACCAACAGCATCTCTTGCACGCCCCTGTCGTTTTTTTTAAAATTCTGCACTACCAAATTCTATGTATGTGCAAAACATGGGACGTGCTGGAATTTGCCCACATTTAATGCACGCACAATATTGGTGGCGTTGTCCGATGTCACAAATCCCCAGGAGAGTCCAATTGGGGTAAGCCATTCTACGATGATGTTCCTCAGTTTCCGTAAGAGGTTGTCAGCTGTGTGCCTCTTATGGAAAGCGGTGATACAAAGCCTAAATCACTTTTCTTTCCTAAACATATCCAAGGCCCTTTCATTGAAAGTTTTGGTGCCATGGTCCTTGGAGATTTGGAAAAACTCCAGATTAAATCAAAGAAGCCCCAGAATTTTTCTTTTAAAGAAAGAAAGGCTCTACAGGAGTTAAAACAATTGAAAGAAGTAGTTATTAAACCTTCGGACAAGGGGGGGGGGGAGTAGTACTGATGGATTTAGTCAACTATGAGAATGAAGTCCTGCAACAATTGAACGATGAAGGAACATATAAAAAACTTAGGAGTGATCCCTCTAGCACCATATTATCTAAATTGAAAATCTATATTGACAAATATGAAAAAATGGGCACCATTAGTTCCATAGAGGCTAAGTTCAGTATGATTGATGAACCTATGGTACCAGTTATGTATATACTGCCTAAAGTACATAAAAGTATCACCAATCCTCCAGGACGACCGATAATATTGGGGGTACAATCTGTGTCATCGAATCTGTCCAGATTTATTGACCATCTTCTACAGCCCCTGGTGACAAAGAATAAATCCCATCTTAAGGATACCAAGGATTTCCTTAGACTCCTGGAATCCATACAATGGGAGGAAGGGGATGTTTTGGTGACCGCGGACGTGGGCTCCCTCTACACCATCATCAATCATGATGATGGTGTGGAGACAATTACTCATTTCTTGGATGGATCTGACTACACTAAAGATCTCAAGGATATGGTAATAGAGGGCATAAGGTTCATTCTTAATAATATTTTTTTTTCTTTTTCAGGATCAGTTTTTTATCCAGAAAACTGGCACAGCTATGGGCACCAGATTCGCTCCTAGTTATGCGAACTTGTTCCTCGGATTGTGGGAACTTAATACCATCTGGTCCAACAATCCGTATGGAGCGAATCTGGTGTCCTATGCTCGGTACATAGACGACATTTTCTTCCTTTGGAGGGGGATGTCGTCATGCTTGATATGTTCTGTGCCTTATTAAATACAAATGACAAAAATATTGTTTTGACGTTCGAAAAAAGCACAGAAACTATTAATTTTTTGGATATAACAGTCTACATAAAAGAAGGTAAATTACATACTAAAACCTATTCCAAACCGATCGACTCGGGATCTTACATAGAAGCGAGCAGTTGCCATCATAACAACTGGCTTGACTCAATTCCAATGAGCCAACTAAAAAGGGTAAAAAGGAATTGTACTGAACAAGATGTTTTCGAGTCGCAAGCTCAAGAAATGAGCGAAAAATTTACGGCATGTGGATACAGTAAGAATACAGTCGAAAGAGCTCTAGTGGAAGCCAAAACAATTGAACGCAGTGATCTTTTAAATAAGATGCCAGGGGAAAAAAAAAATAAAAATGGTTATGAGTGGGCGTTCATCACTGAATTTAATCAACATCATCGAGAAATCGAAAATATCCTTAGAAAACACTGGGATTTAGTGAAGAAAGATCCGATTATTGGATCTTTGGTTCCCAACAAGCCCATCCATATTTATCGGAAAGCCCCTAATTTGAAAAACAAATTGGTCTCTAGCATGTTGCCTTCCACTAAAACCACATCTAGAATAACCTCAAAAGGGTTTTATAGGTGTGTGAATTGCATTGGTTGCAGATCCATCAAGAGTGAAGGGAAAAGTAAAATTGAAAATGTAGAGATTAATGGCAAAAAGCACGTTATTAAAGATTTTATAACATGTGATAGCAAAAATGTAGTGTATGCCATTAAGTGCAGCTGTAATTTATTTTATATTGGACGTACTAGCAGGGCATTAAAAGTCCAACTTGGAGAACATGTCAGGAACATAAAAAAGGGTTTGCAGACCCATTCACTCTCTGCCCACTTTCAATCAAAACACAGCTGTTCTATCACAGGTATAATAGGATTTTATGGGATTAAACAGGTTCAAGGGAATAAACGTAACAAAGACCTGGCCTCCCAGCTTGCTAAATCTGAGATGCATAGCATCTTCACATATGGTACTTTGATCCCTCAAGGTTTAAACTGCGATTTTGAATTGAAATGGTTTCTTTAAATATGTTTGTTTTTTTATTATGTTTCTGTAATATGAAAAACCTATGAACAATGAATGGTAATTGTTGTTTATTTATGTCATTATTGCATTAGTTCAGTATCTGGGAATGGAAACAAATATGTCATTATCTGTGGAAGACCAATACAAATCCGTACAGCGGTGCCGTCAGACTACACATCCCATGATCCTCCAGCAATAATATTAAATATGCTCCATGTCATTTCCGGACTTTTTTACAAGCGGAACTCGTGAGACGATTCAACTGGAGGGTTTTCAATAAGACTACCGCTTGTGACTTCCGGCGGAACTCCATACATGGCCGCCGGAGTCCTGTTAACGGACTACATTTCCCATGATTCATAGCGGTCTCTCTCGATTGTGGATGAGACCGGGAATATTGGCTAAAACAAGTGTGGTCTGGCAATGTAGAGTTTTGAGGGCTAAATACCCCTTTTCTATTATTCTTGATTATTTGTCTAAGGATCTTTGGTCTCTATTGACAATTGGGACTTCCGGCAAAACTCCATATGGTCGCCGGAGTCCCGTAAATAGACTACATTTCCCAAGATACATAGCGGTCTTTCTAGATGGTGGATAAAATCGGTATTTCTCTAACGTCCTAAGTGGATGCTGGGACTCCGTAAGGACCATGGGGAATAGCGGCTCCGCAGGAGACTGGGCACAAAAGTAAAAGCTTGAACTAGCTGGTGTGCACTGGCTCCTCCCCCTATGACCCTCCTCCAAGCCTCAGTTAGAGAAGGGTGCATGCTAGGTGGCTCTCCTGAGCTGCTTAGAGTAAAAGTTTATTTTAGGTTTTTTATTTTCAGTGAGTCCTGCTGGCAACAGGCTCACTGCATCGTGGGACTAAGGGGAGAAGAAACGAACTCACCTGCGTGCAGAGTGGATTGGGTTTCTTAGGCTACTGGACATTAGCTCCAGAGGGACGATCACAGGTTCAGCCTGGATGGGTTCCGGAGCCGCGCCGCCGGCCCCCTTACAGAGCCAGAAGAACGAAGAGGTCCGGTGAAATCGGCGGCAGAAGACGTTCCTGTCTTCAACTAAGGTAGCGCACAGCACTGCAGCTGTGCGCCATTGCTCTCAGCACACTTCACACTCCGGTCACTGAGGTTGCAGGGCGCTGGGGGGGAGCGCCCTGAGACGCAATAAAAACAGAAATACCTTAGTATGGCAAAAGAAATACATCACATATAGCTCCTGGGCTATATGGATGTATTTAACCCCTGCCAGTTTTCCAGAAAAAAGCGGGAGATAAGGCCGTCGTGAAGGGGCGGAGCCTATCTCTTCAGCACACAAGCGCCATTTTCCCTCACAGTTCCGCTGGAAGGACGGCTCCCTGACTCTCCCCTGCAGTCCCTACAGAATCAGGGTAAAAACGAGAGAGGGGGGGCACTATTGGCAGCTAAATTATAAACAGCAGCTATAAAAGGGAGTAACACTTATATAAGGTTATCCCTATATATATATATAGCGCTCTGGTGTGTGCTGGCAAACTCTCCCTCTGTCTCCCCAAAGGGCTAGTGGGGTCCTGTCCTCTATCAGAGCATTCCCTGTGTGTGTGCTGGGTGTCGGTACGATTGTGTCGACATGTATGAGGAGGAAAATGATGTGGAAGCAGAGCAATTGCCTGTATTAGTGATGTCACCCCCTAGGGAGTCGACACCTGACTGGATGGTTGTATTTAAAGAACTACGTGACAATGTCAGCACTTTACAAAAAACTGTTGACGACATGAGACAGACGACAAATCAATTAGTGCCTGTCCAGGCGTCTCAGACACCGTCAGGGGCGATAAAACGCCCGTTACCTCAGTGGGTCGACACAGACCCAGACACGGATACTGAGTCCAGTGTCGACGGTGAGGAGACAAACGTAATGTCCAGTAGGGCCACACGTTACATGATCACGGCAATGAAGGAGGCATTGAACATTTCTGACACTACAAGTACCACAAAGAAGGGTATTATGTGGGGAGTGAAAAAACTACCAGTAGCTTTTCCTGAGTCAGATGAATTAAATGAGGTGTGTGATAAAGCGTGGGTTTCCCCCGATAAAAAAGTGCTAATTTCTAATAAATTATTGGCACTATACCCTTTCCCGCCAGAGGTTAGGGCGCGTTGGGAAACACCCCCTAGAGTAGATAAAGCGCTCACACGTTTATCTAAACAAGTAGCGTTACCGTCTCCTGATACGGCCGCCCTCAAAGAACCAGCGGATAGAAGGCTGGAAAATATCCTAAAGGGTATATACACACATACTGGTGTTATACTGCGACCAGCAATCGCATCAGCCTGGATGTGCAGTGCTGGAGTGGCGTGGTCGGATTCCCTGACTGAAAATATTGATACCCTGGATAGGGACAGTATATTACTAACTATAGAGCATTTGAAGGATGCATTACTATATATGCGTGATGCACAGAGGGATATTTGCACCCTGGCATCAAGAGTGAGTGCTATGTCCATTTCTGCCAGAAGAGCGTTATGGACGCGACAGTGGTCAGGGGATGCGGATTCCAAACGACATATGGAAGTATTGCCGTTTAAAGGGGAGGAGTTATTTGGGGCCGGTCTATCGGACCTGGTGGCCACGGCAACGGCCGGAAAGTCCACCTTTTTACCCCAGGTCACCACTCAGCAGAAAAAGACACCGTCTTTTCAAACTCAGTCCTTTCGTTCCCATAAGTACAGGCGGGCAAAAGGCCACTCATTTCTGCCCCGGGGCAGAGGAAGAGGAAAAAGACTGCACCAGGCAGCCTCTTCCCAGGAGCAGAAGCCCTCCTCTGCTTCTGCCAAGTCTTCAGCATGACGCTGGGGCTTTACAAGCGGACTCGGACACGGTGGGGGCCCGTCTCAAAAATTTCAACGCGCAGTGGGCTCACTCGCAAGTGGACCCCTGGATTCTGCAGGTAGTATCACAGGGGTACAAACTGGAATTCGAGACGTCTCCCCCTCGCCGGTTCCTGAAGTCTGCTCTACCAAAGTCTCCCTCCGACAGGGAGGCAGTTTTGGAAGCCATTCACAAGCTGTATTCCCAGCAGGTGATAATCAAGGTACCTCTCCTACAACAGGGAAAGGGGTATTATTCCACGCTGTTTGTGGTACCGAAGCCGGACGGCTCGGTGAAACCAATTTTAAATCTAAAATCCTTGAACACTTACATAAAGAGGTTCAAATTCAAGATAGAGTCACTCAGAGCAGTGATAGCAAACCTGGAAGAAGGGGACTATATGGTGTCTCTGGACATCAAAGATGCTTATCTCCACGTCCCAATCTACCCTTCTCACCAAGGGTACCTCAGGTTTGTAGTACAAAACTGTCATTATCAGTTTCAGACGCTGCTGTTTGGATTGTCCACGGCACCTCGGGTCTTTACCAAGGTAATGGCCGAAATGATGATTCTTCTTCGAAGAAAAGGCGTTTTAATTATCCCTTACTTGGACGATCTCCTGATAAGGGCAAGGTCCAGGGAACAGTTAGAAGTCGGAGTAGCACTATCTCAGTTAGTGTTACGTCAGCACGGGTGGATTCTAAATATTCCAAAATCGCAGCTGATTCCAACGACACGTCTCCTGTTCCTAGGAATGATTCTGGACACAGTCCAGAAAAAGGTGTTTCTCCCAGAGGAGACGGCCAGGGAGTTATCCGAGCTAGTCAGGAATCTCCTAAAACCAGGCCAGGTGTCACGAGGGTCCTGGGAAAAATGGTGGCTTCTTACGAAGCGATTCCATTCGGAAGATTCCATGCAAGAACGTTTCAGTGGGATCTTCTGGACAAATGGTCCGGATCGCATCTTCAGAGGCATCAGCGGATAACCCTGTCGCCAAGGACAAGGGTGTCTCTTCTGTGGTGGCTGCAGAGTGCTCATCTACTAGAGGGCCGCAGATTCGGCATTCAGGATTGGATCCTGGTGACCACAGATGCCAGCCTGAGAGGCTGGGGAGCAGTCACACAGGGACAAAATTTCCAGGGCTTGTGGTCAAGCATGGAAACATCTCTTCATATAAACATTCTGGAACTAAGGGCCATTTACAATGCCCTAAGTCAAGCAAAACCCCTGCTTCAGGGTCAGGCAGTATTGATCCAATCGGACAACATCACGTCAGTCGCCCACGTAAACAGACAGGGCGGCACGAGAAGCAGGAGGGCGATGGCAGAAGCTGCAAGGATTCTTCGCTGGGCGGAGAATCATGTGATAGCACTGTCAGCAGTGTTCATTCCGGGAGTGGACAACTGGGAAGCGGACTTCCTCAGCAGACACGACCTTCACCCGGGGGAGTGGGGACTTCATCCAGAAGTCTTCCAAGAGATGGTAAACCGTTGGGAAAAACCAAAGGTGGACATGATGGCGTCCCGTCTCAACAAAAAACTAGACAGATATTGCGCCAGGTCAAGGGACCCTCAGGCAATAGCGGTGGACGCTCTGGTAACACCATGGGTGTACCAGTCAGTGTATGTGTTCCCTCCTCTGCCTCTCATACCAAAAGTACTGAGAATCATAAAAAGGAGAGGAGTAAGAACTATACTCGTAGTTCCGGATTGGCCAAGAAGGACTTGGTACCCGGAACTTCAAGAGATGCTCACGGAGGACCCGTGGCCTCTACCTCTAAGAAAGGACCTGCTCCAGCAGGGACCTTGTCTGTTCCAAGACTTACCGCGGCTGCGTTTGACGGCATGGCGGTTGAACGCCGGATCCTGAAGGAAAAAGGCATTCCAGAAGAAGTCATCCCTACCCTGATAAAGGCCAGGAAGGATGTAACCGCGAAACATTATAACCGCATTTGGCGAAAATATGTTGCGTGGTGTGAGGCCAAAGAGGCCCCTACAGAGGAATTTCAACTGGGTCGCTTCCTACATTTCCTGCAAACAGGACTGTCTATGGGCCTAAAATTAGGGTCCATTAAGGTTCAAATTTCGGCCCTGTTGATTTTCTTCCAAAAAGAACTGGCTTCAGTGCCTGAAGTCCAGACGTTTGTCAAAGGGGTACTGCATATACAGCCTCCTTTTGTGCCCCCGGTGGCACCTTGGGATCTCAATGTGGTTTTGGGGTTCCTAAAATCACATTGGTTTGAACCACTCACCACTGTGGAATTAAAATATCTCACATGGAAGGTGGTAATGCTGTTAGCCCTGGCTTCAGCCAGGCGTGTCTCAGAATTGGCGGCTTTATCTTATAAAAGCCCTTACCTGATTTTTCACACGGATAGGGCAGAATTGAGGACTCACCTATTGTGGTGCCTGCGGCTACTAGGGACTTGGAGGACTCCAAGTTACTGGACGTAGTCAGGGCCCTGAAAATATATATTTCCAGGACGGCTGGAGTCAGGAAATCTGACTCGCTGTTTATCCTGTATGCACCCAACAAGCTGGGTGCTCCTGCTTCTAAGCAGACGATTGCTCGTTGGATTTGTAGTACAATTCAGCTTGCACATTCTGTGGCAGGCCTGCCACAGCCAAAATCTGTAAAAGCCCATTCTACAAGGAAGGTGGGCTCATCTTGGGCGGCTGCCCGAGGGGTCTCGGCTTTACAACTTTGCCGAGCAGCTACTTGGTCAGGGGCAAACACGTTTGCTAAATTCTACAAATTTGATACCCTGGCTGAGGAGGACCTGGAGTTCTCTCATTCGGTGCTGCAGAGTCATCCGCACTCTCCCGCCCGTTTGGGAGCTTTGGTATAATCCCCATGGTCCTTACGGAATCCCAGCATCCACTTAGGACGTTAGAGAAAATAAGAATTTACTTACCGATAATTCTATTTCTCATAGTCCGTAGTGGATGCTGGGCGCCCATCCCAAGTGCGGATTGTCTGCAATACTTGTATATAGTTATTGTTACAAAATTCGGGTTATTATTGTTGTGAGCCATCTTTTCAGAGGCTCCTTCGTTTATCATACTGTTAACTGGGTTCAGATCACAGGTTGTACGGTGTGATTGGTGTGGCTGGTATGAGTCTTACCCGGGATTCAATATCCTTCCTTATTATGTACGCTCGTCCGGGCACAGTATCCTAACTGAGGCTTGGAGGAGGGTCATAGGGGGGGGAGCCAGTGCACACCAGCTAGTTCAAGCTTTTACTTTTGTGCCCAGTCTCCTGCGGAGCCGCTATTCCCCATGGTCCTTACGGAGTCCCAGCATCCACTACGGACTATGAGAAATAGAACTATCGGTAAGTAAATTCTTATTTTTCAGTTAAAATAGGTGCTGGTGTTTCATCTTGCGGCCTGATAATATAGTGGCCTGCGGGATGATACCTTTTTATCATTTTGATTAGGGATTTATGGATTTTACTGGTATCTGTAACTTCCAGCAGATTTCCATATATGGCCACCGGGGTCCAGTTTCTTCTAACTACATCCCCCAGAATCCTTAGCGATTTTGTATAATCGGAGGTTAATTTGAGAGTTTAAGCGTTTTAACTCATTTGGGATTCTCCTTTTGGGATCTAACAGTATATTGGAGTTTCAATATGTAATATCTTTATACGTTTTAACCATGTTTCAATAAAAATGTGATATGTGTTCAATTAATGATGCAATTTCCTGCTACTCATGGATTGGATGTTTGTACCATAAATATGGAGACTCCTCACAGTACAGGCAGTTCTTGATAAAGGTCCTGTTAAAGACCGAAACGCGTTGAACGAACAGTACTGTGAGTAGCCTTGGATGTTCTAATTTGGAACTATTTTTATTAACTGGATTTTTGCTGTTTATTTTTTAAATTTTTTTTATTATTGTACATTCTGCAAAGCACTTTGTGATGCACTTTGGAACTTTTCTGGAAATAAATTCCCCCTTTTTTAAATTATATAATGAGGAACTTCCATTTTTTATCCTGTATACTCTGTGAGGAATAATTTCTTGTTGGATTTCATACAACCTCGGCAAAAAGATACCTTGATAGGAGTCGACCCTCGATATATCCAGTGAGTTGTGGTACGCATATCCTTTAGAGACCAAAAGATACCTTTATATGTTTTTCCTAACTACAAATTGTGTAAGTTGGGGTACGCATCTAACAGATTTTAAAGATACCTTTATGTGATTTGATATTGCATCTCCAGTGTGAGTCTTGGGTACGCCCCTAAAATTTGCATCGTACTGTCATAAAGACATTGATTTATCAAAGATACCTTTATGGGATTCCACTCACTTGTTTCTGTGTGAGTGGGGTACGCCCTCTTTTTTCTTTGAGTTGTGAAAGTATCCAGAGTGGTGTGAAACTATTCTACACATTTGTTCTTTTCCTTTGTCTTTTATGAACACTGGAAGTACTATATGACACTCCGAGAGAGGGGGGGGGGAAAGTCACATATCAGAGAAGATCTCAAGTTTCCACACGAAGGATACCTGTATTCCTCTTCAAAGAAGGGATGTATTTCATATGTTGAGTATTTCATATGCGCCCTGTACACAAATAGGCACCACCCCATATTTTTACAAAGCGTAGCCTGCCTAGGAACGAGTTGGCGTTTGCGAGATGCTGCTACTGGTGCCGCCGCTGCTGTTCTTGCTGCGGGAGGCAATACATCTACCCAGTGGGCTGTCACAGTCATATAGTCCTGAGTCTGCCCTGCTCCACTTGTCCACATGTCCGTGGTTAAGTGGACATTGGGTACGACTGCATTTTTTAGGACACTGGTGACTCTTTTTCTGAGGTCTGTGAAAATTCTCGCTATCGCCTGCCGGAGAAGTGGAACCTAGATGGTATTTGGTACCGGGGACACACTAACTCAATAAATTGTCTAATTCCCTGCGAATTAACGGTGGATACCGGACACACGTTTAACACCACCCAGGCTGCCAAGGCCTGAGTTATCTGCTTTGCATCAGGATGACTGCTGTGATATTTCATCTTCCTCGCAAAGGACTGTTGGACAGTCAATTGCTTACTGGAAGTAGTACAAGTGGTCTTCCGACTTCCCCTCTGGGATGACGATCGACTCCCAGCAGCAACAACAGCAGCGCCAGCAGCAGTAGGCGTTACACTCAAGGATGCATCGGAGGAATCCCAGTTAGGAGAGGACTCATCAGACTTGCCAGTGACATGGCCTGCAGGACTATTGGCTTTCCTGTCTAAGGAGGAAATTGACACTGAGGGAGTTGGTGGTGTGGTTTGCAGGAGCTTGGTTACAAGAGGAAGGGATTTAGTTGTTAGTGGACTGCTTCCGCTGTCACCCAAAGTTTTTGAACTTGTCAATGGCTTCTGATGAATGCGCTCCAGGTGACGTATAAGGGAGGATGTTCCTAGGTGGTTAACGTCCTTACCCCTACTTATTACAGCTTGACAAAGGCAACACACGGCTTGACACCTGTTGTCCGCATTTCTGTTAAAATAATTCCACACCGAAGAGGTGATTTTTTTTGTAATTTGACCAGGCATGTCAATGGCCATATTCGTCCCACGGACAACAGGTGTCTCCCCGGGTGCCTGACTTAAACAAACCACCTCACCATCAGAATCCTCCTTGTCAATTTCCTCCTCCTGGACTGCGGGAGCTTCTTCCAGCACTTGCAGGGGGCGTGCAAATGGTGGAAGGCGCCACCTCTTCCCGTCCAGTGTTGGGAAGGTCAGGCATCGCAACCGACACAATTGGACTCTCCTTGGGGATTTGTGATTTAGAATAACGTACAGTTCTTTGCTGTGCTTTTGCCAGCTTAAGTCTTTTCATTTTTCTAGTGGGAGGATGAGTGCTTCCATCCTCATGTGAAGCTGAACCACTAGCCATGAACATAGGACAGGGCCTCAGCCGTTCCTTGCCACTCTGTGTCGTAAATGGCATATTGGCAAGTTTACGCTTCTCATCAGATGCTTTTAATTTTGATTTTTGGGTCATTTTACTGAACTTTTGTTTTTTGAATTTTTCATGCTCTCTACTATGACATTGGGCATCGACCTTGGCAGACGACGTTGATGGCATTTCATCGTCTCGGCCATGACTAGTGGCAGCATCTTCAGCACGAGGTGGATGTGGATCTTGATCTTTCCCTATTTTACCCTCCACATTTTTGTTCTCCATTTTTTAATGTGTGGAATTATATGCCAGTAATATATATCAATAGCAATGGCCTACTGTACCGTACTGCTATATATTTACTGGTGGTCAGCAAAATGCTGCACTGTCCTCCTACTATATACTGTGCACAACTAAAATGCAGCACAGGTATAGATGGATAGTATACTTGACGACACAGAGGTAGAGCAGGGGACTACTGTACCGTACTGCTATATATATACTGGTGGTCAGCAAAATTCTGCACTGTCCTCCTACAATGCAGCCCAGATATGGAGCATTTTCAGGCAGAGAACGTAGGTATTTGCAGCACACTGAGCACAGATATTTGCAGCACACTGAGCACAGATATTTGCAGCACACTGAACACAGAAACTGAGAGAACGCAGCCACGTCCTCTCGCTATCATCTCCAAAGCACGAGTGAAAATGGCGGCGACGCGCGGCTCCTTATATAGAATACGAATCTCGCGAGAATCCGACAGCAGGATGATGACGTTCGGCGCGCTCGGGTTAACCGAGCATGGCGGGAAGATCCGAGGCTGCCTCGGAACCGTGAAAAATCGGTTAAGTTTGGGGGGGTTCGGATCCTGATGAACCGAACCCGCTCATCACTACTTTTGACACTGTTGACCATTTTCTTCTCATACAAACACTAAAATCCCTAAGTCTTAAAGACACAGTCCTCTCTTGGTTCCTATCCTACCTATATAATCACTCCTTCAGCATTCCAAAACAGAGCTACTTATATTTCCACTGGCCAATAGTAGTTACCAACCTGATATCTCTATCACTGTTGAGAACTCAACAATCAATCCTACCCCGCAAGCTCGCTGTCTAGTTGTCATACTTGACTCATAACTGTCCTTTGCTCCCTGTCACGATCCGGGTATCTGGACGCCATTTCTTACCCATCAGATGCCTCCTAAGGCTGGCTCAGCGCTCCAGGACCGGATCCCATCTGTTATCCTAATGTCCACATTCCTGCATCCTCTCCTGTCTCTCTGAGACGCTGTCACAGTAACGCCTTATTACATCTGTCTGTTCTTCCTCCCCCAGGTCGTCTGATGTTCCACCTCCTCCATATCAAGATTTCACGGATGTGTTCAGTAAAGCTTCTGCTGATATCCTTCCTCCTCATAGAGAATGGGACTGCCCGATTGATCTCGTTCCAGGGAAGGTTCCACCTCGAGGCCGAACTTATCCGTTGTCTCTGCCTGAGACGCATTCTATGGAGGAATACATTAAAGAGAACCTAGCAAAGGGGTTCATTCGACCTTCTTCTTCCCCAGCCGGCGCAGGCTTCTTTTTTGTAAAAAAGAAAGATGGTGGTCTGCGGCCGTGCATCGACTACAGAGGTTTGAACGACATTACCATCAAGAACCGTTATCCTTTACCCCTGATTACTGAGCTCTTTGACAGAGTTAGCGGAGCTACCATCTTTACAAAGCTGGACTTGCGAGGTGCATACAATCTCATCCGGATCCGTGAGGGTGACGAGTGGAAGACCGCCTTTAACACCCGTGACGGACATTATGAGTACCTCGTCATGCCCTTCGGATTGAGCAATGCTCCAGCTGTCTTCCAGCATTTTGTCAATGAGATCTTCAGAGACATTCTATACCGTCATGTCGTGGTCTATCTAGACCAGGCATGTCCAACCTGCGGCCCTCCAGCTGTTGTGAAACTACATATCCCAGCATGCCCTGACACTGTTTTGCTGTCAGAGAATGCTAAAGCTGTGTCAGGGCATGCTGGGATGTGTAGTTTCTCAACAGCTGGAGGGCCGCAGGTTGGACATGCCTGATCTAGACGATATCCTCATTTTTGCCAACGATTTAGAGGAACATCGTTTTTGGGTTAAAGAGGTTCTGTCCCGTCTCCGTGTCAATCATCTCTATTGCAAATTAGAAAAATGCGTCTTTGAAGTCAAGTCCATTCCGTTTCTAGGGTACATTGTGTCCGGTTCCGGACTAGAGATGGATCCTGAGAAACTACAAGCAATTCAGAATTGGCCGGTACCCTTAACCCTCAAAGGGGTCCAGAGGTTCTTAGGGTTCGCCAATTATTACCGAAAGTTTATACGAGACTTTTCCACCATTGTGGCGCCTATTACTGCTTTCACCAAGAAGGGTGCTAACCCGTCCAAGTGGTCTGAAGAAGCCATGCAAGCTTTTCATCTTTTAAAACAGAGGTTCATCTCTGCGCCTGTCCTGAAACAGCCTGACATCGACTCTCCTTTCATCCTAGAGGTGGATGCCTCCTCCGTTGGAGTAGGAGCGGTGTTATCTCAGAGGGCTAAAGATGGCCATTTACATCCTTGCAGTTTCTTCTCCCGGAAGTTCTCCCCAGCTAAGCGCAACTATGCCATTGGCGACCAGGAGTTGCTAGCCATCAAGCTCGCTCTAGAAGAGTGGAGGTATCTGTTGGAGGGAGCTTCTCATTTAATCACCATACTTACAGACCACAAGAACCTTTTATACCTGAAGGGCGCACAATGTCTCAACCCTCGTCAGGCCAGATGGGCACTTTTCTTTTCCAGGTTCGACTTTAAACTCCAGTTCTGTCCGGGCTCTCAGAATTGCAAGGCCGATGCCCTTTCCCGCTCATGGGAGCAAGAAAATGAGTCAGAGTCTTCAGACAAGCATCCTATTATAAATCCGTTGGCATTCTCCACGGTAGGGATGGACTCTACTCCCCCATCAGGGAAAAGTTTTGTGAAGCCGATGCTAAGGAAGAAGCTCATGCATTGGGCCCATGCTTCCCGTTTTGCCGGACATACAGGTATCCAAAAAACCCTGGAGTTTATCTCTAGGTCCTATTGGTGGCCAACTCTGAAAAAAGACGTCTTGGAGTTTATTGCATCTTGCCCAAAGTGTGCCCAACATAAAGTATCCCGCCAGTCGCCTGCGGGGCAACTGGTTCCACTATCCGTTCCCCGTCGACCATGGACCCACTTGTCGATGGATTTCATTACAGACTTACCCATGTGCAACAAGTTCAATACCATCTGGGTGGTAGTTGACCGGTTCAGCAAGATGGCACACTTCATTCCTCTCACCGGTCTTCCGTCAGCTTCCAAGTTGGCTCAAGTATTCATACAAGAGATCTTCCGACTCCACGGTCTTCCTGAAGAAATTATCTCAGATCGAGGAGTTCAATTCACAGCCAAATTCTGGCGAAGTTTATGTCAAGTCCTCCAAGTCAAGCTAAAGTTTTCCACGGCTTACCATCCTCAGACCAATGGTCAAACCGAGAGGGTGAATCAGGACTTGGAGGCCTTCCTCCGCATCTATGTGTCCTCCTCTCAAGATGACTGGGTTCAATTACTTCCCTGGGCCGAGTTCTGTCATAACAACTAGTATCATTCTTCATCTGCTTCAACACCATTCTTCACTAACTTTGGATTCCACCCTAAAGTCCCTGAGTTCCAACCGCTTCCAGCAACTTCTGTTCCCGCAGTGGATATCACCTTGCATCAGTTTGCCAATATCTGGAAGAGCGTACGATCAGCTCTGCTCAAGGCATCGTTCAGGTACAAGAAGTTTGCGGATAAGAAGCGTCGAGCAGTTCCTGCTCTCAAGGTGGGTGATCGGGTATGGTTATCCACGAAGAATTTGAGGTTAAGAGTTCCCAGTATGAAGTTTGCACCTCGCTATATCGGTCCTTTCAAGATTGAACAAGTCATCAATCCTGTTGCTTACAGACTCCAGTTGCCTCCCTTCTTAAAAATACCCAGGACATTCCATGTTTCCCTGTTGAAACCGCTGATCTTGAATCGGTTTCATTCCTCACTTCCTCCAACTCCGAAAGTCCAAACTCAACGAGGCGTTGAGTATGAAGTGGCCAAGATCCTGGACTCACGTCACCGTTACGGTCAACTACAGTATCTTATTGACTGGAAGGGTTACGGCCCTGAGGAACGTTCATGGACCAATGCTTCTGATGTCCATGCTCCTGCCTTGGTCCGGAGATTCCATTCCAAGTTTCCTCAAAAGCCAAAGAAGTGTCCTGGGGCCACTCCTAAAGGGGGGGGTGCTGTCACGATCCGGGTATCTGGACGCCATTTCTTACCCATCAGATGCCTCCTAAGGCTGGCTCAGCGCTCCAGGACCGGATCCCATCTGTTATCCTAATGTTCACATTCCTGCATCCTCTCCTGTCTCTCTGAGACGCTGTCACAGTAACGCCTTATTACATCTGGCATGGCGTCTCCCGCGGCCTCCGCCGCCGTCCCTGAGCTTCTGCATGCAGAGTGTCAGAGTGGCGATTACGTCAGCCGCGGCCTCCGCTGTGTCCGCGTGGTTGGATGTGCACTTGTCAGCCTGGCGTCTCCTGTCTCCAGTGGCCGGCGCCGCCATTACTGTTTTCATTACCACATGGATTACAAACCAAACTTCCCTCCAAGTGTCTGCATGGGCGCAGCCATCTTGGATTCTGTCAGCTGATCATTTCCTCCAATCTGTTGTCAGTATTGTTAATCTGCATAATTGCCTAGCCAATCCCTTCCTTGCTGCAGGTATAAATACACTGTGCCTGAGCAAGGAAGGCGTCAGTGCTTTGGTTGTCAAACCTAGTTCCTGTTTGTCTCTCTCCTGTGATTGTCTTCCAGGTTCCAGCTCCTGTCTCAAGACTTCCACCATAGAGACCCGCACCAGCATTCCACCTGCGGTGTAGCCTGACTCTCCAATCCATTGTGGATTCATCTGTTTCCAGCTACAACATTACCTGCTTCCAGCTCAGCTTTCAGCAGAGTACAGCTTCCCTTAAAGGGCCGGTGTCCTTTCTACACTTTACCACTCTCCACCGGTATTATTATTTCTCCGCTCTCAAGTTCTACATTTCAGTTCATATTTCATCGCTCCCAAGTTCATCTATTATTTAACTGGTTCCAGCCAGTATCCACTCCGTGCTAACAACAGTCTGGTTCCAGCCAGTATCCACAGCAGCTGTTTTACCTTCAGCAACCCAGCTTTTCCTGGAACACCAGCTGGCACAATCCTGGGTTATCTCCATTGCTACAGTCGGGCCTGGTAAGGACTTTCCATCTAGAAGATCATAAGAACTATCTCACACTACCAGTGCCCTGTGGCTCCTGCCATCCTGTAGTACCCAGGAACTGTATTTATTATTTGCTGACTTTTACGTTTTCTTTTACTGCTGCTGTGTTGCGGAGTTGTCATAATAAACATCATTGACTTTTATCCAAGTTGTCGTGGTCACGCCTTCGGGCAGTTATTATTCATGTTACTTACATGTCCAGGGGTCTGATACAACCTCCCAGGTTCCGGTACATCTCAGCCCCTACAACTGAGGCTGCCTCCCGTCAGCTCAGGCCCTCAGTTGTGACACTCCCCACATTGAATCTGTCTCAAAATCATGTTACATGCATCTAAAAAACATATCCAAAATACAACCATACCTTACACAAGACACTGCAAAAACTCTAATCTATGCTCTCATTATCTCCTGCAATGATTATTGCAATAGTCTTCTTACTGGTCTTACCAAAGAGAGACTCACCAAAGAAAGACTCTCACCACTGCAATCCATTCTGAATGCAGCTGCGAGGCTAATCTTCCTTGCTAGACGTTCATCGTCTGCAGATCCTCTCTGTCAGTCCCTCCATTGGTTACCTGTATTCTACCGTATTCAATATAAAATACTTTAACTCACACATAAGGCCATTAACCATACAATACCAATGTACATCTCTTCGCTCATCTCAAAATATCTCCCAACCCAACCTCTCCGCTCTCCATAAGATTTGCATCTCTCATCCACACTAATTACTTGCTCCCCTTCATGATTGCAGGACTTTCTTCGGGCTGCACCCACTCTGAATGCCCTGCCACGCACAATAAGACTCTCCCCTAGTCTCCAAACCTTCAAACGTTCCCTAAAATCCCACCTCTTCAGGCTAGCTTATCACATTCCAGAACCGCTCACTCAACCTTCATAAGCTTTCCTATCCGATTATATCCCCACTGTACAGTCAGCACATATCCTCCACATATTTTCTCTATCTGCACTTTCCCTTCTTTATGACCATGGTTCATCATTGCTGTGATGTGATATCATGCAACCCACCTAGAACCTTTGCAATCCGGTGGACAAATAAGCAATAGATAGTGCCTTTCCTTGTGGCTCAATGCCTATTTCCATATAGATTGTAAGCTTGCGAGCAGGGCCGTCCTACCTCTATGACTGTTTGTTTATTACCCAGTTTTGTTTAATCATTGTGTCCAATTGTAAAGCGCAATGGAATTTGCTGCACTATATAAGAAATTGATAATAAATAAATAAACTACACATACCAGCATGCATTGCTACAGTTTTGCTATTTTGATATTCTAAAGCTGCTGCAGAGCATGCTGGGAAGTGTAGTTTAACAACAGCTGGATGGCCAAAGGTTCCCCATCGCTGCTTTAGATCATGGCCAGAGGCAGGTGTTACTGTAGCTCATTGCCAGAGTGGTGGATGCTGTATGTGTGTAAGAGAGAGAGAGAGAGGTCTGTATCAGTGGCACAATTCCCAGTGGGGACATGTTGTAGTACATTTTATCATATAGTGAACGTTAAGATTTTTTCTTTTTTTTCAATGTGATAAATTGTCACCAATCCATGTCCAATTTAAGCATGATATGCTGTGGTGCCATGCTGTGTGCATATCAGTAAATTACAGTAGTACTGACATCGCAAGTTTTCCCTTGCACCCTATAAACTTGTGTGTGATGCCTGCAGGACACATTGAGACATCACGTCCATGGGGTTTATTTACTAAAGTCCCAATTTTGTTGGAGTTTGTTTTTTTTTCTAAGTGGCAACATGGGAATTTACTAAGGCCAAATCTTGGGAGTGTTTGTCGTATTCGTAATGGTTTTTACGGCAGAGTTCAGAAATACGAATGAATAGACTATCGGTCAAACGCGCCTGTTTGTTCATACAACGCAGGAATTTACTATTCATTCGTATTTTGGTGTTTGTCTCTGAATGGTCAATTGCGGTCGTATTTTTTTACGATTCGTTAAAAAAAAGCAGCAAAAAAATAGACCGGCTTTTTGCAACTTAAAAATCAATCACACCTGAATTAGGATGCCTATAAAAGGATCTTAGGCCCATTTCAAACAACCTACACTCAGAAATGGCTGCTGGAGTATGGTGCAGTGATCTTTTGTGTGCTGTGGGATTCCTGAGACTCAGATATCAGCCTGGAAGTAACCAGGGCCAAGAAACTGAACATGGTCAGCAGGATGTACAGGTTCCACAAAGGCTGCGCAGGCCTAGTTTTTTTTAGGGGGCGTTTAAACTTGAACACATTGTCCAATTATAGGGTCATACAGATGTTCCGTCTAAATCGTACCAACATTTTCCATCTGTATGACCTTGTCAAACTGGGCCTAAACCCTGAGACAGCACGCTCTCGCCCTGTCTCAGGCCTGCACAAACTCCTGGCTGTTTTGCACTTTATGGCTACTGGGAGCTTTCAGGCTGTGTCTGGGGATGTCATTGGAATCTCACAGCCCTCCTTTTCCAGAATACTAACACAGTTGATGTATACCTAATAACCTCATCTGGTTTTTTTTTCTTACTGTCAGTGGCCAGTATTGATGTTATGTAATTTAATCTCAGTACCCTTTTTTCACAAATATACACACAGGTGTTGGATGTTTTGCAGCCCCACATCGATGCCTTAATCTGCTTCCCTACCCAGGAGTCTCAGTGGCATGCCGTCAGGGTAGCTTTCTATGTGCTTGCTGGCATGCCCAATGTGCTGGGAGCCATAGATTGCACACACATGAAGCTGAGACCACCTAGGGGCAGGCAGCACATATATACAAATCGTCATCTTGATCACTCCACAAATGTACAGGTGGTTTGTGATGCAAAACTAAAAATCATGAGTGTTGTTGCTGGTTACTCTGGGGGCTGCCATGACTCCTTCATCCTCAGTCAGTCATCCCTCTTTGATAAATTTGAGGACAGACAAATGCCGGATGGATGGCTGCTGGGTATGTGATTTGATATGTGTAGGAGTTTGTATACTAGGCACAAATACACTGTGTTAGTTATGTGTTGCTGTATCTGAACTTTAAACACGTTACTATATCTGTCTTTCAGGTGATGGAGGATATGGCTGTTTCTCTTGGCTTCTGACTCCATTGTCCCGCCCTGATTCCCCTGCTGAACACAATTACAATCATGCACATAAGTCCACGCGGAATGTGATAGAAAGATATTTTGGTGTGCTGAAATCTAGGTTTCGGTGTCTGGATATGTCTGGTGGTCTTTTGTTGTATAAGCCCTTGAAGGTGACCCAAATTGTGTTCTGCTGCTGCTTTCTTCATAACATGTGTTTGCAACAACATCTGCCACATGTTGATGAGGAGGAGGATGAAGAAAGCAGTCAGTAAGCAGATGAGTTAGATACATCTGGCGACACTTGGAGTACAGATGTAGGGATGCAGGTAAGGCAAGAACTGATAAATCTACATTTTTAAGGTAAGTATATGTGTATAATTCTTTTTTATATTTACAACAGAAAGATAGTTTTTTACTCCAAAAACATGTTACTTAGTCAGAATGTGTCAGAATCCTTTAGACATACAAACATACCCTGGCTTCATGCCATACAAATGCAGCATGTGTATTGTGTGTTTGTGTTTTCACTAAACATCATATTCTAAAGCACATGTATGAAGTCTGGATAAGTCAGTAAGTAATGATAAATGTAAGGTATTAAACCACTACATAATCCTGATTGTTATTGAATATGTTATTTACTTTCTGAATGTGTACTACATTTTAACGTAACACTTCGCCAGATTTTCTATATTATCCATGCTGAATACGTGTCCCTATGTGTGGTGTTCCATGGGATTTAAGGGACACAAACTTTGTCTCATATAAAATGTTTTATTTGTTTCTGTTTGCTTTATAAAATCTGCATATATGTTAGCCACAACACAGTAAACAAGATGTATCCATTATTACACACAATACTTTGCCATTAGAATTTTTTTGTATTTGTTTTGTGAGGCTTCATGAATTTTAGTCATATTCGGCCTTTTAACACACACAAACATGGTGAAACAATAATGTTAAACCTACTAAAAAGCAATGTTAACAATTTAGCTACAACATATTAGGCCACTCTCTTGTACGACAATACTGTTATTATCCTAAAGGCGTCTATTTTAGATCAAATTACAGTATCACATAAAGTAAAAAAAATTGGATGTATGAGACATGTGTTAATCTGTTAATCTGCATGGCTGGCCAATAGTGAAGCTGCAGGATATGAGACTGATTAGAATCTGGAAATATTAATTAGAAAATCAAAGACTGCTGACTAATTTCTGCATTCTAATGAAAATCTGCATGGCTGGCCATTAGTGAGCTGCAGGATATGAGACTGATTAGAATCTGGAAATATTAATTAGAAAATCAAAGACTGCTAATTTCTGCATGCTAATGAGAATCTGCATAGCTGGCCATTAGTGAAGCTGCAGGATAGGAGACTGATTAGAATCTGGAAATATTAATTAGAAAATCAAAGACTGCTGACTAATTTCTGCATGCTAATGAGAATCTGCATGGCTGGCCATTAGTGAAGCTGCAGGATAGGAGACTGATTAGAATCTGGAAATATTAATTAGAAAATCAAAGACTGCTGACTCATTTCTGCATGCTAATGACACAGATAACATTTTCCCTTGTAAAAAATGTTCCAAGTATGTAAATAACCAGTGTCAATTAGAAATACACTACATTTTGTTTATCAGATATAATTAATGATGTTGCATAAATGAATAATCTGCTAAGTGCTATATATATACTGACAGACACTTACTAACTACGTTTTGTTTTTTGTCCTAACAGAAATCAGTACCTATATTATTATTATTATTATTTTTTTTGGGGGGTGGCTGCTTTGACGGGCCTTTACCTTTACCACTGTCATGTGGGCGTGTTCTGGTGGAGCGCCTTGGTGGTGAGGACACAGGCGATATAAGTGGAGTTGTCGTACCAGAACTGTTGCTTTGTTGCTGTTGGTGCTGGGAGCTGAGTGTTTCATTGAGGTTAGTGAGGTTGGCATTGAGTTCACGCGTTGCAGCATTGTGATTTTCCATGATTCGGCATATAGATTCAATTAGCATTTGATTGGTTTCTAAAATGTTGAGGTAGCTTTGCTGTTGTCTGTGATGTTCTTGCATTAGGCGTTGTAAGTTGCCCATGACATGTGTCATGTCTGCCCGCATGATTTCCATGGTGTTTGCCATTCACGTGGTTGGTTCATTTTGGCGGCTGATATTTCTGCTGATTCTTCTAAGGTGAGATGGTAGGCTTGCGAAAATTTGTGTCTGTCTACGCAGGCAATCCTGATTAGTGATCTGCTGTGTAGCCCAATTGTCCCAAAACACTTGATCAGGGCCTTGTGCTACTGGTGTTGTTTGGCTGTGTTGTGGTGGTGGTGTGTGTTGCGGTGGTGGTGTACTCACAGGTGCTGGGGGGGGGGTTTCCTTCAATTATTGGCTGCATTTGTAAAATGATTGTCTCATCCATGTCACTGTGTTGCTGGTGTTGCGGAGGGATGCTGGTAGCATTACTTGATTCTGGGAGGACAATAATTTTTTGGTTAGTTATCCATATGTTATTAAAATTAATCCAAACCAAATAACATTGTACACATGTATTTGAATGCTGATTGTACATATACTGCATTGCAACAACATCACTCCTAACTTAAATTAAACCGTATGCCTCTTAATTTAAAAATGTTGCTGGTTACCTCATTGTGAAAGCAAGCACATGATTTGTCTGGTATATCATACATACTCCACGAGAAATGTGTGTGTTTTTACATAAAGTGTTGGCTTTTACTGTGTTAGCCAAAAATATAGTAATGTTGTTGCATGTTGGAGGCAATGTTTGGTCTAAAACACATGTAAAACCGAGGATTACAGCCTTACTCTTTGGCAAGCTTACATATCTGTTTATGTTGCAGCATCTTCAAGACAATCTGCGATTGTATGGCTGAAGTGGACATACATATCTTTACTGGATGCGGAAAAGGCAAATTCACTTTGTTTCCATTTGATGTTTGTTGTTGTTCTTCGGTAAGTATGGGTGCTTGGCAGTGGCGTAACTAGAAATTTTTCTCCCCCAAGCCAAAAAATTCTTCGGCACCCCCCCCCCCCCATACCCCCCATAATTGGCACTAGTAAAGGGACACATATGCGCACGCCCACGGCGCGTGCCGCCAAAAAGGGTGTGTGGCTTTGTTGAAATGGGCGTGGCTTTGCGTAAAGGGGCGTGGCATTGCAGGAAAAGACTACCTTATACCCCAGTTTTGCAACCTGCACGCCCAGACGTTAGCCACCACAGTGAGCGAGTGAGAGAAGCTGGGAGCCGGCCGGAGTAGTGGAGGAGACTGACACACGCCGGCATCCAAAGCGGCTTGGAGCGGCGTTGGGTAACATACTGTCTCGCACCTTATAAATACTTACTCACGGCGGCATTCACCTCGCTTCCCCCTCCCTCTCTCCACAGCGCACCTCAATCTTTGAGGACAAATAGGGATTTTCCACATATATCCTTTTGCAGGACTAATGTATCAATACATATATCTAGCAATCCTATTAGTTTACACTATCCGCCTGCTGTCCCTATATAAAATTAATAATAATGAGGTGCACTTTTACATTTGATTGATTTATAGGTTGCAATTTCTTCTTCTGCAGAAAGCACCATTCCATGTTTGTTTATATCCGCAAATGAATGCTTTAGAATTTTATAGACTCAATTGTCAGCAGTGTCAGCAGAAGACAATTGATTCTTTGAACTAATTGATTAGCATAATGATGTCTGATATTATAGCTTCTGCAGTACTGTGCTATTTAGTGAAGGTTTAATTCACTGACTCTTTGAATTAATTCTGCAGATTTTGTACTTGAAGCAACATTGTTTCACTTTACTTTTTTGTTGCACTTTCTTCTTCTGCAGAAAGTACTACTCTATGACTGTCAGTGGCGTAAGTTCGTCCCAGTCGCCCGGAGGCATGATAAATGTTGGTGCCCCCCTACATATACACATACACACACATACCATATGTAGCTATCCGGCACTAAGGGTGAACAGTAGCAGCGTGCTCAGGTACCTTTCCCAGTAGTAATATAGATACACATACAAAGTGGATGCACACCAAGTCAGTTATTACAATAAAACAGACACCAGCATACCATTATAGTACACCTACAGTGCTCCCTCACCCGCCAGCAGGTCTCGATGGAGATGCTTTGGCGCAGTGGTGTGCCGATATAATTAGTGTTCACTGTAGGATTTTTTTTACGGCAGGGTGCTGATCACGGGGAGGGATGGGCAAACTTAGGTACATACTATAATGCTTGGTGCTCCCATACCTATGGGCCAAAACATGGACAGTCCGCGCCGAAGGCGCGCTCCAAAAATCTAGCGGCGTTGTTTCATAATAGTGGCAATTCACATTACACCACACGGTAGTGCACCTAATACACATTGCACCAGATAGAACCTCCTACACACTGCGACAGATAGAGCACGTTATACACATTGCGCCAGGTAGAGAGCACTGAGGCACACTGCACCAGGTAGAGAGCACTGAGGCACACTGCACCAGGTAGAGAGCACTGAGGCACACTGCACCAGGTAGAGAGCACTGAGGCACACTGCACCAGGTAGAGAGCACTGAGGCACACTGCACCAGGTAGAGAGCACTGAGGCACACTGCACCAGGTAGAGAGCACTGAGGCACACTGCACCAGGTAGAGAGCACTGAGATTGAAGTTTACAGCTGCAAAATACTTACAAGGTTAATTTAGCCCAGGGGGACTCTCATGTGCTTACCGGGTCCGGCGGCGCACGGCTGGGTCTGGCGGCGTGGCGGGGTACGGCAGGCAGAAAACGGCGGGTTGGTAGGGCGCACAAAAACGGGCAGGGTGGGATTCATCTGTCTAAAAAAAGGTGCAGACACCTAGCGTGAACACTAGATATATATATAAAAAAAACACAAACGCCTCATTCACTTAAACACACACACACACACACGTCTCTTTCACTTACACACACAAGTCTCTCTTACATACACATGCCTCCCACTTACACACACATACATGCCTCTCACTTACATACACATGTCTCTCACTTACACACACACACATCACTCACACACATGCCTTTTACTTGAATGCACAACTTTCATTAAAAACACACACACACCTCACTTAAAAACAAGCACACACAAAACACAGTGCTTCCCCCCAAATACACCTCTCCCCTACCCCCCACACAGTGTCTACCTTTGGCTTTCATCATCAGGCTGACGGAGCAGAGAGCTTCCCTCGGCTGGCTAGAAGAGGAGCTGTGCTCTGGAGCTC
Source organism: Pseudophryne corroboree (assembly GCF_028390025.1). Taxonomy (NCBI): domain Eukaryota; kingdom Metazoa; phylum Chordata; class Amphibia; order Anura; family Myobatrachidae; genus Pseudophryne; species Pseudophryne corroboree. The sequence continues at coordinate 689,971,349 of NC_086447.1, read as the reverse complement.
CCCCTAGCTGCAGCCAGTGCCATCTCTCCCTACAGGAGGCAGCTTCCGTGTCAGTGACTGCTCCTCCGTCCACAATAGCAGCGCAGTTCTCAGGCTGCGGGAGACAGTGGAGGAGATGCGCCCCCTTGTGGTCAGGAGCCCGGCGGCAGCCGACTCCACTGCCTCCCACAGTTCCGCCCCTGATGACTGTCTATATCAACAAATGAATGTATCAGAATTTTTATAGATTCAATTTTCAGCCATGCCAGCAGAGGACAATGATCCCTTGAATTAATTAATTAACATAATAATGTTTGATGATATAGCCTCTGCAGCACTGTGCTATTTTCTCCTGCAGAAAGTATTAATCTATGACTGTTTATATTAATTAATGAATGTGTCAGAATTTTATAGATTCAATTTGCAGCTGTGCTAGCAGAGGACAATGATCCTTCGAATCAATTAATTAGCATACAATGTTTGATGATATAGCCTCTGCAGCACTGTGCTATTTAATGAAGGTTTAATTCACTGACCAATGAGTCTTTGACCTTATTCTGCAGATTTTTTGCTTGAAGACTTTTCTGCAACATTGTTTCATTTATATTATACTATTATTCATTTTTTTCATGTGAGAGTCCAGTGTTTTTTTGTTGGTTTTTTTGTTATTCAACGATCCACCTCCTTAATTGTTTTCTAGATGAATATGATCTTGTCTATCCCCACAGATTTTGCTAATTTAATCTGATTGTTTCTAATTGGAACCACTATTATATGCAGATTGATTAATGCCTACATAACCTAAGTGTGTATTTAGTCGATCTAGTTATATCAGCTTAATTATTGCTGTCCCTGTGCATACCTGCCTAGTAAACTTAGAGGTGATCAGCTATAATACAAAATTGGGATGGTTTTTGAATGAAGTATTCCAACTAAGTTACTCAGTATTGACTCTCCCCATACTCTATTTCGAGCTGTACCTCTTTCTACCACTCTCTCATCTGGCTGACAGCAGTGTTGACAAGGGCTCTGCCCTTTTCAACTTATATTTTGCCGTCACAACAGAAAGCAGAAGTGGTTCTTTCTTTTCTTTTTTCTGTCCTATACCCAAGGGAAAGGACTATTTATTCCAATATAAGACAGGTGATGGCTCTCTTTTCCAATAAGCCGTCCATTGATTTTATTAACGCCCTCGCCGTTCACCCCCTACCCCCTTTTCTCCCCAATAAACACTCGGACAACTGCATTGCGATTTAAAAGGTCACAGCCAAATTTATTGATCGAATTAGAATTGGAACTCTATAAGTGGGTGGCGAGAAAGCAGTGCGTACCCCCGGCTACAGCCTACATATTAATTTCTTCTAAATTAAACAACGGGGCGGAACCTAAGTCCCGCCCTTGCGCAAGTTAGCTGAGCGGTACCACTTCCCACCATTGGCATAGCACCGGTCCACCCTTAAGATGACGACCGTGTCGGCCCTTGAGGCCACGACAAACTCACCGAGTATCTGGGGGAAGTGCCGGCCAACCGACGTTGCGCTACTACAGACTGCCGAGGAGCACTGCTTGCCGCGCCTGCTGGACCTCTTTTGCCAGACCATAATTAAAGACCGAATTGGCCTGACGGTGCCTCCACCGGACGTAAACTTAATTTCAAATTCCAGTTACCTCACCTTTGCCCTGGTGATAATGAAAATTCTGGACTGGCCTACCGGTGCCACCACCGAAAATAACAAACAAATCTTAATTCCTAATCACCAGGGCCAATTGCCCTACCAACTGGGCGGGAGGGTGGGTGCCTTCTTGGATCCTTGATCAGCATGAAAAGAGGGAGCCTGCCTGGCATTCCTGGTCTTTTGTACCTCCCAGGTAACTCTCCTCCCCTTTTTCCTATAGGATGCTGCTATGCTACCTGCTCTATCTCCCCCCCCCTCCCCCTCCCCTCCCCCTTTCTCCCATTCCCTGTCCCAGGCTTCCTTCTTTTAAAAAACCCAGGACGCTTATTTATTCTCGGGCCTATTCGTCCCTCGAATTCTTTAAGCCGTCCATTGATTTTATTAACGCCCTCGCCGTTCACCCCCTACCCCCTTTTCTCCCCAATAAACACTCGGACAACTGCATTGCGATTTAAAAGGTCACAGCCAAATTTATTGATCGAATTAGAATTGGAACTCTATAAGTGGGTGGCGAGAAAGCAGTGCGTACCCCCGGCTACAGCCTACATATTAATTTTTTCTAAATTAAACAACGGGGCGGAACCTAAGTCCCGCCCTTGCGCAAGTTAGCTGAGCGGTACCACTTCCCACCATTGGCATAGCACCGGTCCACCCTTAAGATGACGACCGTGTCGGCCCTTGAGGCCACGACAAACTCACCGAGTATCTGGGGGAAGTGCCGGCCAACCGACGTTGCGCTACTACAGACTGCCGAGGAGCACTGCTTGCCGCCATAGCCTGGTTCCTAGAACCCAGGCCCGCCACCCGCTGCTACCTCCTGCCTCCCACTGACGCTTTCTGCTATGTCGCCCAAGAATAAAGCTAAACCCTTCTCGGTCAGGTGTACCCCGTCTTGCCTGAACAGCCCTTCCTCTCCGTACCTCAACAACGGGTGCCTGGCGATCGTATCGCCTTCTCCCGTTAAGAGACGGGCTACCGCCTTGTTCACCTTTCTTCTGACCCTTTGTAACCCCGGGCCCCCCTGTGCCCTTAGGACTATCTCGGACCATGTGATCCGTGTATTAGGCCACCGGCCCTTCATCCATTGTATGTCGGCTTGAATTGCCGTAATCAGCTCGCTCCCCTTGCTTTTTCCTAGATCGCTGCCCCCTAGACCTTTTGCACTCCTGAAAAGTAGAATTACAAATAATCGTTACCCCCTGTTGTATGCGGACCTATGGTGCGAACTTTCGCGCGACCCATATGAAGGTGAAAACCACAAAACCTCTTTTTGTTTGAGGGCAAAATTGGAAAAAGTCCTTCATTCCCCCATTTATGGCGGGCAGCTTAAGGCCTTGGGTTTCGCGAAAGACGCCGAGCTGCCTTCTAGTCTTGCTTTTCCGCGCGTAAGTATACCTTGTACGCTCTTGATTTCTACCTGCCCAGCTTTTTGATCTCGCCCGCTGGCAACCCCTTACGTGCCAATACTGCCATGTCTTGTCAGTTGATAATTACACTTTCAAATGGCCTGACGGTGCCTCCACCGAAAATAAAAAATTTCTACATCCTAACGGTGCCACCACCGCAAATAAAAAAAAAAAACAATTCTACATCCTGACGGTGCCTCCACCGAAAATAAAAAATTTCTACATCCTAACGGTGCCACCACCGAAAATAAAAAATTTCTACATCCTAACGGTGCCACCACCGAAAATAAAAAATTTCTACATCCTAACGGTGCCACCACCGAAAATAAAAATAAAAATTTCTACATCCTAACGGTGCCACCACCGAAAATAAAAAATTTCTACATCCTAACGGTGCCACCACCGAAAATAAAAAATTTCTACATCCTGATGGTGCCTCCACCGAAAATAAAAACAAATTCTACATCCTAACGGGTTCAATCCGGTTAGGTATACTCATCATATAGCGCCCTATGATCTATACCTAGCAACTGTCATATGAAATAAGACACCCGAGAGTGCATACAAACTCCACAAAGAATGCTCTTAACTGGATTGAACCCATGACCTAAGCACTGTGAGGCCGTAATACTACCCATTGCCACATAACTGGTGCGTTTACGCTGAATTGATATTCATGCCTTGCGCCAGACTATAGTTGTCCTACGTTATCCCGTATACCGCTAAGGCACATGCAGCCTTGACCCCTACTTTATGCAGAGATGAGGTACTATTCAGCCCTTAAACCTTCGCTTTGCGCCTGGACCTTTGGCTTTCCTTTTCCTTCTGTCCTGTTTACCTTATTATGATACCATAAGTGACCATCATATTGCACGTTCACTAAAGTAGCTTTGATGGGTTTTTACTGTGATCGCTACGGCTACTTGCTTTGCCTTGCATTTTGTATGACCGTTTGGTTATGGAACAAACTTATTCAGCGCTTAAAGACATAGCTAGTAAATGTAATATGAATTAAGAACTGGGATTGAACCCATGACCTCAGTGCTGTGAGACCGTAATGCTAACCATTGCCCCATAAATGGTGCGTTTCTGCTATTCTGCTACCTAAGTGAACATAATACTGCGCATTCCCCAAAGCAGCTTTGATGGTTTTCCTATTGAGATCGCTATCGCTACTTGCTTTGTCTCCCAGGCCTGCCTTTTGTATGACACTCAGGTTATATAACACGCTACTTTGTACTAAGCGGTTATCATTATAACTATATACCACATAATACAATGCCAGGGGATTAAACCATGCGTTTAGCACAGTGGAAGTTGTACTGCGTAGCGCTGGGCTGTACCGCGCTATGCAAATCGTGGCCTGTCTATTTTTTATTTATTTTTATTTATTCATTATTATTATTATTATTATTATTATTTTTGGTTTTTGTTACTGCATCGTTACGCTCTGTGTACCCAGGCATTTTTCTAATGTATGGACTGTGCCAGGCATTGCAAATCGCCTGTGACGCCTTCCCACTAACTGCAATACAATAATAATCGAGCTAAGGCCACGGGTAATACCGAAAAATTTGCTAATATGAACGTTATGGTGCGTGACTGTCCCACACTGATCTGTATTATACTGTTCTTATATACCTACTATCAATGCAATAATACATGTTCACGGCAATGCGATGACTGTTCTGCCTTATATTGTATAATTTATCGCTATTCCCCTCTATAATCTGCAAAATACCCCCCGGCCATTCGATCCGGTATTAAGCTTTATATTAGCCCGCTAGTATACCTATGATGCTGAAATATGCTCTTGCCGCAATGCCCTCAGTAATCATTACGCTGTATACCTAGTACGACCCGTACCCTGTAATATACCCATGCGGCAATGACATCGCTGATTTGCTTTATCTCGTATACTTCCCCTTTCACACCGCAGCCCGTACCTGGTATTTTGCCGTTTTAACTGGCTTCCTAAACGGGTCAAACTGCGATGTGAAAGGGTCCCCTTCAATTTACCGTTTTCAAACTACAGGTATTTTGAAACGGTAAAAAGAAGGGTCCTACCCGTTTCAGTCCCATTTCACTGTGCAGTGTGAAAGGGTCTGAAACGGTATTTGCAAGTCCCAGCAGGTCATAGGCTGTCTCCATGTGTGATGTCTGCAGCCACAACCAGAAAACAGCTTGGAAAACACAGGAGACACATGTGAGAGTGGCTTTATAAACTTTTAGACTGCAAAGCCATTATAAAAATGTCTAATTGGAGTGATGAAGAGGTGAGGGAGCTGCTTTAGGATCAGATGGGATGAGGAAATCTGCTGCCAAATTACTGGGACAGTCAAGGATACCCTCATATATAAAAACATAGCAAAATGCTTCAAGCTGCTGGGTTCCATCGTACTACTATCCAAAATTATTAATAATTAATTAATTAATACTTATTAATAATGTGTGGGCTAGAAAAGTCCATTTATAATGACAACCACTGTTTTTTATGGGTGAAACGGGTTCAGTGTGAAAGGTACCAAAAAGGTAATGAAATGGTAATTTGCTGGTTACAACATGAGATGTGAAAGGGGTTTAACTGCTCAGACCCGTTTTAAGAACCGTTTCAATTACCATTTTAAAAGCAGGTTTTGCGATGTGAAAGCAGCATTACTAGTACCTATTCTACCCTGCAATATATACATGCCGTTGCACTTCTGCGACCTTGCATCAATCGCATACTATAACCCTATCATACTTTATCCGCTGTAATTTAATACTGACTCTGCAATGTAACCACTGACCCATGTTATACTGTCTACTATGACACTATTACACACTATGCGCTGCAATAACTCCCACAACCCTGTAATTCTACCCAGCACCCCCTGCCCTTTTATTTCATTTATTTATGTATTTTTATTTTTACACCCCCTCCCTCGTATACTGTACACTGGTCACACTGCTGGGAGGGGTTATGTGCAGGGGAGAAGATGAAAGGGAACCACCACCATTGTTGGAGGAGGGGAGATAAGATAACCCCCCAGCCAGATAGCGTCTGCTGGACATGCTATCAGTAATTAAGAAGGGGGAAGCTAGTGTATTACTGTGAGAGCAAAGCTTTTATGAGGGAAGCATTAGCAACGGGGAAGGGGAGTGCTGCTTAGATGTGGGGTTTGCTCTCCCTGCAGCAGCTGAATGTCCCATCCTGCTATTATATGATCTGCTTCCCATGCGTTTGTCTTTTAAAACAAACTCCCAGGCTGGAGTGATTATCTTAGGCTTCCACATACAATTTATTTGCAGTTTACTGGAGAACGTATAGTAAAGTTCCTGCCCTAACGTCACGATTATACTGATGGACAGTGCTGGACTTTTCACTCATTATGTTCATTGACCATTGAGGCCTGCTTACCAGACATTCGCTTTAACCCACTAAGCCACAGCGCAGAAGCCATACCCCTAGCCTGTAAATACATGATACTTATCTGGGTGGTCCCTCTGCGTGCATCCTAAGGAATCATTAGATTGCCAAGTTTCGCGTGGGCTCCCCCCGAAGCTAAGCCGTAAGGAGAAACGAGACGAGTAGTCTGATCATCTGTAAGTAAGTACAGTAAGTGAAAGGGAAAAGTACCATATTACAAAGTAACATGACAGAAAAGGGAAAATTTATGGAAATAAATGATTAACTAACAACCCAATAAATTGAATTAATAAATAGGCTGGCTGATTGATATGGGTATTGGTACTGGCTAGCGCCCGCGCAGCCTTGCGGATATGGCGGGGCTGATACCCGGTGGAGTGGGCTGCGGTGGGCCAGCAGCTTGCCCACTGCGGATAATGGGCTGTGGGGAAGTGCTGTCCTGCCTGCCACCAGAGGGGGAGGGGAGCGCTGCAAGCTGCTGCCCCCATCCTACTTGCTCTGGCTGTGCAAACACAGCCTGTGATGCCTGCGTGTGGGAGGCGGGGGGGGTGGATGCCTCGTGTAAGCTGTGGGTGGAAAGTTTGTGTGGGGGGGTGTGCTCACGGGCTCCGGCGGTGGGGTCTGTCCCGCCGGAGCCGTGCTATACTGCTGCTGCTGTGCCCGTCCCATCATGTGTGGGTACGTGCTGTTAGTGTGCCGTGACGCGGGGGGTGTGCGTGTGAGCTCCGGCGGCGGGGCCTGTTCCGCCGGAGCTGGGACATCCGGCTGCTGCTGCGGCGGCTGGGCGGCGCCGAGCGTGACGCGATCGCTCGGCGCCTGAAGGGGCGGGGGTGTGTCCTGCGGCTGGCTGTGGGCTGGCGCGCCGGAGCCTGTTTCGGGCCCGCCGCGCGCCAGCCAGGAATGAGGGGTGAAGCGGGCGGCGGGCGCGGGGTGAAATCGCGGGCTCCGGCGGTGCGGCCTGACCCGTTGGAGCCGGGATGTGCGGTTGCTGGGCAGCGCCGAGCGTGACGCGATCGCTCGGCGCCGGAAGTGGGGGGGGCGTGCCCTGCGACGGGCTGTGGGCTGGCGCGCCGGAGCCCGCCTCGTGCTAGCCACTTATGGAGGGGTGAAGCGGGCGGTGGTCCCGCCGTCACCGGCCGGGGCCCTTGGAGCTGCAGTTCCGCGCGCTGGCGTGGCCGTGATTGCGTCCGTTTGTATGAGACGCCGGGGGGGGGGGGAAATCCTCTTAAGCCTGGGCATGCTGCGGGGTGGACGCTGGCTGTTATACAGCGTTAGTGTAAGGGTCTGTATCTATTTGCACTAAAACAGTGTATGGAGGGTATTTGATGTGGATTGCGGGGTGCGCCTGCAGTGTGGTTCTACCTGCAGTTCAGGCGAGGGGGAGCGCGGGGAGGATTAATAATCAAAGTGTACTTATTCCTTCCTTGATTCCAGGAGCTGCCTTCTTGGATCCTTGATCAGCATGAAAAGAGGGAGCCTGCCTGGCATTCCTGGTCTTTTGTACCTCCCAGGTAACTCTCCTCCCCTTTTTCCTATAGGATGCTGCTATGCTACCTGCTCTATCTCCCCCTCCCCTCCCCCTTTCTCCCATTCCCTGTCCCAGGCTTCCTTCTTTTAAAAAACCCAGGACGCTTATTTATTCTCGGGCCTATTCGTCCCTCGAATTCTTCACTCTCTCATCTGGAAAAGCCTGGGGCCATTTGATTCAGTAACGTGTAGCAGGCAGAGTACAGACAGCAGAAGTGGGTTCTCTCTTCCTTCATATATCATCTTTACTATTCAAGGTCGTACTATCCTGAAAGTAGCCCGATCTTCTATCTCGGAAGCTGATAGGATAGACCTGGCTAGTACTTTGAAGGGGGACCACTTAGGAATACCAGGCACTGTGGATATCACCAAGATGATCACCTATCTTTCAATCTGAATAACACTGGTGGAGCAGTTCTATGCTGCTCACTCTCACTATTCTTTATATTTCACCTTTCTATCTCTTATTTACAAACTAAGATAGAGATCATAATCACATTGGACCGTACCGGTCGATATTTTAATGGGAACAGAATAAATGTTAAGTTTTAGATTATTCATTATCACATCATCCTACTATATACTGTTCTGATTGATCTTTATTAATTACAAATAAGAGTGCTCCCAAAAAGGATTTCTTTTGTCTCTCCTTTCTTTTCATATGTGTAGTTAGCCACCACAGGAAAGAAAAATAATCCTGATTCATGCCCCTTACATTATTTGTCATTTTTCCTCCTTATAGTAATGCCCAGTATACATTATTCCACATACTGCAATGGCCTTAGCCATTATGCCACACACAATAATGCACATGACACAATATGCACACACTGTAATGCCCCCGACACATTATGCCACACACCGTAATGCCTGTGACACATTATGACAGGAATCGCAATGCCCGTTATACATTATGCTACACACTGCAATGCCCCTGATACATTATAGCACATACAATGTCTGTGACACAGTATGACACACACCACAATGATCCTGAGACATTATACCACATACCACAATGCCCGTAATATAGTATACAACACACCGTAATGCCTGACACATTATGACACACACCGCAATGTCCGTGATACATTATGCCACACATCGTAATGCCCATTACACATTAAGTTCTACAGTAAGGCTTCTAATTACTTTTCTCTGACGTCCTAGTGGATGCTGGGGACTCCGTCAGGACCATGGGGAATAGCGGCTCCGCAGGAGACAGGGCACAAAAGTAAAAGCTTTAGGATCAGGTGGTGTGCACTGGCTCCTCCCCCTATGACCCTCCTCCAAGCCTCAGTTAGATTTTTGTGCCCGGCCGAGAAGGGTGCAATCTAGGTGGCTCTCCTAAAGAGCTGCTTAGAGTAAAAGTTTTGTTAGGTTTTTTATTTTCAGTGAGTCCTGCTGGCAACAGGCTCACTGCATCGAGGGACTTAGGGGAGAGAAGTGAACTCACCTGCGTGCAGGATGGATTGGCTTCTTAGGCTACTGGACACCATTAGCTCCAGAGGGAGTCGGAACACAGGTCTCACCCTGGGGTTCGTCCCGGAGCCGCGCCGCCGACCCCCTTGCAGATGCCGAAAAGTGAAGAGGTCCAGAAACCGGCGGCAGAAGACTTTTCAGTCTTCATAAGGTAGCGCACAGCACTGCAGCTGTGCGCCATTGTTGTCAGCACACTTCATAGCAGCGGTCACTGAGGGTGCAGGGCGCTGGGGGGGGCGCCCTGGGCAGCAATGATAGTACCTTATTCTGGCTAAAAATACATCACATATAGCCCCTGGGGGCTATATGGATGTATTTAACCCCTGCCAGGTCTCAGAAAAACGGGAGAAGAAGCCCGCCGAAAAGGGGGCGGGGCCTATTCTCCTCAGCACACAGCGACATTTTCCCTCACAGAAATGCTGGTGGGAAGGCTCCCAGGCTCTCCCCTGCACTGCACTACAGAAACAGGGTTAAAACAGAGAGGGGGGGCACTTATTTGGCGATATGACTATATATATTAAAATGCTATAAGGGAAAAACACTTATATAAAGGTTGTCCCTGTATAATTATAGCGTTTTTGGTGTGTGCTGGCAAACTCTCCCTCTGTCTTCCCAAAGGGCTAGTGGGGTCCTGTCCTCTATCAGAGCATTCCCTGTGTGTGTGCTGTGTGTCGGTACGTGTGTGTCGACATGTATGAGGACGATGTTGGTGAGGAGGCGGAGCAATTGCCTGTAATGGTGATGTCACTCTCTAGGGAGTCGACACCGGAATGGATGGCTTATTTAAGGAATTACGTGATAATGTCAACACGCTGCAAGGTCGGTTGACGACATGAGACGGCCGGCAAACCAATTAGTACCTGTCCAGGCGTCTCAAACACCGTCAGGGGCGTTAAAACGTCCTTTTACCTCAGTCGGTCGACACAGACACGGACACTGACTCCAGTGTCGACGGTGAAGAAACAAACGTATTTTCCTTTAGGGCCACACGTTACTTGTTAAGGGCAATGAAGGAGGTGTTACATATTTCTGATACTACAAGTACCACAAAAAAGGGTATTATGTGGAGTGTGAAAAAACTACCTGTAGTTTTTCCTGAATCAGATAAATTAAATGAAGTGTGTGATGATGCGTGGGTTTCCCCCGATAGAAAATTATTGGCGGTATACCCTTTCCCGCCAGAAGTTAGGGCGCGTTGGGAAACACCCCTTAGGGTGGATAAGGCGCTCACACGCTTATCAAAACAAGTGGCGGTACCGTCTCCAGATAGGGCCGCCCTCAAGGAGCCAGCTGATAGGAGGCTGGAAAATATCCTAAAAAGTATATACACACATACTGGTGTAATACTGCGACCAGCGATCGCCTCAGCCTGGATGTGCAGCGCTGGGGTGGCTTGGTCGGATTCCCTGACTGAAAATATTGATACCCTTGACAGGGACAGTATTTTATTGACTATAGAGCATTTAAAGGATGCATTTCTATATATGCGAGATGCACAGAGGGATATTTGCACTCTGGCATCAAGAGTAAGTGCGATGTCCATATCTGCCAGAAGATGTTTATGGACACGACAGTGGTCAGGTGATGCAGATTCCAAACGGCACATGGAAGTATTGCCGTATAAAGGGGAGGAGTTATTTGGGGTCGGTCCATCGGACCTGGTGGCCACGGCAACACCTGGAAAATCCACCTTTTTTACCCCAAGTCACATCTCAGCAGAAAAAGACACCGTCTTTTCAGCCTCAGTCCTTTCGTCCCCATAAGGGCAAGCAGGCAAAAGGCCAGTCATATCTGCCCAGGGATAGAGGAAAGGGAAGAAGACTGCAGCAGGCAGCCCATTCCCAGGAACAGAAGCCCTCCACCGCTTTTGCCAAGTCCTCAGCATGACGCTGGGGCCGTACAAACAGCTGCGGTGGGGGGTCGTCTCAAGAGTTTCAGTGCGCAGTGGGCTCACTCGCAAGTGGACCCCTGGATCCTACAAGTAGTATCCCAGGGGTACAGATTGGAAGTTCGAGACGTCTCCCCCTTGCAGGTTCCTGAAGTCTGTTTTACCAACGTCTCCCTCCGACAGGGAGGCAGTATTGGAAACAATTCACAAGCTGTATTCCCAGCAGGTGATAATCAAAGTACCCCTCCTACAACAAGGAAAGGGGTACTATTCCACACTATATTGTGGTACTGAAGCCAGACGGCTCGGTGAGACCTATTCTAAATCTGAAATATTTGAACGCTTACATACAAAGGTTCAAATCAAGATGGAGTCACTCAGAGCAGTGATAGCGAACCAGGAAGGGGACTATATGGTGTCCCTGGACATCAAGGATGCTTACCTCCATGTCCCAATTTGCCCTTCTCACCAAGGGTACCTCAGGTTCGTGGTACAAAACTGTCACTATCAGTTTCAGACGCTGCCGTTTGGATTGTCCACGGCACCCCGGGTCTTTACCTAGGTAATGGCCGAAATGATGATTCTTCTTCAAAGAAAAGGCGTCTTAATTATCCCTTACTTGGACGATCTCCTGATAAGGGCAAGGTCCAGAGAACAGTTGGAGGTCGGAGTAGCACTATCTCAAGTAGTTCTACGACAGCACGGGTGGATTCTAAATATTCCAAAATCGCAGCTGTCTCCGACGACACGTCTGCTGTTCCTAGGGATGATTCTGGACACAGTCCAGAAAAAGGTGTTTCTCCCGGAGGAGAAAGCCAGGGAGTTATCCGAGCTAGTCAGGAACCTCCTAAAACCAGGAAAAGTGTCAGTGCATCATTGCACAAGGGTCCTGGGAAAAATGGTGGCTTCTTACGAAGCGATTTCATTCGGCAGATTTCACGCAAGAACTTTTCAGTGGGATCTGCTGGAAAAATGGTCCGGATCGCATCTTCAGATGCATCAGCGGATAACCCTGTCTCCAAGGACAAGGGTGTCTCTTCTGTGGTGGCTGCAGAGTGCTCATCTACTAAAGGGCCACAGATTCGGCATTCAGGACTGGGTCCTGGTGACCACGGATGCCAGCCTGAACGGCTGGGGAGCAGTCACACAAGGAAAAAATTTCCAGGGAGTGTGATCAAGTCTGGAGACTTCTCTCCACATAAATATACTGGAGCTAAGAGCAATTTACAATGCTCTAAGCTTAGCAAGACCTCTGCTTCAAGGTCAGCCGGTATTGATCCAGTGGGACAACATCACGGCAGTCGCCCACGTAAACAGACTGGGCGGCACAAGAAGCAGGAGGGCAATGGCAGAAACTGCAAGGATTCTTCGCTGGGCGGAAAATCATGTGTTAGCACTGTCAGCAGTGTTCATTCCGGGAGTGGACAACTGGGAAGCAGACTTCCTCAGCACGACCTCCACCCGGGAGAGTGGGGACTTCATCGGGAAGTCTTCCACATGATTGTGAACCGTTGGGAAAGACCAAAGGTGGACATGATGGCGTCCCGCCTGAACAAAAAACTGGACAGGTATTGCGCCAGGTCAAGAGACCCTCAGGCAATAGCTGTGGACGTTCTGGTAACACCGTGGGTGTACCAGTCGGTGTATGTGTTCCCTCCTCTGCTTCTCATACCTAAGGTACTGAGAATTATAAGACGTAGAGGAGTAAGAACTATACTCGTGGCTCCGGATTGGCCAAGAAGGACTTGGTACCCGGAACTTCAAGAGATGCTCACAGAGGACTCATGGCCTCTGCCGCTAAGAAGGGACTTGCTTCAGCAAGTACCATGTCTGTTCCAAGACTTACCGCGGCTGCGTTTGACGGCATGGCGGTTGAACGCCGGATCCTAAGGGAAAAAGGCATTCCGGAAGAGGTCATTCCTACCCTGGTCAAAGCCAGGAAGGAGGTGACCGCACAACATTATCACCACATGTGGCAAAAATATGTTGCGTGGTGTGAGGCCAGGAAGGCCCCACGAAGAAATTTCAACTCGGTCGATTCCTGCATTCCCTGCAAACAGGAGTGTCTATGGGCCTCAAATTGGGGTCCATTAAGGTTCAAATTTCGGCCCTGTCAATTTTCTTCCAGAAAGAATTGGCTTCAGTTCCTGAAGTCCAGATGTTTGTCAAGGGAGTATTGCATATACAACCCCCTTTTTTGTGCCTCCAGTGGCACTGTGGGATCTCAACGTAGTTCTGGGATTCCTCAAATCACATTTTAAACCGCTCAAATCTGTGGATTTGAAATATCTCACATGAAAAGTGACCATGCTGTTGGCCCTGGCCTCGGCCAGGCGAGTGTCAGAATTGGCGGTTTTGTCTCACAAAAGCCATATCTGATTGTCCATTCGGACAGGGCAGAGCTGCGGACTCGTCCCCAGTTTCTTCCTAAGGTGGTGTCAGCGTTTCACCTGAACCAGCTTATTGTGGTACCTGCGGCTACTAGGGACTTGGAGGACTCCAAGTTGCTAGATGTTGTCAGGGCCCTGAAAATATAGGTTTCCAGGACGGCTGGAGTCAGGAAAACTGACTCGCTGTTATCCTGTATGCACCCAACAAACTGGGTGCTCTTGCTTCTAAGCAGACGATTGCTCGTTGGATTTGTAGCACATTTCAACTTGCACATTCTGTGGCAGGCCTGCCACAGCCTAAATCTGTCAAGGCCCATTCCACAAGGAAGGTGGGCTCATCCTGGGCGGCTGCCCGAGGGGTCTCGGCATTGCAACTCTGCCGAGCAGCTACGTGGTCGGGGGAGAACACGTTTGTAAAATTCTACAAATTTGATACCCTGGCTAAAGAGGACCTGGAGTTCTCTCATTCGGTGCTGCAGAGTCATCCGCACTCTCCCGCCCGTTTGGGAGCTTTGGTATAATCCCCATGGTCCTGACGGAGTCCCCAGCATCCACTAGGACGTCAGAGAAAATAAGATTTTACTTACCGATAAATCTATTTCTCGTAGTCCGTAGTGGATGCTGGGCGCCCATCCCAAGTGCGGATTGTCTGCAATACTTGTACATAGTTATTGTTACAAAAATCGGGTTATTATTGTTGTGAGCCATCTTTTCAGAGGCTCCGCTGTTATCGTGCTGTTAACTGGGTTCAGATCACAGGTTGTACAGTGTGATTGGTGTGGCTGGTATGAGTCTTACCCGGGATTCAAAATCCTTCCTTATTGTGTACGCTCGTCCGGGCACAGTATCCTAACTGAGGCTTGGAGGAGGGTCATAGGGGGAGGAGCCAGTGCACACCACCTGATCCTAAAGCTTTTACTTTTGTGCCCTGTCTCCTGCAGAGCCGCTATTCCCCATGGTCCTGACGGAGTCCCCAGCATCCACTACGGACTACGAGAAATAGATTTATCGGTAAGTAAAATCTTATTTTAAATTACCTGCTCGTTGCCAGGGGTTTCATGCTCTTGGTTCCATGCATGGTGCCAGGGGTTTTCATGCTCAGGGTGTCATGCTCGTTGCCATGGGTTTCATGCACTGGGTGTCATGCTCGTTGCCAGGGGTTTCATGCACTGGGTGTCATGCTCGTTGCTAGGGGGTAGTGCTTGTTGCTAGGGCCGTGCTCCCAGTGCCACATATGCCCCCAGTGCCAGATATTCCCCCACAGTGCCAGGTATATGCCCCCAGTGCCAGATATTCCCCCACAGTGCCAGGTACATGCCCCCAGTGCCAAATATACCCCCCCCCCAGTGCCACATATGCCCCCTCAGTGCATGCTCTCCCCAGTGCCAGATATTTCCCCCACAGTGCCAGGTATATGCCCCCAGTGCCAGATATTCCCCCACAGTGCCACATATGCCCCCTCAGTGCCTGCTCCCCCCAGTGCCAGATATTCCCCCACAGTGCCAGGTATATGCCCCCAGTGCCAGATATTCCCCCACAGTGCCACATATGCCCCCTCGGTGCCTGCTCCCCCCAGTGCCAAATATTCCCCCACAGTGCCAGGTATATGCCCCCAGTGCCAGATATTCCCCCACAGTGCCAGGTATATGCCCCCAGTGCCAAAGTGCCAGATATTCCCCCACAGTGCCAGGTATATGCCCCCAGTGCCAGATATTCCCCCACAGTGCCTGCTCCCCCCCCCCCCCCCGCTCCTTTGTGTTGGAGGGACACGGAGCGCACAGCGCGCGCCTCTCCCGTGTCCCTCCTGGCTCTCCGGCCGGTCTAATAAAGGAAGTGCCGGTTCGTGAGCCAATCAGAGCTCACGAACGGCACTTTCTTTATTAGACCGGCCGGAGAGCCAGGAGGGACACGGGGGAGGCGCGCGCTGTGCGCTCCGTGTCCCTCCTTACAGCAGCGGAGGGAAGGAGACAGCAGATTGACATGCGGACGCTCGTCCGCATGTCAATCTGTGCAAAGTCAGTGGCGCCCCCGCAGCCCCTCGCCCCCAAGCCACCGCGAGGACTGCGGGGGCAGTAGTTACGCCACTGGTGCTTGGCCTGTGTGGCCAGTTTATGATTTTAATTTAATGGATAATTAAGAGATGACTATTATTATATTTGGTTATAGATTCTTAATCACCATCAAGATGAGGGGAGTGTGGTTGGCGTCTTGGAGTTGTGTCCAAAATTTGGAGTGGAGTAACAGAAGAAACTACTGACAATCTTCGTGGTGGTGTAGCCTGCTGTGGTTTGGACTGGACATCCGACCTTGCTTTCTTTGGTGGCACATGTGTCCATTTTTTGTGTGGGTCAGGAGGGCCTCTTGTGCTGCTCAAGCCTTGTATTGAGGGACCTAGGATTTAAGTGTAAAAATTTGTATGTCCATTCCTTTACAAACATAACCTGTACTACAATGGGCACTTTACCTGCTTCCGCAGCTTCATCATCATCAGATGTCATGGCACTGACTGTAGGGCGAGCAGTTGTGCTTTTTTTCAACACTGTACATCATGAAAAAAATAAAATAATTGGAATTTGGATAATGCATTTGTTCAACATTTGAGCCATTATGTTTATAAAGATGACCCCAACTTATTATTTTGTGTGCTGTATTATTATTTACTAAGACATTATTAGTTAATCTGAGATTGAGAACACACACACACACACACACACACACACACACACACACTCACACACACACACACACACACACACACACACACACACACACGAACACAACAATATTGCACAATAGCCATATGCACTCTGTAAAGTGCAACGCAGGAGATAATGTAGAGGCCACAAACATCGGCCTACATTACAAATACATACACTCACACTACAAATCACACACATATTGCTTTTATAATCTAATGTACTTAATGAAATATGATATATTGATAAACATCTGTGATGGGCCACAAAGAAAAACACACTAGCACAATATCACCAATACATTTAGGAAAGCATTGCAGATAATTATTAAACATCGTAATATTAATGTAACTGATTAAGCAGTGTTGTGGCAGGGTACAAATACAGGCTCCAAATGAGTCACAAAATAGTGTGTTTGCTGTTAACATTATTACATTATGTTCTAATTATGAGCCATATGTCACTGGTTGTGAATTGTCTTAGGACTACTCCAGCCTCTAACATGTAAACCACTGTTTTGTTAACATTGCACTTGGCTAACTGAAAAAAAAATAGAGTCCAAGTTTTTTTACAATAAAATGTGTTGAAGGACAATCTTGCTGCTTTAAAATTCAATGACACACAAACTAAATAATTCACATGCTATAATTACTTCTTTTAAAATTCCAAATCATCACATATAATACTGTTATATGCTACATTGGCTTTTGGATTAGCCATTAACAAAAACAATGGTTTTGGTAACGTGCACTTGAATATGGTAGTAATGCGCTACGTCACATGACACACATTTTCTAGATACATTCATACATAACTAATGTTTGACAATGTTATTAAGAAAACACATGCTCACCATCTTTCCTGAGCCGATCGGAATCACTGACATGGGTTGCTGACACTACTTCATGAGGTATTAAGCTCCGCATGGGCTCCTCGTAGTCCAGATTTCTGGCAATGAAGGGCTGTCCACCACCGGTCTGGCAAGCCGACTTCGCCTCCTTGGCCATTTTTGACTTCACACGGATCTTGATGTCGTAGTACCGTTTGCAGCACTTGTCCTCCATCCGCTTGACCACCCCCTCACTATTAACAGCAGCAACAACTTTAGCCCACAACAACGTCTTCTTCCGTGATGGCACCTTGGCGGACTCAGGACCAAATAGCTGACGCTGATATTTCATCAACTCAGGCACCAATACCACATTCTCTGCATAAGTAAATTTAACATTCCGCCCAGTCTTAGTAGTGGTGCGTGGCTGCAGAGCTGCATGACTGTCACTCGAGGCTGCAGCAGAAACCTCACCCACCTCCTCCACCTCACTAACCTCCTCACTCTCACTCACCTCCTCCACCTCACCAACCTCCTCCCCCTCACTCACACCCTCCACCTCACTCACCTCTGAATCAGACATAATTACGTGTACAAACAATTAACACTGAAAAATAATAAGACAAACAACACACTCCTCCACTACACAACACACACAAACAAACAAACACTGACAAGAGACCCCCCCAAAAAAACTAGGACAAAAACTAAGACAAACCAAAAAGAGACAAGACTACTTTCAAACACAATACTACACTCAGAACTCGCAAAAAATACTCCTCCAAAAAAACACTACTCACCAACCTCCACAGCTCTCCTCACCACTAACTAAACCCACGGTTTGGGGCGTATTTATATGGTTGAACACAGACACTCCTATTTCTGAAACACAACCAATCACGAACGTTGGTGTCAAAGTCGAAAAATATAGCGACCTATGATGCCTTGTACTAACCCCATGCGCTTGCCCGCTGCACGTGCACATTCTCTCCCGTGCGTGCGCATATTCGCAGTTGCGTGACGACGCCTCCACGGTCGTGCGCTCAGGCGCGTGGTATGTGCATTTACGGTAGAGTTTGTGTGCGTCTGGCGGGCGACTCGATCGTTACATAGTTAATCCAAATAGTGTATTTTATAGGTTATGGTCCCTTTAATAATATCAGTAAGTTTGTTTAGTGTAACTGGTTCATGGACAGAGAGATCCCTCTTTACATGATACGAAGGGTCAGACAGGCTTTGAGCAATGGTGTTTAGTATGTAACGGAAGAGTATATTATTAGTAACATTCCGGTGTTGGTTTGAAAGAGATTAATCGCTCCTGCGAATAGTTATGTTTATAAGAAGTTTATGGACATTTACTGTATTTGCAGTTCATTATCCATGCAGCGGGAATCCTGAGATTCCCTCCCACCTGAGCAACTTGAAATAGTCGCAGCCCACCTGTTCGAATCAACCTATGACCTTTTGTTATAATGTGAAGACAGATTCCTGTGTCCAATGAACAATGAGATTGTAGGACCCTTTGTAGTGTACTGTATGTAGTGTATATAAGAACAGCCAGCCAGGGCCAGCTCAGTCTACTCTCCACAACGGTTTTCATCATTGACTAACTAGAGAGCTGGTTCCAGGACTGCGCGGCGATCATTCCCCAGTGTGTAAGTTATTCTCTGTAACCAACTTATTCTCTGTTTGTATTTGCCATATTCTCTCTCTCTCTCTGTTATTGTTTAGGATTAAGACATTGTTGTATATTGTATATTTTCAGTTATTCTGTTTAGGTGTTTTATGTTAGTGCTGTAGTGTATAAGATGTTAACTGTTTTCCCCTTTTTACATAGCTAAATCTCGTTAGTAAAGGTGTTGGAACCTAAGCAAAGTGTGTTTCTCTAGCTAGTATAGAGGGTTTCTGAGCGTCTCAATCGCTCAATCAGCTTTTATGTAATAGAGGTTAATCAGCGTTACTTTGTGTTAACATTACAAGACCAAGGTTTACAGTATAAGCTAGCCTTTCAGTGTGTTTCATACAAGGTTTACTGTGTGTCATCCTGTGAGCGTCTGCGCCGCTTGTGTTCCTCTTGTGGGCACTGCGTCCGCTACGCTAGTAGCGTACCATTACGGTACCCCGTACGCCCATTGCGTACTGAGTCTCTTACCAATATATAGTGAATGTTATAAGATAAACAATTAGCTTTATCAATTGGCGGCTCGTCCGTCCTCCACATATCCGCTCTAGCGAACACAAGCAGACTTTATCTGTCAGCAAAGGGCGGGAAGGTGTATCCCTTCGTATCCGTGTTGGTGGTGAGGGATACGGTAGTGCTGACTAGATAAGCATCTGCATCGCTACGCTGTAGGAGTGCTGGTGGAATCCGGAACCGGAAGGTAAGAACAGTACGCTATTGTCTTTTAAAACTGTTTTATTTCTGTTTGATACACATTGCGTACTCAACACACGCACACACCTGCATTTTTCATTTGTGTAATTTCACATCTCGCCTTCCTGTTTGCCATTTATCATTGATAACGTGCTGAGAAAGATTTGTTGCTATTGGTAGTTAAAAGTAAAAATAATACGTAAGGGAGTAATTTGTAAAACACGCACACGGCTTTGCCTAAAATACAAGGAAGTTCTGTGTGGTGTTCAGTAAATGATTACAGTTAAATATCATTTGCATTGATAGAAACGTGTTACTTGTGTTACTGTGGACGTGTCTGGCCTGTGTACACGTGTCCCTAACAAAGGGCGGGACAAGCGTACACGACGCAAGGCCTTACACACGTAGCGTATATTACGCAATGGAGCGTATGGGTACGCCCACGTAATACAAATCACACGATAGCATTGTTTTAGTAGGCGATACGGAAGCAACGCGATAATAACGCAAGTCAATTTCAGTGTTCTAAATTTTAGCGTAATAAATCCTTCTCTAGTTGTAACTCCTTTGGGACTAGACTGCGATACTGAATGAAAGGGATTTCTGTACAGAAACGAAAGTAAAGAGTATATGAGGTGAAAGAGTGTGTGCATATATATATATAAGTTTCTCATTTTTGTTGGAACCCCTGGAAGTTGAGTTCTCGTGAGGTACACCCGTGAAAGTGACAGCGCGTGGTGGCTTGGGAGGCATCCCTTGTTAAATATTGAAATAAGAGCATTAGAGTATAGCAGATTAGGAGGTCTACTGTAGACACAGACCAGGAGGTCACAGACCAGGAGGTCCAGAGAGACAGACCAGGAGGTCTAGGTACAGCAGACTAGGAAGTCCGCTATAGATAGAGTCAAGGAGCACAAACACAGGAGGGTTGGTGCGGTACCCATATAGGCCATTAAGCTCTGGCTGAAGGAATTCGCAGCCACAATTTTCGATTCCACTGGTCGTTCTGCACATAAGATTAGTTGCTTATGTGCAGTACGATTGTACCGCATGTAATTGTGTGCATTAGTTTGTAACTTGACCCAGTACCATTTGCGTACGCTAGAGGGGTCATAAACGCTATTTGTACATTCTAACGTGATTTGTGTAAATTTTTTTTATTTTAAGGGAGGTTCGCTGGTCACTCAGGAATTCTCTAACAACCGATACTTGCTGGGGACGGGTAACCTACTCCCACAACGCCCCAGTAAATAAAGGTTCATAGGGGCCCTAGGTTGGGTACATCAGCTCTGAGTCAGTGATTGAAGTACTGGCCAACGTGGGCGAGAAGTGAGTGAAAGCACTCGGTCGAACTTTCACCGTCGGCCTACCCCGGACATCTTGGTTTTTGTAAGGGTTCGCTGAAGACCCTGATTTGAAGGTCAGAGGTAGTGAAAGCAACACCTGCAAAGATGGGGGCCAGTTGTTCAGGTAGGGGGCGATCATCCCTGGTTCAGGTTGATTTAGTAAGCCGGCCAATAGGGTCGGCAAGGTATATCATGTGTGAGAAATACGGTTCACACACAGAGGTTTTGTGCAATGAATGGGAAAGAATGACTGTGCATGACGGGGAAAAGTTCCCACGGGTAGGCAGTTTTAGCCCCGAGGTGTTACAAAATCTAAGGAGAAGGATATGTCTCATTAAATCTGCAAAGAGACGGATCAAACATTATGATTATTTACAATTATGGCAACAGGAAGGTGAAATACAAAGAGGATTGGCTCAAGCGGTTGGATCTAACCCTATCAGGAAACTGATAGCCACCGCACCACCACCACCATACATGACGGGAGAGGAAGTGGTTACAGAGAATGGCACACTGGTGTATGATAAACATGCACTTAGTAACTGTATAGATGTTAAGAATAATGTAACTAAGATTGTTGATGCTAATACTAACCCGTGCAAGCTGTACCCTGTTTTAAACTTTCCCCAGGATTGTGACCAAGAGGATGAGCCCACAACAATATCGGCACTCTCTCTAGCAGCCACCATAGCAGAAACAACAGTGGGCACGGCCCAACCAGTAAGAGCAGTATCAAAGGCCCCTAGTGGAGGGACAGGTGAGGTCGTATTAACTGGTAAGTACGGCACTGTACACTATGCTGAAACCATTACACCACATGTTGTAGAATCTACTCAGAATGATGTTATTGAACTTAATCCCGTTAGGGTAATTGCAGTCCCAAATGGGAAAACTGACACTTCAGGAGTCACTCCTGTTAGAAACATCGCCATGCACTGCCCCTTTTCCCGAACGGAATTAAGATCAATGGTGTCTGAATTCCCTGATCCTAGGAAAGATCTAGTCGCAAGCCAGAAGTACATTAGAGAGCTAGGAAATACTGTGGAGCCCAATAACAAAGATTGGCGGACATTGCTGAGGGCATGTTTACCCTCCAATGTCGACTCAGCGAAATTTATAGCTGACTGTAGACTAGATGAAGAGGTACCCCTTACTGAGGAGTACAATCAAGATAATGTGAAAATAATTAATTTACAGCTAGGAGTATATTTCCCAGCTGTTGCTAAATGGAACAAAATTTTCTCCATCAAGCAAAAAGAGGGAGAAATAGCTGCTGATTATTTTCATCGGGCACTGCAGGAAATGGCTAAGTATACAGGGATAGAAGACATTAAGACAAATGTGAATCATAGAGAAGTAGCAGTATCTGTGTTAATGGATGGTTTAAAGGAAGTATTGAGGACGAGGGTACAGACCACCCAACCATGTTGGCGAGGTTTGTCGGTGGTTGCTTTGAGAGAGGCCACTATTGATCATGATCGGAACATCACCAGACACAGGGAGTCGCAGAGTGATAAGCTGATGGCTGTAAGTATACAGGCCCTTACCACAAGGCCAACTCAGCATAAGTCTCAGACCCCTGTGGGTAAGTCAAATGTGGTAACTTGTTATTACTGTCATAAAGAGGGACATTTTGCACGAGACTGTAGATTGAAAGATGCACAAAAATCATATCAACCCCCTAGACAACGACATGACACACGAAATTGGGATCAAGGACCGCAGAGACGGAGTTATGAGCCACACGCAGGGGAAACAAAAAGGTATCCCCCAAGAAGAGACTGGCAAGTCTCTGATAGTTCCCATTTACCCCCTTCACAGGTAATAGCTGCCAGCGCAATGCAGGGAGGTCACCACATACAATAGGGGTGGGGCCACACCTGTAGTCTGCAGCCAGTGAAATTAATTGCGAGCCTTGGAAGTGAACCCGAGGTCACAATTGATGTAGCTGGTAAATTTCTAAATTTCCTTGTAGATACGGGGGCGGCCAAGTCAGTGATAAATTCGACCGTGGGCATGAGAACCACTAGTAAAACAATTCCAGCCATGGGAGTAACAGGAGTAGTACAACACTACCCTTTAAGCAAACCTGCAGAGATTACGATAGGGCCTTTGCATACCAAGCATTCTTTTCTGCTGGCTGCATCAGCTCCGACTAATCTCCTAGGGAGAGATTTACTGTGCAAAATGGGATGTGTCATATATTGTACTCCTGAAGGTGTGTTCTTGGACATACCCGAAAACCACGCTCAGGAAGTACAGGATATGCTAGACTCCCCAACAAGATTAATGTCACACACTGTTATTGTAAATAGGTGTCTGTCCAAGGTAGAGGAAATGATTTCCCAGATACCGGAATCACTTTGGACCAAGGATGGACAAGACACTGAATTAATGGCAAACGTAGCCCCAGTAGTTGTACAAGTAAAAGATGGTAGGATAGCTCCAAAAATCCCACAATACCCTCTAAAGCCAGAGGTGGAGTTAGGAGTTTACCCTGTAATAGAGCGCTTGCTACAACAGGGCATTCTGGTAAGGACGTTCAGCACTGCCAATAGTCCCATCTTCCCTGTTAAAAAGAGTGGGGGGAGGGGTTACAGATTAGTGCAGGATCTAAGAGGGATCAACAAAATAGTTGAGAGTCAATTCCCCGTAGTGCCAAATCCAGCTGTCATCCTTATGCAAATCCCTCCCACTGCCAAATTTTTCACTGTGATTGACCTCTGCTCCGCCTTCTTCTTGGTACCTCTGCACTCTGACAGCCAATACTTATTCGCATTTACATACAGAGGAGTTCAGTACACCTGGACTCGCTTACCACAAGGTTTCATTGACAGTCCAAGTATTTTCTCACAGGCCTTGCATGATTGTTTACAGTCTTTTCAACCTGAGAGTGGATCAATATTAATACAGTACGTAGATGACCTACTGCTGTGTTCAGATTCGCTTGAATCGTCCCTGAGAGATACGAAACAACTCCTGTTTCATCTTTCAGACACCGGACACAAGGTTTCCAAAGATAAGTTACAATTATGCCAGACCAGGGTGAAGTATTTGGGACACTGTCTGACACAAGGACTGAGACACCTCACCGCTGATAGAATTCAAGCAATTCGTGACATGACCCTGCCACAAACCCAGCAACAGATAAGAACGTTTTTAGGAATGTGTGGGTATTGCCGTAACTGGATCCCAGGGTTTTCTATACTGGCCCTGCCTTTGCAGGAGATGGTCTCATCAAACAAACCTGATCGGATTTCGCACACAGACGAGTCTGAGATGGCATTTGAGAGACTTAAACAGTGCCTAACGCAGGCACCAGCATTAGGTATGCCAGATTATGGAAAACCCTTTGAGGTGTACGGAACAGAGAGTGCTGGGTGCGCGGCAGGTGTCTTAACCCAGAAGCATGGTGATGCCAGCAGGCCGGTAGCCTACTATAGCACTCAGCTAGACACGGTAGCACGATCCCTCCCCACATGCTTGCGAAGTGTTGCAGCAATAGCATTGCTAGTAAGTAAAAGCGAAGATGTAGTGCTAGAACACAACCTCACAATTCATACACCACATGCAGTGTCAGCCTTACTGAATTCTGCCCAAACCAGACATGTCTCATCAGCGCGGTTTACAAGATGGGAATTGGCGTTAATGGCCCCGGTAAACATCACCATAAGGAGATGCAGCGCATTAAATCCTGCAACATATCTCCCAGGTGTGCCTGGACAGGCACAAAGGGTGGAGGATGAGAGTGATGGTGAAGGAGGATTTAGTAAGGAAAATGACACACATGATTGTATGGAATATTTGACCCAAAATTTCACGGCAAGGCCTGACATCAGTGACAACCCACTGGAAGATGTAGATTTTACTTTCTACACTGACGGCAGTTGTCACCGACAGACGGACTCGGGAGACTTGTGTACTGGATACGCAGTCGTAGATGACCAAGGTACCATAGAAGCGGAACCCCTAGGCCCACCACACTCAGCACAAGTTGCTGAACTGGTTGCCCTAACCAGAGCATGCGAATTGGCTAAAGGCAAGTCAGCCAATATCTACACAGATTCTAGGTACGCCTTCGGAGTAGTCCATGATTTCGGGGCCCTATGGCGCCTCAGAAATTTCATGACGGCAGCTGGCACACCTGTAGCGCATGCAGCCCACATCAAAAGACTTCTAACAGCGATACAAGAACCCGACAGAGTGGCTGTTATCAAGTGTAAAGCTCACACGTATAGCCAAGACCCGGTATCACTTGGTAACAGCCGAGCAGACAAAGCTGCAAAATCAGCAGCCAGTACCCCCATACAGACAGACAGCACACAACTGATGGTATTTAATACTGTAAACACACAGAAATTATATGAAATGCAAAATTTGTGTTCACCACAAGAAAAGGCAGTTTGGAGGTCAAAAGGATATGGCCAGGAGTCCTCAGGACTCTGGACAGATGGACAGGGTAAGCCAGTGGCACCCAGAGCATACCTTCCAAGTCTAGCGGAAGCGGCACATGGTCTGACTCATCTAGGCAAAGAAGGAATGTGTAAGTTGGTAAGAGCTTATTGGTGCGCCCCAGGATTTTCTTCCCATGCGGGTAAAAGAGCGATGACATGTCTCACCTGCTTGAGGAAGAATATCGGAAAGGCAATATCAACAGAGCCATCCCATATCCCTCCTACAGATGGTCCTTTCCAGGTAATACAAATTGATTTCATACAATTGCCACCTTGTAGAAATTTAAAGTATGTATTGGTTTGTATTGACGTGTTCTCAAATTGGGTGGAAGCATTTCCCGCGGCCACAAATACCGCTGTGTTTACTGCAAAGAAAATTGTGCAGGAATTTGTGTGTAGGTACGGTATGTATTTTACAGGTGAAGTTTTTCAAGGAATGTGTAAGTTGATGGGAATTAATAGTAAGCTGCACACTCCGTACCGCCCCCAGGCGAGTGCGAAAGTGGAAAGAGTAAACAGCACTATTAAAAACAAATTAAGCAAGGTAATGGCTGAAACAGGATTGTTGTGGCCCGAAGCTTTGCCAATCGTATTATACAGAATCAGAACCACTCCCAGGTCCCCTCTTAATCTGTCTCCTTTTGAAATTCTGTTTGGTCGACAACCCCATGTTATGATTAACCCCCAGGATGATTTGAAATGTAACAATGAAGTAACTGTAAAGTATTTGGTTAAGATGAGTAAGCAATTGAGGAATCAGAATGATAATCTAAAGTTGGTGATTCCTGATTTGCCAGACAGTAATTGTCATGACATTGAACCTGGGGATTATGTAATGATACGGAATTTTCTATGCTCAGGTTGCCTTATTGACAAATGGGAAGGACCATATCAAGTCTTATTGACCAGCACGACAGCATTGAAGGTTGCCGAGAGAGAGACTTGGGTCCATTCGTCTCATTGTAAAAAGGTTGCTGACCCAGAGAGGTCCCGTGATAAAAAACAGACGGTAGAGGTTGTACTAGAGTGTCTGTTCCGGGAAGGTTGAGACGACACCTGAGCGCTGAGAATAATAAGACCGGAGGCGTTTGTCGAGCCAGATTTCTTTTTCCCTTTTGTTATTTTCTCCAGTTCCCATCTCCCTCCTATTCTCCTTCCCCCTTCTTAATTTTCTCCTTTTCCTCCTATAAGATGGACTTGCCCCAAGAGACTGTGATCCGGATTTTCCTGTTGACCATGATGTTGACCAGAGCAGTCTGTTTCGGTGAGAGTACCATGGAGGTCGAGAAAGGATCTGGAATGGGTTCTGATGACCAGGATGGAGGCGTAGTTTTCCAAGAGCAACATAATCACAGAGAAAAGGCGAGTATCAGAAAACGATCTGGTAACATTGACAATAGAAGGAATTGTGAAGGATTGTTAGCTGAAGAGAACTGCATCTGTAGGCATTGTGACAATATAGTTGAGGATGGGTGCATCAAGAAATGTCAGTCCAGTTTTAATGTCCACATGGACTGGCATCCATTGGGTGACTATCACTCTTTAGTGGGTAAAGTGTTAAACCAGACAGACTGTTGGGTATGCTCTCAAGTACCTCAAGGTCATAGCAAATCAGGACTAGTACCATTCCCTTTAACTGTAGGAGAGGTACTTGAGTTAAGTGGTGGGAGGCCGGTGGACAAGAGGTTTAATATCTCTAGTCCTCCTAGTTTGAAGCTCCACCAGTATCATGTGGATAAGTCCTTAGTATGCTTTAACATTTCCAATCCCCGAAAGCTGGGAAATTGGGAAGTGTCATGGAGTAATCAAACCATGACATTTTCATATAGAGCCGATAGAATGCCCATAGACACAGAGCTTATACGCCAGATAGCCGACAGTGGAAAATATTTCCGGTATAGGTACACTCTAGGAAGTAGGACCATGCGAGTTGGAGAAGTATCACCAGGATACTGTGCACATATCGTACAACCTGATACGTGTACTAGACAGATGGGAGAGTTAGGGTTAGGAGATTTCACATGGAAAATTTGTAACATGGTTATGTCATACTCCGTCCCATATGTTCTCCCCGATGATGCATATTTCATATGTGGGAGAAAGGCGTATAAGTGGCTTGCCCCAAACTCAGAGGGATTGTGTTACATTGGAAAAGTACTGCCTGAAGTAATGACCGTATCCCATATCAAAATGAAAGACATTCACCGCGGTGCCCAAGCTCCTTATACTCACACTCATTACGAGCACGTTGTTAAAAGGCACCTGATAGAGAGGACAGAGCATCCGGCCTCTGATCTGATACATGAATCCACCGGGATTCAATTCCTACTCGCGTTAGATATCACTCGTACCACCAGAGGAGTGATAAATTATAGATATATATCTGCGCTAGCAAACTTGTTAGACAATATCACCGAAATGTATGACGACACGTTCAGGTACACAGGGAAAGAGTTACAAGCCTACAAAACAGAGCTGGTTCAGCATAGGATGATTCTCAATTATCTCACGGCAGTGACAGGCGGGTATTGTGTCACCCTAGCGACTCAGTATGGAGTAAAGTGCTGCATGTATATTACAAACAGCACTGAAGACTCGGCCGAGGTCATAGACCAAAAGATGGATGACATTTTGCAATTGAAGTGGGAGTTTCGAAGGAAACACAATCTCACACTCGCTGCTGTGGGTAATGAGCTGACCAGTTGGGTGTCATGGTTGAACCCACGAAATTGGTTCTCTGGTTTAGGAGAATGGGCCCAAGGTATTATAATGGATGTAGGGAAATTTCTCTTGTGTATTCTGGGAGTCGTCATATTGGTTGGCCTGATATTTAGATGCGTTCGGACTTTAACGAAGTGTAAAGGTAGTACCAGAGTGATGAGTCTGAGGAGCGAAAACACTGTAATAACAACAACTAATTTGATTTATGACCCAACGATAGAGACAATGTTGTGATGAAAATGTGATTCCACGGTCCGTTTCTTTCACCCGTTTCTCCTTTGTTTTCCTCCAAGGTACAAAGACATCCGCTTGGAAGAAGAATTTGACAACCTCTTTTATACAGACCATTGATGAACTATGTCACAGACCCCCAATATCCCTAGTGACTTTAACTTTTTACGAAAGCCCAATACTTTAGAGACTGTAATTTTATGGACACTGGACAAGCTTTTGTCGCCACCTATAGCAAAAGCACCGAGAGACATCAGACAACATGTACATCAAGACAAGACATCAGACAAGACCTCAATCGGCGACTGTTTATTTAAACTCACATAGTTTACGACTGCATTTATAACGATTGTTTCTTATCTTCATCTCTACAACCTCCAGGTAGTATCTCACATAGTAGACAGGTGATTCTCACATATTAGCATTCACATGTTCCCCCCCCTTCATGTATCCTCAACTAAATGTGCTCCCCCATTTGTTGCAACCAAAAGCCGAAAAGAGCTCGGTAGAGTTTGACAGCCCATCCACAGACCCGTAATACGGGATAAGAAGGATTCAAATGTATACTTCGCAATACCTCGAAGCTTGATTTAAAACACGTACGGCACGATGATACATGACCCCTCAAACATGGATTTCATACACACATGCTTTTACTGTCTCACTAGGTCATACTTTTCCCACCTTCTCCTCTCCTCCCTTTACCCAATCATAAAAAGGTATTTACATGATGACATATATTTTTCTGTTTGAACTGTTTAGGAAGTGGCAGTTATTGGTGACTGCCAAAGGGTGGACTGTCAAAGTCGAAAAATATAGCGACCTATGATGCCTTGTACTAACCCCATGCACTTGCCCGCTGCACGTGCACATTCTCTCCCATGCGTGCGCATATTCGCAGTTGCGTGACGACGCCTCCACGGTCGTGCGCTCAGGCGCGTGGTATGTGCATTTACGGTAGAGTTTGTGTGCGTCTGGCGGGCGACTCGATCGTTACATAGTTAATCCAAATAGTGTATTTTATAGGTTATGGTCCCTTTAATAATATCAGTAAGTTTGTTTAGTGTAACTGGTTCATGGACAGAGAGATCCCGCTTTACATGATAAGAAGGGTCAGACAGGCTTTGAGCAATGGTGTTTAGTATGTAACGGAAGAGTATATTATTAGTAACATTCCGGTGTTGGTTTGAAAGAGATTAATCGCTCCTGCGAATAGTTATGTTTATAAGAAGTTTATGGACATTTACTGTATTTGCAGTTCATTATCCATGCGGTGGGAATCCTGAGATTCCCTCCCACCTGAGCAACTTGAAATAGTCGCAGCCCACCTGTTCGAATCAACCTATGACCTTTTGTTATAATGTGAAGACAGATTCCTGTGTCCAATGAACAATGAGATTGTAGGACCCTTTGTAGTGTACTGTATGTAGTGTATATAAGAACAGCCAGCCAGGGCCAGCTCAGTCTACTCTCCACAACGGTTTTCATCATTGACTAACTAGAGAGCTGGTTCCAGGACTGCGCAGCGATCATTCCCCAGTGTGTAAGTTATTCTCTGTAACCAACTTATTCTCTGTTTGTATTTGCCATATTCTCTCTCTCTCTCTCTCTGTTATTGTTTAGGATTAAGACGTTGTTGTATATTGTATATTTTCAGTTATTCTGTTTAGGTGTTTTATGTTAGTGCTGTAGTGTATAAGATGTTAACTGTTTTCCCCTTTTTACATAGCTAAATCTCGTTAGTAAAGGTGTTGGAACCTAAGCAAAGTGTCTGTGTTTCTCTAGCTAGTATAGAGGGTTTCTGAGCGTCTCAATCGCTCAATCAGCTTTTATGTAATAGAGGTTAATCAGCGTTACTTTGTGTTAACATTACAAGACCAAGGTTTACAGTATAAGCTAGCCTTTCAGTGTGTTGCATACAAGGTTTACTGTGTGTCATCCTGTGAGCGTCTGCGCCGCTCATGTTCCTCTTGTGGGCACTGCGTCCGCTACGCTAGTAGCGTACCATTGCGGTACCCCGTACGCCCATTGCGTACTGAGTCTCTTACCAATATATAGTGAATGTTATAAGATAAACAATTAGCTTTATCATTGGTGAAAAACAAAACTAAAAGTGCAAATGCGGCTGTAGTTGCTTAAAAGCACTACGCAATAATCAAGTGGAAAAAAAAACACGAACGAAAAAGTGATTGACGGCTGTAAATAGAAGAAAAAAACACGATATACATCGACATTGGAAAATATGAAAACAAATAACTTGACAGCTTAGTAAATTATCGTAGATAGATTCAAAATGTTGCAGGAAAATGCGTCCGATAAAAGTTTAAACTCTACACAAACCGACTCAATCACGATTTTTAGTAAATTAACCCCCATGTCGGGAATTGAATTCCCTCCTATGGGGCATATGTTTCAGGCTTGGAGTGAGATAAACTTGAGTGATAAACGTGCCAACCAATCAGCTCCTGTAATTTTTGAAACACAGCCTGTAATATGCCAGTTAGGATCTGATTAGTTGGTTTCTCAAGGCAGTGACTGCCTTGAGAAAGAGTTTCATACTCAAAATGCTTTGGCGGCTACAGTGGGAACGATCGATGGAGGCCCCTGGGGACATCTGGTTTCAGTACCATACTGAACAGGAAACTTTATATGAGGATCTGGATTGGATAATAAATGTGTATTTTATTTGACTGTATTACACTGTTGTGGCACCTTTGCTTCTTTCCACATATATACAACATCTTTTTGAATAATTGCTATTGCTGGGATTAATTATGGAATTAGGCCCTCAGTGTGGTGTAATTTATAGAAAAGGCACTACTGTGTGGTCTAATGTGAATAAAGAGCAATATGGTGTGGTGTAATGTGAATAAGGATCAATTCAGTGTTATGTAATGTGAATAAGGGGCACTACTGTGAGGAGTAATGTGCATATGTTAAAGTGGTACTACTGTGTAATGTAACGTGAAGAAGGGACATTATCACATGATATAATATGAATAAAGTTGCACTACTGTGTGGCGTAATTTGAATTGGGGGTGCTATTGTGTGGCCATGCCCCTTCCCAAAAGAACACACCCCTTTTTGGGCTGCGCACCAAATGTGCGCAATGTTTCTATTTAAAATATAGGGAATAGGAGCACCAAAATGTGGACTGCTAGAACTGAGGGGTGATAGTGATGGGAAAAGGGTGCATAGCCAGTGGTGCTAGGGGGCATCAGCCAAAATCTTGCCTAGGGCATCATAATAGGATTTTGGTACTTACCAGGTAAATCCTTTTCTTTGAATCCATAGGGGGCACTGGAGTACTCTTGGGATATGGACGGTGCGTAGCAGGGAAGGCACATTTAAATATTTAAATGAGCAACCCTCCTCTTCCTTCCTCCATACTCCCAGGATCCTCAGTGTTTTTTACTGAGCCGAATAGGAGCGACAGAGAAGTGAACAATGGAGAATTACATATAACATTATAAAATAACGGACAACAATAAAGTTGACACAATGTTACTGACAACTAAACAGTTGACACCATAACCGATAGAACTTGAAACTTTGAACCAGTCGGTGAGAATGTGTTACTGTAAGATCCCCTGAACTTACCACAAACCAGGTAAAACTGCTCTGGGTGGGCGTCCAGTGCCCCCTATGGATTCAAAGAAAAGGATTTACCTGGTAAGTACCAAAATCCTATTTTCTTTTTCATCCACTAGGGGTCACTGGAGTACTCTTGGGACGTACCAAAGCTTCCCCCGTGGGCGGGAGAGCTGTTTGGCACCTGTAACACTTGGCGACCAAAGCTAGAAGCTGATGCCGCAAACGTATCAAACATGTAAAAGCGCACAAACGTGTGCACTGCTGACCATTGAGTCACACGGAAAAGCTGCATCGTAGAAGCCCCACGACCAGCTGCCCATGAAGTTCCCCCAGAACGTGTGGAATGAGCTGTTACTAATGTAGGCGGCTGTAACCTAGCATGAAGGTAAGCCTGACGTATGGTCAGTTTAATCCATCTGAAGAAGGTCTGCTTAGAAGCTGGCCAACCCATATTGGCAGTATTATAGAGAACCAACAACGTGTCCGTCTTACGAACTGTAGACGTTCGGGATACATAAACGCGTAATGCGCGTACCACATCCAAAGTTCCAGACTTTCCTGTTAACACAGGAACTACTATTGGTTGACTGATGTGAAAAAGATGACACTACTATTGGCAAGAAAGCAGGATTCGTCCGAAGTTCCGCTCTGTCATCATGAAACACCAGATACGGTGGCTTGCATGACAAGGCACCTAAATCTGAAACACGCCCTGCCGAAGCTAAGGCTAGAAGAAAAATAGTTTCCCCAGTGAGAAACTTAATATCCACTTGTTGAAAGGGTTCAAAATATGAAGACTGTAAGAAATCTAAAACCAGAATCAAGTTCATGGCGCTGTAGGTGGAATGAATGGAGGCTGTACTCTGAGGACACCATGCAGAAAAGTGTGTACAGACGGCAATAGAGCCCAAACGTCTTTGAAAGTAAATTGACAAAGCAGATACCTGCACCTTTAGTGTAGATAAACGCAGTCCTCCATCTAACCCCGTCTGTAGAAATAACAAAAGACGGAATAACTTGAAAGATGATGTCTGAAACTTCCGAGCTTCACACCAACCTATATAGGCACGCCAAATTCTGTAATAATGAGCTGCCATAACTGGCTTCCTAGCACGTAACATGGTTGGTATAACCGATTCTGGAATGCCGTCCCTTCTTAAGAGGGCGGCTCAACAGCCACCCCGTCAAACGCCGCTGCGCTAAATCGGGGTAAAGGAACGGACCCTGTTATAACAGGTCCGGACGTAGTAGGAGCGGCAAGGATCGTCTGCGAGTAGTCCGCGGAGATCCGAGAACCAAGCTCTCCGAGACCAATGAGGCGCTACTAGTATGACTGTGGCGGCCTATCTTGTGATCCGTTTTAGCAACCGAGGGAGGAGCGGAACGGTGGAAATAGATACACAAGGCTGTACGGCCACGAGATTGTGAGAGCATCCGCCGCCCCTGCCGTTGGATCTCGCGTTCTGGACACATACTGTGGCGTTTGGTGATTGTGGCGAGATGCCATCAGGTCCACTTGAGCGTAACCCCCCCTCTGGACCAGCATGTGAAACACTTCTGGATTTAATGCCCATTCTCCCGGATGAAAATCCCGACGGCTGGGATAATCCGGCTCCCAGTTGTCCACTCCCGGAATGAACACTGCCGACAATATCACTTGGTGATGCTCGGCCCAATTGAGGATTCGAGCTACTTCCCGCATTGCCATGCGGCTTCTCGTTCCTCCTTGTTTGTTGATGTACGCGACCGCCATCGCGTTGACTGACTACACCTAGACAGTCTGAGACCGAAGCATGTGCACTGCTTGCCGTAGCGCATTGTAAATTGCCCGGAGTTCCAGGACATTTATAGACAGCAATCTTTCGTGATCCGCCCAGAGACCCTGGAGCTGACAATTTTGAACTACAGCTCCCCAACCTCTGAGGCTCGCGTCCGTCAGAATTATCCAATTCCAGGCGCCGGATCGTTTTCCTGCGGTTAGATTGTGTACCTTGAGCCACCAGAGTAGAGATACTCTGACCCGTGGCGACAACCTCACCCTGTGGTGAGTCTGCAGATGCGAGCCCGACCACTGTGCGAGCACATCCAGTTGAAAAGGACATGAGTGAAAACTTCCGAACTGAAGCGCTTCGAAAGCAGTCACCATTGTGCCTAACAGACGAATGCACAGGTACCAAGACTGTGCGTGGTACCAGATGACGAATACTCTGTACTTTCTGTTCTGGTAGATAATTTCCTTGATCTACCGTATCGAGAATCATTCCTAGGAATTGAAGTCGTCGAGACGAATTTAGATGTGATTTCTTGAAGTTGACAATCCCACCGTGCTGAACCAGTACATTGTACGTTAGTAATGTATTTAGGTGTCTTTGTCGAACTGGAGCTGTGATGTAGAAGGTTATCTAAGCACAGAACCATTATCACCACCCGGGATCTGAGAATAACTTATCACAGACATCAGCCTTGTGACAACCCGAGGCGCTGATGAGAAACCAAACAGGAGAGCTTGAATGGTGGACTGCCAACGTTTAAGTATGCCAGATGTAGTGGCAACATTTTGAACGCGTAAGAACGCATCCTTGAGTTTTTAGGGAGAATATGATTTCAGTGGTTGTAAACCTGCAATCACTGATCGCATAATTTCCACTGATTGAGCCTCTTTCGGTTTAATATGGAATATAACAGTCGTCCGGCTGCGGTACTACAAACAAAATTGAAATAACCTTGAATCTAGGAGAGACTGAATAGCGGTCTATAGAGCTGCCCTTTGTGTCCTCTGACACAGGTTGGCTAGTTTTGGATCTAGCCTTGACAAACAACCGCAAAGGTGGTAGACAATGGAACTCTATGTGCGATTGACACTAATTATGTTACCGCAGATCTGTGGATTTGAGTAATAATGTCGAATGAGACATCAGAAGAAATGCTCGCCCAAAAGAAGAAACAAGGCAATTAAAAACTTGCCATGCCATTGGCTTGACAGCAGCCGTTGTGTCTGAACAACAATTAAACCACCTTCTCGACCACGTGTAGTCATGTCGTGTGTTGTAGGACCTACTGGAAAAGACTGAGGTTTAAAAGATTTGAACCCTGGTGCAGTTTTCCTTGTAAGAACTGTAAATAGACTCTCACGCTGGAGCGTGAAAACTTTAACTTCCTAATTTAGGAGTAAATAACACATTTTCGCGTAAGGCCACGCAAAGCGTCTGTCAACCACAAAGATTGATGGTGAACTAAGAGAACTAGGGAGGGGCCTTAGACTGCACACCTATAGCTGCCAGTAATGTGAGGTGCTACCTACTGAGACTTGTAGTTCTACAGAAGAAAAAAGGGGGGTGTTGTAGGTGCACTGTCTCTAGCATTACTGATGTCATATAGCTTAGCATATAATAAATAGTGGAGTTTAGTTATGAATTGATCAATGCATGAAGCTGCAGCCCCGCGGCAAGGGACTCCACTCTGCACCCACCCGCACCTGACCCTCATTTATTTTAACTAGGGTACCTAGCATGACTGCACTTGTGAATATGGCACAATTCTAGGTAAGTCCAATTATTCAGAACAATAGGTCAGAAATGGGGTGGCTCCTGGGGTACGGGGCCTCCTGGACTGCCGTGGCTGGGCGACAACAGGGCATCGCAGCATTACATTTAATTTGGCACTTTCACCGTTTGTTTATTGTACATGTTACACATTTTTTTCACTTATATTAATTCACCCCATAACACCCTTTTTTCTCACCTATCCCTTAATCCTTCTCACTACACACAATTATTACCTGCGATGCCCTGGGGTTGCTTGGCTGTGGTTTTTTGGGGGGTCCCGTGCCCTAGGTTTGAACCCCTATAGTGTTAGGTACTGCAGCAGAGTGGAGTCCCTTGCCGCGGGGCTGCAGCTTCATGCATTGATCAATTCATAACTAAACTCCACTATTTATTATATGCTAAGCTATATGATATCAGTAATGCTAGAGACAGTGCACCTACAACACCCCCCTTTTTTCTTCTGTAGAACTACAAGTCTCAGTAGGTAGCACCTCACATTACTGGCAGCTATAGGTGTGCAGTCTAAGGCCCCTCCCTAGCAAACTAAAAGTGTTTTGTATAGACACACCTGAAGGAGTGAGACACCTTCATTCTTAGACTTGCACCCACCCGCACCTGACCCTCATTTATTTTAACTAGGGTACCTAGCATGACTGCACTTGTGAATATGGCACAATTCTAGGTAAGTCCAATTATTCAGAACAATAGGTCAGAAATGGGGTGGCTCCTGGGGTACGGGGCCTCCTGGACTGCCGTGGCTGGGCGACAACAGGGCATTGCAGCATTACATTTAATTTGGCACTTTCACCGTTTGTTTATTGTACATGTTACACATTTTTTTCACTTATATTAATTCACCCCATAACACCCTTTTTTTCTCACCTATCCCTTAATCCTTCTCACTACACACAATTATTCCCTGCGATGCCCTGGGGTTGCTTGGCTGTGGTTTTTTGGGGGGTCCCGTGCCCTAGGTTTGAACCCCTATAGTGTTAGGTACTGCAGCAGAGTGGAGTCCCTTGCCGCGGGGCTGCAGCTTCATGCATTGATCAATTCATAACTAAACTCCACTATTTATTATATGCTAAGCTATATGATATCAGTAATGCTAGAGACAGTGCACCTACAACACCCCCCTTTTTTCTTCTGTAGAACTAAGAGAACTAACATGGCTGACATCTATAGCAGACATGCGTAAATCCTCAGGCGATATACCAATGTGAGTAACAAGCCGTCGAAACTGTTCTGAGGCCAGAACTGGCTATTAACTACGTTATTTATGCGACTATAACGTCGGTAACCCAAACACCAACTACAGCATAAACATTGCCTTTAGCATAGCTTGAATGTCCACTCTGACTAGTCATTAAGTGTAGTTGTAGGTGGGACCTGGAAAGATTTGACACCCAGAAATGCTGTCATAGACTCTGGTATAGTGAATGGCTTAATAATAGAATTAGAATAATGGACACACACACACACGCCCGCACAGGCGCTCACTGCGTTCTATCTTATAGAAACGCTTGCATTTGAAATAGGTTCCTTAGTGGCATTAAAACTCAGAACCTTGCGTCTGGCATGCGCCCTCTGATGGGTACTATTTATTTATATTTATCATCAGCCATTCACACAGCGCACACACACTCCGCAGCGCTCCCACAGAGAACACATGACCCTCCAGAAGAGTATGTGACTTTGTTATAAACAGTTAGATGTAGCCGCCCAAACAGGATTAGTATAGATGTCCGATGCGGACTGGTATTCCCAATGTGCACGTGGATTCCCTTAGATATCTTAAGTAACGTGTACATAAACTATAAAAGTATTGCTGCATACAGTACCTTCTTGTGACAGAAAATTCCTAACACCACCCCTGCTTCTCTAGTGGGGCAGTGTTGTAAGACCGCAGAAACATGTCCTGGATAAAGAAACAGGAAATTGAGTTAAAATGGTGTCCAGCCATGTGCGTAGTGCCATGTGCTTCCACCATATGTTATTTTATTTTAATTTTTTTTATTTTTTTTTAACTTCAATCAGATGGGGCATGCAAAAATTGAGATAAAACTCAGTTTTGCTCCTCTCCACGGAAATCTTTAGTAAAAGGCGAAAGATTTGTTCATTCTGAAGAGATACCAGAGCATAAGAAAAAATAAACAATACAAATCAATTTCCAACTTACAGTAATGTTAGTCACAACAGATCATACATTACATATTACCGCCTATATCTGCAAGATATACATATGTAATATACTTCCTACGTATATATGACATACTACAACATCTACATGCCATCTATACATCTGTAATAAATCACCATGCATATATTAGATACTACAACATATGCATATTATCCATAACATATGCATGCAATCGGGACCTGTGCATATGAGGTACTCTCCTGCTTACGAGACAGGCGCTTTAACCACTAAGCCACCACAACACATCGGGTATAATCATCCCCCCCTGTGTCCCGCGAATTCCCCATGTGCAGCCATAGTGCTCTCCCCTTTCCCACTGACATAGCTAGCGGAAGGGAGCCGGAGAGCAGCGGGGGACGGATGCAGAAGCCCAGCGGCGGCAGCCTGTCTGTCCGCGGCTGGGCTGAATAGCGGGAGCGCACTGTGATCAGTGCGCGACCGCTGAGCACAACGTGCGGCCTGACTGTATGTAGCGGCGGCCAGCGGGGAGCATGGAGCGGGCGGCCATCGTGGTGTCCGTAGCGGCGGCCAGCGGGGAGCATGGAGCGGGCGGCCAGCGGCGGAAGACTACGCTCCCAGCACCTGCTGTGTGTCTGGGAGCGTTCAGTACTGGGGGAGTGCACTAACCTTGCGGAAGCTGTGGAAGCTAACTGCATGTAGCCTCCTCCTTCGTCTTGCGGCAGCAGCGCTGAAAGCGCCTGTTAGAAAAAATATGACTCCTCTGAAATCTCCTCCACCCAGCGTGTACATGTGGAGGAGATGGCTGCTCAATCCCGGACCCTCACTTCTCTGTAAGTGGGGAAGGGACCGCATGCTGCCTGGCCAACACTGCCGTGCTTTTCCTACAAGCGCCCACGTGTCAGCAGCGGCTGGAGGCAGTACAATCCCGGACCCACACTTCTTAGTAAGTGGGGAAGGTATTGTCTTTAAAATCAAAATAAAAAATAAAAGTGTAAAAAGTAAAATAAAAAATTGAGCTTTCAGCTCATTATGTGCTTCCCTGAGGCACATAAAAAACACTGAGGATCCTGGGAGTATGGAGGAAGGAAGAGGAGGGTTGCTCATTTAAATATTTAAATGTGCCTTCCCTGCTACACACCGTCCATATCCCAAGAGTACTCCAGTGACCCCTAGTGGATGAAAAATAAATTGCTTAGGGCCGACTCTGCTACAGCCGGAAGTACAGGTGGTTGTGTTGTTGGGGGAGGAGGAGGCTGGGATCTGGGATTGCGACGTGGAGGCTACCTGCAGTCTGGTATGGAGGGGACAGCATGAGTACCGACAGCCGGAATGCCAATCGTAGTTACAGCGGGATGCCCTCGCATCCTGCTGCGCGCGGGGGAGGTTAGGTTAAGGCACTTTGCAGTTGGTTAGGATGCAGCGGGGGGGAAGGTTATGGTTAGGTTTAGGCACTAAAAAGGGGAGGTTAGTGTTAGGCACCAAGCGGGGAAGGTTAGGTAGCAGCAAAGGGAGGGTTGGGGTTAGGCACTATTGGGGAAGATTAGGTTTAGTCACCAAAGGTAGGGTTAGGGTAGGGAACAGGGGAAGGTTAGGCTCTTTTTTACCCGGGGCCTGTCGGGATTTTGATGGACAGGATGCCGCTGTTGGGATTCTGACCACCGCCATCCCATCCATCGAGAACTCATACCGAATCCGTTTGGGCTGCTGAACTTCTTGATTATTTATGCATGCCTTTATGCATTCGGTTGCTGCCATGTGTTTTCTGACCAGATATTACATCAACACAGGTTTACCTAAACCAGGCTTGCCTACCCTCCCGCATTCAGTGGGAGGCTCCCGATTTTTAGATGAGCCTCCCGCTGCCCCAGCATACTTGACAGCCCTCCTGGTTTTTAAAGGCCTTTACTGAAAATATTGACTGCGCATGCATGAGTACGGAGCGGCCAGGGGGTGGGGCCAGCACGGGAGAATTCATGCCTGGCCGGCCACCGCAGGGTTGTGTGTAGCAGTGGCCATCCTGTACACTGCAGGAGGCCTCTGCTTCCCTTTGGCTGGCCCCCTCCACCACACTCAGGGCTGCAGCGTCTGTGTGTCAGCCGAGCTGCAGATTCCTCTGCCTGCTCCTCGCCTGTCACTGGGGGTGTCTGCACTGTGCTGCCTCCCACACTGTCCCTTGGTTGGCTCCCAGCCTTTATAGGAAGGTAGATGCTAAAATCAAGTTGGAGAAAGGACCTCTGATGTCAAGGGGAGGAGCCACGACACCAGGGGGAGGAGCTAGGCCAGTGGGATAGAGCTTCTACTATCCACGCCCAGAGCCGTTTCTTTGGCGGACGAAAGGTGCCATAGCATGGGGCACCTGCCGCGGCTCTTTTGGTGGCTCCTTGTGCTCCCCCTCCTTCCCATCATTACTACCTCACTCGGGGGCAGAGTTTCGTGTAATGATGCGTTTGCATCGTAACATCACGACGCAAACACGTCATTATGCGAAACTCTGCCCCCAAGCAGAGTACTAATGACGGGGAGGAGGGGGAGAACCGTCTTGGTTCTCCCCCTCCTCCCCATCATTAGTACTCTGCTTTCACTAGGACAGAGATGCTGGTGGGCACTGTAAATACCCCTTACAAAGAGCATTACAAAGCCCTGGCAACTGGCATTACACAGCCCTGGCAACGATCATGACACCAGTCCCAGAGCATGAAACCCCTAGCAACCAGCATGGATCCCAGAGAATGAAACCCCTGGCAACCAGTATGACACCAAGCGCATGAAACCCTTGGCAACGAACAGGTCATTTAAAAGTAATTAAAAGCTTTACTGTAGGGCATAATGTATCAAGGGCATTGTGGTGTGTGGCATAATATGGTGCAGGGGGCATTACTCTTGTGGGGCTTAATATGGTGGAAAAAAAAATTTCCGCTGTGGTGGCTGTTATCTAAACAGTCAAAAAAATGGATATGGGGATATACACTTGGCGCTGTCACCTACAATGTGAAAAGCCGCTAGTCTCGGGACACTGATAACAGTTATCCCAAGAGTTAAAGAAAACCAAACAAGAAATGAGACAGCGCTATTTCACGTTGTATATAAAAAATAACTTTTACTTTATATTTTATGCAGAGTACATATAAAAATTTCCTACACATATAGTGTGTTATTTATATGTGTAGGACATTTTTATATGTACTCTGCATAAAATATAAAGTAAAAGTTATTTTTTATATACAACGTGAAATAGCGCTGTCTCATTTCTTGTGTGGCTGTTATCTGTTGGTGCAGGGTCAAAAATTGAGGTGTAAGGTAGACTTTTCAGGCGAGACCACGCCCATTTTAGCTTTGTATTTTTTTTATATCTATAGGGGGGGCATGCATTTTTTTAATGTCAATTAAGGGGGGGGGCGCATTTTTAAATCTTGCACTGGGAGCCAAATTGGCTAGAAACAGCCCTGTCCAAGCTACCAACTACTCCATTCAGTAACCCGGTGGCGAGTGAAGCGAGCCCATGAGGGTACATTTTGAGTACCCTGTTCGGGCATGGCTCCTTTCCCTGGTGACATGGCTCCTCCCCCTGGTGACATCAGATGTCCTTTCTCCAACTTGGTTTTAGCCATAACCTTTACAGGAAGGAGCAACGTAACCAGGTGGGTGCTGGGGAAACGTGGGGGAATGGAGGCTGTGTGTTATATAAAGTGATGTAATCTAGTATTGGGTCCAATGGGGGGGGGGGGGGAGCTTTGTATACTTCTATGCAGTGTGGTACTGGGTGTAATATGGGGGGGAGCTGTGTACTGTATGCTGTGTATAATGTAATGTGGTGGGCTGTGAACTGTATGCTGTGCAGAGGCGGAACTAGCGCCAGTGCAGGCAGTGCCTTGCACTGGGACCCGCCAATGTCAAGGGTCCCAAAGCCTGAGCGGCATGTAATGAGTCAAACTGACTCCTTACATGCCGCCTGGCTTCCGCTGTGTGCCGCCGCCGAAGCCGAGGAGAGGATGCGCACCGGCTACAGGGGGGTGGGGTGGAGGAGGGAGCCGCAGCAGCGCTGTGTAATTGGTAGAAGTGCTGCTGCTGCTGGCCGTCTCCTTTACCATAGGCTGCACTCCGCCGCTGTGAATGCTGGGAGCGCTGTGTAATTGGTAGAAGCGCTGCTGCTGCTGGCCCTCTCCTTTACTATAGGCTGCCCTCCGCCGCTGTGAATGCTGGGATGCGCATCGCATCCTCCTCCACCCTCCTCCTTCTCCCCTGCCAGAAGCTGCACGAGGAGCCTGAGCCAGCGGAAACGGTAAGTATACCTATTCTATCTATCTATCTATCTATCTATCTATCTATCTATCTATCTATCTATCTATCTAAAATAACGGTTGGGAACTACAGATTAAAGAAAAAGAAGGAACTGTGTATATATATTAGAACATTTTCCGTCTATTATGAGACCATCTAGATGTAACAACAGAAGTCATTGCCACAACATAATCAAAGGACACTGACAACCCACTAGATAAAAGTGGCCAGTAAGAGATGTCTCTTATATATCCTTTTAAAAAATTAAATTGAAAATGCTGGGAGCAGAAAGAACCTAAGGCATCCAAGAAAACCAGGAGGTGATGCGATAAGGAGATCCTAGTCACCATGGCAACTTAATGCTGGGCGAAAGGTAGTGGAGTTTCCTATGGGCGGAGCTACCAAACCGAAAGTGACGCGACGCAGGGAAACAATAACATACAAAGAGAATCCAGGCTACCATGACAACAAACGCCGAAGAAAGGAAGCGGAAAAGCGACGCGACGAGTTGATCCCGGTTACCACAGCAACACAATGTTGGGCTGTGCGCAGCGGAACTTGACGATGGGCGGAGAGATCCCGGTCGCCATAGCAACAAATGCCAGGGAGAGTTTAAAGTGCGGGGTAGGAGGTGCACTCGGCCATCCTGAGGAAGCCTGCTTAGACAGGCGAAACTAGTTGATCGCAGAGGCACTAACAACTGTCTGCCGGCAGACACCCGCACCTTTCTGGACCTGTGGCATTTAATACCTTTCTGGACCTGTGGCATTTAAGTAAGTTTATACATGACACACTCCCGGCTAAGAATGCTGATTTAACCATAGAAAGATGCTGATGTGAGTTAAGTGTAATGCCCAGGTATGTAAATTTACCTCTTTTCCACAGGTCTCTTCGCTTTTCCAAAGACGGGACAGTATTTGAAGCTTAAGCAATGGGAACAAAGGTAATGCTCTGTGCTGACCCTCGTATATCCCCGATACACTAGCAAAGTTCAAGAATGTTGTCAAGGATAATCAATAAAAATATTTTATTATACTGGAACAAACAGTTGAAGGCTTCGTTTTGTTTTCACGTATCCAATTCACCTGTATAGGCTTGAACTTCTTAATTACAACCTTACGATTACCTTATAACTATACTATGCAAAGTTGTTAGTAACTCTATAATGAATATTTTCCACAAATTATCGGTTAATATATTATTCACCTTAAATGTAAGCTCTATGTGCTTCAAATAAACAA
Source organism: Pseudophryne corroboree (assembly GCF_028390025.1). Lineage (NCBI taxonomy): Eukaryota > Metazoa > Chordata > Amphibia > Anura > Myobatrachidae > Pseudophryne > Pseudophryne corroboree. The sequence goes on along the minus strand of NC_086447.1, from coordinate 689,928,122 downwards.
CTTGTTACAGCATATTAGAATCTTATGCTAAACGTTTCCCTTTTTATTTACTCAGTGTTATATCCTGACTCAATAATATAGTCTTCTCCCCTAAGTTCTCCCTCACCCCCAGTTCAGCTGATTTCTTTGACGGTGGTGCACGTTGGGTACCTTACTCTGCAGGGGTCTTGTAGGGTTAAAGACAATAAAAATGGTGACCGCTCAGACTCTGAAGACCTGTATTCTCTATCCAGCGATCCTTATAGAAAATCTAACTTCGCTGAGGGGTATCCTGATTTAGTCAGAGTGAATATATAGCTGTTGACTACCTCCTGGTAAACTGATCTGTATATGAGGTGTGACACAATCCCTTACGGGGATGTTAGGCAGTGCTCTGGTTTGTCTGGAGTACATACACTGAATTACTGTCTCTGTTCTGGTTTCCTCTCTAAGTTAACTTATTACTACAAGCGGGTTATTCCAGTACTTATGCACGCTTTGTAAGTCCATATGAGGTATGTCACAGTGGGCGGAGACGAGCTATGACTGTTTAGTACTGTCTCTGGTCCCTGCCTGTTTAATGCTAATCATGCATTTCTCTCTCTATATCAGCTGGCTGGTGTCCGTGGAGCTATTCTGCTGAGGCTTTGTTATTAATATTTACTTGATAACTCTCCTGCCTCACTTTCTCGGCTCTCTGTCCTCTGCTCCTGTTAACTAGGCTGTGGGACAATAGGCCTTGTCAGTGTGATGTGGTGAGGGGCAGTTACAATACCTCTCCCGACGTTTGGCCGGCTCCTCTCGGCGTACTTTGCAGCCTCTGGTACCCGAGACCGGGGCGGGTGCGGCGGATTCTCTGTCGGCAGCTCTACCCACCGCTAGTTTTCAGCACTGCCACACCATCACTTTTGCCTCGCCGCGCCCCAGAATCCTCCTCCTGTCAGGGACGTCTCTCTCTCCGAGATCAGCTGTGCCGCTCCGTCTTCACCACCGCTGCCTCCCGGTCACTACCGCCTCTCCTCTTTTGGCTCACTCTTCCTTTCCGGGCAGGATACGCAGCTCCGGCCGCCGTTCGGAGCTTCCCTCAGTCGCCTCACTCCCTCCTCCTGCTGCGTCACACCAGCTCGCTCTCTCAACCACCGACTCCTCTCCCCTTCTTATCTTCTTCGCTCAGGTACCCGGATCTTTCCCGCCGGGGCCACGAGTCCGCTCTCAGCAAGCACGACACGAAGCAGCCAGTGCTGGCGCGCGAGACAGTGTCCTAGATTGCCCCACGCGCCAGCGTAGTTCACACTGTCACCAATGTGTAACACCAGGGCACTTGGCCATTAATACATATTGGGGCACTTGGGCAGCATAACACTGGGGTTTTCATACTGAGGCATTACAGCCATTAATACATATTGGGGCACTTGGGCAGCATAACACTGGGGTTTTCATACTGAGGCATTACAGCCATTAATACATATTGGGGCACTTGGGCAGCATAACACTGGGGTTTTCATACTGGGGCATTACATAAGGACTAATTACTGCGGTGAGCAGAGCCATTTGATCCAGTTGGGCACAGCCTTTTTTCTGGAAACACAGAATCTATTTCCCCAGTAAAAATTCAATTCTCCAGCTAGGAATGAAAACATGCTTGGAAATTGTAACTGTGGACTTTTTTAAGTAAGCCGCTGAAATAAGCGTATCACCAATAGTATATGTTCTATGTTGGTTTGTTTTTTGTCCAAAGTATACCGGTATTAGGATCACAATTATATTGATTTTAATTGGACAGTAGAGTTAGATCAAATTCCCTTTTATGTGTTGTAAACACCATATTTTGAATAAAGAAAATATAATTATTTTTATAAAAACATTTTTATTGTATTTGTTTATAAATTTGAATACTTTGATTACTATAGTAGGAAATATATTGATACACTTGAGAAATATAAGCGCTGGGAGATATTTTATTTTACTTTTTGGTTTAGATTTTAAGAGGCTAGTGGAAAGCCTCTTCTCCATAGCAGCTTTTACCGATCAAGTGAGACGAACAAGCGCAGTCCTCAAATCCATCCCTTTTTGTTTAACGTATCTATCTATCTATCTATCTATCTATCTATCTATCTATCTATCTATCTATCTATCTATCCTGTTTGCCATAATGTGTAAAAAAAGGGACGCTGTTTGCTGTAATGTGCAAAAAATGGGACGCTGTCTGTCGTAATATGCAAAAAATGGGACGCTGTCTGCCGTAATGTGTAATAAATGGGACGCTGTCTGCTGTAATGTGCAAAAAATGGGACGCTGTCTGCCGTAATGTGTAATAAGGAGATGCTGTCTGCTGTAATGTGTAAAAAAGGGATGCTGTCTGCCGTAATGTGTAAAAAGGGGACGCTGTCTGCCGTAATGTGTAAAAAAGGGGACGCTGTCTGTCGTAATGTGTAAAAAGGGAACGCTGTCTGTCGTAATGTGTAAAAAGGGGACACTGTCTGCCGTAATGTGTAAAAAGGGGGACGCTGTCTGCCGTAATGTGTAAAAAAGGGGAAGCTGTCCGCCGTAATGTGTAAAAGGGTCTCTACGTGGTGTAGTGGTACTACCGTGCGGCGTAATTTGAATAATGGAGACTACTGTGCACCGTTATATGAATTGGTATTATTTTGTGGCCACACCCCTTCCCCACGAAGACAGGCCCCTATTTTTTTTGCGCGCGCACTGCGGCCGTGCACTGCCCCTGTTTTACATAGAGGGGCGGGCTCCGATGCCGTTTCTTACACACAGCACTAAAATGACTAATTACGGCACTGTTGCTAGGTATCCATTTCCCTGGCCCTGAGCAGGTCCCCCTCACCAGATCCTCTCCAGGGGTGAGGCGGTGGACTTAGATGGGGGGCCCCAAAGCATTTTGTCGCACATGGGCCCACCGCTCTCTAGTTCCGCCACTGATGTGTATAATGTAATGTGTGGGGCTGTGTACTGTATGCTGTGTATAATGTATTATGGGGGAGGGGATCTATGTATGCTGTGTTTAATGCAAGTACTGGGTGTAATATGGGGGAGGGGGCTGTGTACTGTATGCTGTGTATAATGAAAGGTGGGGGCTGTGTACTGTATGCTGTGTATAATGTAATATGAGGGAGGAGATCTATGTATGCTGTGTTTAATGCAAGTACTGGGTGTAATATGAGGGAGGGGGCTGTGTACTGTATGCTGTGTATAATGTAATGTGGGGGGCTGTGTACTGTATGCTGTGTATAATGTAATGTGGGGGGCTGTGTACTGTATGCTGTGTATAATGTAGTATGTGGGGCTATGTACTGTATGCTGTGTATAATGTAGTATGTGGGGCTATGTACTGTATGCTGTGTATAATGTAATATGTGGGGCTATGTACTGTATGCTGTGTATAATGTAATATGTGGGGCTATGTACTGTGTGCTGTGTATAATTTAACCACTTAACTGACACATTGTTTTCTCCAAAAACAGCTCAGAAAGTTTCTTTTTTTTAATGATTGATTTAGGTAAAGTATAGTTAATATATTATCCAAAATGATTTTCTTTAAAAAAAAAAATCCTGGAAGAGCATTGATGATCGAAACATTGCGACCATCGATGATCGGGCCATCACGACCATCGCGACTTTCCGTTTTAGGCATGTGGCCCTCTCAGCAGCTCCCGGAACCCTTCAGGTAGGTGAGGGACTATGGGTTTTTTTCCATTTCACCAGTGGCTGCAAATGTCTGCAGCCACTGGATGGGGGTGCTGCTGGGCTGTCCGATCAGCAGTGATCGGCAGCACGGTAGGCACTGAAGGGGAGGGAACCAGGAAGCTGAGGGACCAGAGGTCCCTCTGAGAGAGCAGCATTTGCAGGAAGCTTTGCTTCCTGCTGCTGCACAGTGAGCTTTCTGACTGGTTGCATCAGATGCGACCTTGTCAGGGATAACCCAGCCAGGTGTGGTCGCATCTGATGTGACCATGCCAGGCAAGTGGTTAATGTGGGGGGCTGTGTACTGTATGCTGTGTATAATGTAATGTGGGAGGCTATGTACTGTATGATGTGTATAATGTAATATGGGGGGCTATGTACTGTTTGCTGTGTATAATGTAATATGGGGGTCTGTGTACTGTATACTGTGTATAATGTAATGTGGGGGGCTGTGTACTGTATGCTGTGTATAATGAAATATGGGGGGCTATGTACTGTATACTGTGTATAATTTAATGTGGGGGGTTGTGTACTGTATGCTGTGTGTAATGTAATGTGGGGCTATGTACTGTATGCTGTGTATAATGTAACATGGGGCAGGGGATCTGTGTATGCTGTGTTTAATGTAAAGTACTGGGTGTAATATGGGGGTGGGGTGCTATGTACTGTATGCTGTGTATAATGTAATGTGTACTGAACAGGACGGTTCTAGATACTCTGGGTACGCACCAGAGTAGGGCGCCGCATAGAGGAGGGTGCCCTGATCTGGTCAGCCACATACACAAATAAGCTGCGGCAGGGGAAGTGGTAGTCTTCTGTGTCTCAGCTGCCTGCAAAGCACCATTTTGTTTATGGTCGAGCCGCAGCTACTTTGCGTAGGCTCTGCTGTTCCAGGCGACATCGTAATGTGCAAAAAATGGGACGCTGTCTGCCGTAATGTGTAATAAGGGGACGCTGTCTGCTGTAATGTGTAGAAAAGGGACGTTGTCTGCCGTAATGTGTAAAAAGGGGACGCTGTCTGCCGTAATGTGTAAAAAAGGGGACGCTGTCTGTCGTAATGTGTAAAAAGGGGACACTGTCTGCCGTAATGTGTAAAAAGGGGGACGCTGTCTGCCGTAATGTGTAAAAAAGGGGAAGCTGTCCGCCGTAATGTGTAAAATGGTCTCTACCTGGTGTAGTGGTACTACCGTGCGGCATAATTTGAATAATGGAGACTACTGTGCACCGTTATATGAATTGGTATTATTTTGTGGCCACACCCCTTCCCCACGAAGCCACGCCCCTATTTTTTTGCGCGCGCACTTCGGCCGTGCACTGCCCCTGTTTTACATAGAGGGGCGGGGCTCCGATGCCATTTCTTGAACACAGCACTAAAATGACTAATTACGGCACTGTTGCTAGGTATCCATTTCCCTGGCCCTGAGCAGGTCCCCCTCACCAGATCCTCTCCAGGGGTGAGGCGGTGGACTTAGATGGGGGGGCCCAAAGCATTTTGTCGCACATGGGCCCACCGCTCGCTAGTTCCGCCACTGATGCTGTGTATAATGTAATGTGTGGGGCTGTGTACTGTATGCTGTGTATAATGTAATATGGGGGAGGGGATCTATGTATGCAGTGTTTAATGCAAGTACTGGGTGTTATATAGGGAAGGGGCTGTGTACTGTATGCTGTGTATAATGTAATGTGGGGGCTGTGTACTGTATGCTGTGTATAATGTAATATGGGGGAGGAGACCTATGTATGCTGTGTTTAATGCAAGTACTGGGTGTAATATGTGGGAGGGGGCTGTGTACTGTATGCTGTGTATAATGTAATGTGGGGGGCTGTGTACTGTATGCTGTGTATAATGTAATATGTGGGGCTATGTACTGTATGCTGTGAATAATGTAGTATGTGGGGCTATGTACTGTATGCTGTGTATAATGTAATATGTGGGGCTATGTAATGTATGCTGTGTATAATTTAACCACTTAACTGACACATTGTTGTCTCCAAAAACAGCTCAGAAAGTGTCTTTTTTTTAATGATTGATTTAGGTAAAGTATAGTTAATATATTATCCAAACTGATTTTCTTTAAAAAAAAAAAATCCTGGAAGAGCATTGATGATCGAAACATTGCGACCATCGATGATCGGGCCATCGCGACCATCGCGACTTTCCATTTTAGGCATGTGGCCCTCTCAGCAGCCCCCGGAACCCTTCAGGTAGGTGAGGGACTATGTTTTTTTTTTTCCATTTCACCAGTGGCTGCAAATGTCTGCAGCCACTGGATGGGGGTGCTGCTGGGCTGTCCGATCAGCAGTGATCGGCAGCACGGTAGGCACTGAAGGGGAGGGAACCAGGAAGCTGAGGGACCAGAGGTCCCTCTTAGAGCAGCAATTGCAGGAAGCTTTGCTTCCTGCTGCTGCACAGTGAGCTTTCTGACTGGTTGCATCAGATGCGACCTTGTCAGGGATAACCCAGTCAGGTGTGGTCGCATCTGATGTGACCATGCCAGGCAAGTGGTTAATGTGGGGGGCTGTGTACTGTATGCTGTGTATAATGTAATGAGGGAGGCTATGTACTGTATGATGTGTATAATGTAATAAGGGGGGCTATGTACTGTTTGCTGTGTATAATGTAATATGGGGGTCTGTGTACTGTATGCTGTGTATAATGTAATGTGGAGGGCTGTGTACTGTATGCTGTGTATAATGTAATATGGGGGGCTATGTACTGTTTGCTGTGTATAATGTAATATGGGGGTCTGTGTACTGTATGCTGTGTATAATGTAATGTGGGGGGCTATGTACTGTATGCTGTGTATAATGTAACATGGGGGAGGGGATCTGTGTATGCTGTGTTTAATGTAAAGTACTGGGTGTAATATGGGGGTGGGGTGCTATGTACTGTATGCTGTGTATAATGTAATGTGTACTGAGCAGGACGGTTCTATAGATACTCTGGGTACGCACCAGAGTAGGGCGCCGCATAGAGGAGGGTGCCCTGATCTGGTCAGCCACATGCACAAATAAGCTGCGGCAGGGGAAGTTGCAGTCTTCTGTGTCTCCGCTGCCTGCACAGCACCATTTTGTTTGTGGTCGAGCCGCAGCTCCTTTGCGTAGGCACTGCTGTTCCAGGCGACATTAAGTCACACTGGCATTGGACTGCAGCGGGCAGTTTGTAAGGAGTCCCTGGCCTGAGGACTCTTCGGAGCCTGCCTGCATATGCTAGCAGCGGCAGCAGTGAGTGGCGCCCCTCGAGTTGGCAGGCCAGGCTCCCAGTACCATCAAGTGTCCTCACTGCTGAAAGATAAGGAATAATAATGTGTAAGGGGCACTACTTATGTGGGCGTACTGTGAATGGAGCACTATTAATGTGGGCTTAATGTATAAGGAGCACTACTAATGTGGGCGTAATGTGTACGGAGCACTACCAATGTGGGTGTAATGTGTAAGGAGCACTATTAATGTGGGCGTAATGTATAAGAAGCATTACTAATGTGGGCCTAATGTGTATGGAGCACTACTAATGTGGGTGTAATGTGTAAGGAGCACTATTAATATGGGCATAATGTATAAAGAGCACTATTAATGTGGGCGTAATGTGTACGGAGCACTACTAATGGGGGTGTAATGTGTACGGAGCACTACTAATGTGGGCGTAATGTGTACGGAGCACTACAACTGGGCTTTTCTGTGACACCACACACCCTTTATTTTTCCAGGCATGCTCCTTTGGCATGCACAAAAGTACTTTAGGGTCACAAAGTATATATTAACTTACCAAAATAATTGGCCTCACGCCGGCCCTGGTACTGGTTGTAATCTAGGGGAGGGGAGTGTGTGTACAATGGTGGTCATTCCGAGTTGTTCGCTCGCTAGCTGCTTTTAGCAGCATTGCAAACGCTAGGCCGCCGCCCTCTGGGAGTGTATCTTAGCATAGCAGAATAGCGAACGAAAGGTTAGCAGAATTGCTACTAAATAATTCCTTGCAGTTTCTGAGTAGCTCCAGACCTACTCCTAGATTGCGATCAGCTCGGTCCGTTTAGTTCCTGGTTTGACGTCATCAAACACGCCCTGCGTTCGGCCAGCCACTCCCCCGTTTCTCCAGCACTCCTGCGTTTTTATCTGGCACGCCTGCGTTTTTTAGCACACTCCCGGAAAACGCTCAATTACCACCCAGAAACGCCCCTTTCCTGTCAATTACTCACCGATCAGCAGTGCGACTGAAAAACGCCGCACGAACAACAGCAAAACTGCAAAGTTTTTAGTTAAATAACTAAGCGCATGCGCGCTGCGTACCATGCGCATGCGCATTTAGCAGCAAATCGCAGCATAGCGAAAATCGGCAGCGAGCGAACAACTCGGAATGACCACCCATGTAATATAATTAGGTACTGGGTGTAATAAGTGGGAGAGGGGCTGTGTATAATGTAATGTATTATGGTGCTGTGTGTACTGGGTGTAATATGTATTTACTGTATATGCAGGTGTAATATATATCAATCCTGCACCAGTGTATATAGATTTTCTATTTCTCTGTCTCTTCTCACAAATTTACACGGTATATAGTGTAAGGTGTCACGATCCGGGTATCTGGACGCCATTTCTTACCCATCAGATGCCTCCTAAGGCTGGCTCAGCGCTCCAGGACCGGATCCCATCTGTTATCCTAATGTTCACATTCCTGCATCCTCTCCTGTCTCTCTGAGACGCTGTCACAGTAACGCCTTATTACATCTGGCATGGCGTCTCCCGCGGCCTCCGCCGCCGTCCCTGAGCTTCTGCATGCAGAGTGTCAGAGTGGCGATTACGTCAGCCGCGGCCTCCGCTGTGTCCGCGTGGTTGGATGTGCACTTGTCAGCCTGGCGTCTCCTGTCTCCAGTGGCCGGCGCCGCCATTACTGTTTTCATTACCACATGGATTACAAACCAAACTTCCCTCCAAGTGTCTGCATGGGCGCAGCCATCTTGGATTCTGTCAGCTGATCATTTCCTCCAATCTGTTGTCAGTATTGTTAATCTGCATAATTGCCTAGCCAATCCCTTCCTTGCTGCAGGTATAAATACACTGTGCCTGAGCAAGGAAGGCGTCAGTGCTTTGGTTGTCAAACCTAGTTCCTGTTTGTCTCTCTCCTGTGATTGTCTTCCAGGTTCCAGCTCCTGTCTCAAGACTTCCACCATAGAGACCCGCACCAGCATTCCACCTGCGGTGTAGCCTGACTCTCCAATCCATTGTGGATTCATCTGTTTCCAGCTACAACATTACCTGCTTCCAGCTCAGCTTCCAGCAGAGTACAGCTTCCCTTAAAGGGCCGGTGTCCTTTCTACACTTTACCACTCTCCACCGGTATTATTATTTCTCCGCTCTCAAGTTCTACATTTCAGTTCATATTTCATCGCTCCCAAGTTCATTTATTATTTAACTGGTTCCAGCCAGTATCCACTCCGTGCTAACAACAGTCTGGTTCCAGCCAGTATCCACAGCAGCTGTTTTATCTTCAGCAACCCAGCTTTTCCTGGAACACCAGCTGGCACAATCCTGGGTTATCTCCATTGCTACAGTCGGGCCTGGTAAGGACTTTCCATCTAGAAGATCATAAGAACTATCTCACACTACCAGTGCCCTGTGGCTCCTGCCATCCTGTAGTACCCAGGAACTGTATTTATTCTTTGCTGACTTTTACGTTTTCTTTTACTGCTGCTGTGTTGCGGAGTTGTCATAATAAACATCATTGACTTTTATCCAAGTTGTCGTGGTCACGCCTTCGGGCAGTTATTATTCATGTTACTTACATGTCCAGGGGTCTGATACAACCTCCCAGGTTCCGGTACATCTCAGCCCCTACAACTGAGGCTGCCTCCCGTCAGCTCAGGCCCTCAGTTGTGACAGTAAGCACTGACCTAATGAATCCAGCCGGAGACCAGGATCAAGCGGCCAGGCCGATGCAAGAACTAGCAGCCCGACTAGAACATCAGGAGGCTGCACAGGGCCACATCATCCGCTGTCTCCAGGATCTCTCTACTCGGCTGGATGGGATTCAGACAACTCTCCGTGGATCAGGCGCGTCTGGTGCGTCAACCACAGTGACTCCAGCTATAACCCCACCCACCTTACCCATTTCTGCTCCACGTCTTCATCTTCCAACGCCAGCAAAATTTGACGGATCTCCAAGATTCTGCAGGGGATTTCTCAACCAGTGTGAGATTCAGTTTGAGCTACAACCTGGCAATTTTCCCAGTGACCGTACAAAAATTGCCTACATTATTTCTCTTCTCAGTGACTCAGCCCTTGATTGGGCATCACCGTTATGGGAGAGGTCCGACACCCTGCTATCTTCCTACACTGCCTTCGTGTCAACATTCAGGCGCATCTTCGACGAGCCAGGCCGGGTAACCTCAGCTTCATCCGAGATTCTCCGTTTACGCCAGGGGTCACGTACTGTAGGACAATATCTGATACAGTTCCAGATCCTGGCATCCGAACTGGCATGGAACGACGAGGCCCTGTATGCTGCATTCTGGCATGGCTTATCTGAGCGTATTAAAGATGAGTTAGCTACCAGAGACTTACCTTCTAAGTTAGATGAGCTAATCTCACTCTGCACGAAAGTTGATTTACGTTTCAGAGAGAGAGCAACTGAGCGTGGAAGATCATCTGCTCCAAAATCTTCTGCTCCTCCTCCTCGTCAACTGTCACCATCTAAAGATGAGCCCATGCAACTTGGCCGTTCCCGTTTAACTCCTGCTGAGCGCCGAAGACGTCTCTCCGAGTTTCTCTGTCTCTATTGTGCAGCTCCGTCTCACACCATTAATGCCTGTCCCAAACGTCCGGGAAACTCCAAATCCTAGCTCGCCAAGGAGAGGGCCGGCTAGGAGTAATGATCTCGTCTCCATCTCCTCAAGATTGTAATCTCCCAGTCTCGCTTCAAGTTGCTCAACGTTATCGGAACGTCATTGCCCTCCTTGATTCCGGAGCAGCTGGGAACTTTATTACCGAAGCCTATGTTAAACGGTGGTCCCTACCCACCGAGAGACTTCCTTCGTCCATTTCTTTAACTGCCGTGGATGGCAGCAAAATTTTTGATGCAGTTATTTCTTTAAGGACTCTACCAGTTCGTCTGAGAGTGGGAGTTCTTCATTCCGAACTTATTTCTTTTTTAGTGATTCCAAGAGCCACACATCCTGTGGTCCTGGGCCTTCCATGGCTCCGTCTTCACAATCCTACAATTGATTGGACGACTACGCAAATCCTGGCATGGGGTTCCTCCTGTGCTGAGACATGTTTGTTTAAAGTATTGCCTGTCTGTTCTTCCTCCCCCAGGTCGTCTGATGTTCCACCTCCTCCATATCAAGATTTCACGGATGTGTTCAGTAAAGCTTCTGCTGATATCCTTCCTCCTCATAGAGAATGGGACTGTCCGATTGATCTCGTTCCAGGGAAGGTTCCACCTCGAGGCCGAACTTATCCGTTGTCTCTGCCTGAGACGCATTCTATGGAGGAATATATTAAAGAGAACCTAGCAAAGGGGTTCATTCGACCTTCTTCTTCTCCAGCCGGCGCAGGCTTCTTTTTTGTAAAAAAGAAAGATGGTGGTCTGCGGCCGTGCATCGACTACAGAGGTTTGAACGACATTACCATCAAGAACCGTTATCCTTTACCCCTGATTACTGAGCTCTTTGACAGAGTTAGCGGAGCTACCATCTTTACAAAGCTGGACTTGCGAGGTGCATACAATCTCATCCGGATCCGTGAGGGTGACGAGTGGAAGACCGCCTTTAACACCCGTGACGGACATTATGAGTACCTCGTCATGCCCTTCGGATTGAGCAATGCTCCAGCTGTCTTCCAGCATTTTGTCAATGAGATCTTCAGAGACATTCTATACCGTCATGTCGTGGTCTATCTAGACGATATCCTCATTTTTGCCAACGATTTAGAGGAACATCGTTTTTGGGTTAAAGAGGTTCTGTCCCGTCTCCGTGTCAATCATCTCTATTGCAAATTAGAAAAATGCGTCTTTTAAGTCAAGTCCATTCCGTTTCTAGGGTACATTGTGTCCGGTTCCGGACTAGAGATGGATCCTGAGAAACTACAAGCAATCCAAAATTGGCCGGTACCCTTAACCCTCAAAGGGGTCCAGAGGTTCTTAGGGTTCGCCAACTATTACCGAAAGTTTATACGAGACTTTTCCACCATTGTGGCGCCTATTACTGCTTTCACTAAGAAGGGTGCTAACCCGTCCAAGTGGTCTGAAGAAGCCATGCAAGCATTTCATCTTTTAAAACAAAGGTTCATCTCTGCGCCTGTTCTGAAACAGCCTGACATCGACTCTCCTTTCATCTTAGAGGTGGATGCCTCCTCCGTTGGAGTAGGAGCGGTGTTATCTCAGAGGGCTAAAGATGGCCATTTACACCCTTGCAGTTTCTTCTCCCCCGGAAGTTCTCCCCAGCTGAGAGCAACTATGCCATTGGCGACCAGGAGTTGCTAGCCATCAAGCTCGCTCTAGAAGAGTGGAGGTATCTGTTGGAGGGAGCTTCTCATTCAATCACCATACTTACAGACCACAAGAACCTTTTATACCTGAAGGGCGCACAATGTCTCAACCCTCATCAGGCCAGATGGGCACTTTTCTTTTCCAGGTTCGACTTTAAACTCCAGTTCTGTCCGGGCTCTCAGAATCGCAAGGCCGATGCCCTTTCCCGCTCATGGGAGCAAGAAAATGAGTCAGAGTCTTCAGACAAGCATCCTATTATAAATCCGTTGGCATTCTCCACGGTAGGGATGGACTCTACGCCCCCATCAGGGAAAAGTTTTGTGAAGCCGATGCTAAGGAAGAAGCTCATGCATTGGGCCCATGCTTCCCGTTTTGCCGGACATACAGGTATCCAAAAAACCCTGGAGTTTATCTCTAGGTCCTATTGGTGGCCAACTCTGAAAAAGGACGTCTTGGAGTTTATTGCATCTTGCCCAAAGTGTGCCCAACATAAAGTATCCCGCCAGTCGCCTGCGGGGCAACTGGTTCCACTATCCGTTCCCCGTCGACCATGGACCCACTTGTCGATGGATTTCATTACAGACTTACCTATCTGCAACAAGTTCAATACCATCTGGGTGGTAGTTGACCGGTTCACCAAGATGGCACACTTCATTCCTCTCACCGGTCTTCCGTCAGCTTCCAAGTTGGCTCAAGTATTCATACAAGAGATCTTCCGACTCCACGGTCTTCCTGAAGAAATTATCTCAGATTGAGGAGTTCGATTCACAGCCAAATTCTGGCGAAGTTTATGTCCAGTCCTCCAAGTCAAGCTAAAGTTTTCCACGGCTTACCATCCTCAGACCAATGGTCAAACCGAGAGGGTGAATCAGGACTTGGAGGCCTTCCTCCGCATCTATGTGTCCTCCTCTCAAGATGACTGGGTTCAATTACTTCCCTGGGCCGAGTTCTGTCATAACAACCAGTATCATTCTTCATCTGCTTCAACACCATTCTTCACTAACTTTGGATTCCACCCTAAAGTCCCTGAGTTCCAACCGCTTCCAGCAACTTCTGTTCCCGCAGTGGATATCACCTTGCATCAGTTTGCCAATATCTGGAAGAGCGTACGATCAGCTCTGCTCAAGGCATCGTTCAGGTACAAGAAGTTTGCGGATAAGAAGCGTCGAGCAGTTCCTGCTCTCAAGGTGGGTGATCGGGTATGGTTATCCACGAAGAATTTGAGGTTAAGAGTTCCCAGTATGAAGTTTGCACCTCGCTATATCGGTCCTTTCAAGATTGAACAAGTCATCAATCCTGTTGCTTACAGACTCCAGTTGCCTCCCTTCTTAAAAATACCCAGGACATTCCATGTTTCCCTGTTGAAACCGCTGATCTTGAATCGGTTTCATTCCTCACTTCCTCCAACTCCGAAAGTCCAAACTCAACGAGGCGTTGAGTATGAAGTGGCCAAGATCCTGGACTCACGTCACCGTTACGGTCAACTACAGTATCTTATTGACTGGAAGGGTTACGGCCCTGAGGAACGTTCATGGACCAATGCTTCTGATGTCCATGCTCCTGCCTTGGTCCGGAGATTCCATTCCAAGTTTCCTCAAAAGCCAAAGAAGTGTCCTGGGGCCACTCCTAAAGGGGGGGGTGCTGTCACGATCCGGGTATCTGGATGCCATTTCTTACCCATCAGATGCCTCCTAAGGCTGGCTCAGCGCTCCAGGACCGGATCCCATCTGTTATCCTAATGTTCACATTCCTGCATCCTCTCCTGTCTCTCTGAGACGCTGTCACAGTAACGCCTTATTACATCTGGCATGGCGTCTCCCGCGGCCTCCGCCGCCGTCCCTGAGCTTCTGCATGCAGAGTGTCAGAGTGGCGATTACGTCAGCTGCGGCCTCCGCTGTGTCCGCGTGGTTGGATGTGCACTTGTCAGCCTGGCGTCTCCTGTCTCCAGTGGCCGGCGCCGCCATTACTGTTTTCATTACCACATGGATTACAAACCAAACTTCCCTCCAAGTGTCTGCATGGGCGCAGCCATCTTGGATTCTGTCAGCTGATCATTTCCTCCAATCTGTTGTCAGTATTGTTAATCTGCATAATTGCCTAGCCAATCCCTTCCTTGCTGCAGGTATAAATACACTGTGCCTGAGCAAGGAAGGCGTCAGTGCTTTGGTTGTCAAACCTAGTTCCTGTTTGTCTCTCTCCTGTGATTGTCTTCCAGGTTCCAGCTCCTGTCTCAAGACTTCCACCATAGAGACCCGCACCAGCATTCCACCTGCGGTGTAGCCTGACTCTCCAATCCATTGTGGATTCATCTGTTTCCAGCTACAACATTACCTGCTTCCAGCTCAGCTTCCAGCAGAGTACAGCTTCCCTTAAAGGGCCGGTGTCCTTTCTACACTTTACCACTCTCCACCGGTATTATTATTTCTCCGCTCTCAAGTTCTACATTTCAGTTCATATTTCATCGCTCCCAAGTTCATTTATTATTTAACTGGTTCCAGCCAGTATCCACTCCGTGCTAACAACAGTCTGGTTCCAGCCAGTATCCACAGCAGCTGTTTTATCTTCAGCAACCCAGCTTTTCCTGGAACACCAGCTGGCACAATCCTGGGTTATCTCCATTGCTACAGTCGGGCCTGGTAAGGACTTTCCATCTAGAAGATCATAAGAACTATCTCACACTACCAGTGCCCTGTGGCTCCTGCCATCCTGTAGTACCCAGGAACTGTATTTATTCTTTGCTGACTTTTACGTTTTCTTTTACTGCTGCTGTGTTGCGGAGTTGTCATAATAAACATCATTGACTTTTATCCAAGTTGTCGTGGTCACGCCTTCGGGCAGTTATTATTCATGTTACTTACATGTCCAGGGGTCTGATACAACCTCCCAGGTTCCGGTACATCTCAGCCCCTACAACTGAGGCTGCCTCCCGTCAGCTCAGGCCCTCAGTTGTGACATAAGGTATGGAGTCAGCATACCGATAGTCAGGATCCCGTCTGTCACAATACTGCTGCCGGGATCCCTACAGGGACACCATACCGCCGCCGGTATACCGGCGAGGTAGGTGATTCCCCCTATATGAGTGTCCACGATATCCATAGAGGGAGAATAGATCTGAGCCTGCAGCATGGCAAGGGGCTTTGTTGCGCTTGCCCCCCTGCCGGCATTCCGCCGCTTGGGATGCCGATGTCGGGATCCTAACGTTCGGCATCCCAGCTGGTGGGTTCTGATACCGATCCCTAGTGTACCTATATTAGTACACTTTTTTTGTTGTTGCTGATTTTAGTACTATCATTTTCATCTGCCATTGCAGGACACACCCCTGAGTGGCAATAAATACGCCCATAGGTAGAACTAGATACGCCCTTTGGGCGGAGCATGACACACCCCTCAATGGCACATTCTGCTCCAAACTGGAATCTCCCTGAAACTAGTTTTCAAAAGTAGGCAAGTATGACCTAAACTAAAGTGGCCACTGAGTGTATGCCATGTGTCTGTCTGTCTGTCTGTCTTGCTATCTACAGTACATACGCATATAGAAACTTTACATGTTTAAACACTAAAGCTAATACACCAACACAACTCTAATCTAAGGCTATATGATGCAGTAAAGGAATTATCTTGCTCATTCTGTTGGTTATCAATTATTCAACACAACATGTTGGTGATGTTATCTTGAATAAATGATTAGAGACTGTGAGATAGATTTGCAGCACAGCATGCAGTGTTTTCCTATTATAACACTACAGAGAATGGGTATACCCATCAGTTTTATTGTACTAACATATGTACGGACATTTTTTCTTTCTGATAAAATATATTTTAATAGGTTGAGGATAGATAAAAAACTGGAGGAAAACACTCTCAAACAAAAATAGAATACGGTAATTATTAGCAGTAATA
Organism: Pseudophryne corroboree; assembly: GCF_028390025.1. Lineage (NCBI taxonomy): Eukaryota > Metazoa > Chordata > Amphibia > Anura > Myobatrachidae > Pseudophryne > Pseudophryne corroboree. The sequence continues at coordinate 689,912,068 of NC_086447.1, read as the reverse complement.
TAATAACTTCCTTGGAATACTCCATTCCAGCCATAAGGTTTGGGTTCTCTCCTAAGGCTGGGTACACACTAGACCAGGGGTGGCCAGACTTTTCGGACCTGGGATCTACTTTTACTTACTGGTGATCTACCGGCGTCCATGCATTGAAACTTGGCTGTTTATTTAAGAATAACGGCATCAAATAAAAACACCAATAAGAATGCACACATTTAAAACAGAATTAAAATGATGCCAAAAAAACAACAGCAATAAGGACGCACACATTTAAAAATAGCATTAAGAATGACACCATCAAATAACACCACTGTCAAAGTAAAAAAATATTGCAGTACACACATCACGTACAAACCACACACAGATGGCCTCTGCGCGTGTACTTGTTCTCCCGTGCGTGCACATACTCGCAATTTGCGTATGGTCGCTCCCGCGGTCCTGCGCGTGGTATGGGTATTTACGGCGGAGTTTGTGAATGCATGGAGAGCTATCAAAACACATTACATATTTAATCCAAATAGTGCACCATGTACACATAGTCTCCTTACACCACATCAGAAAGTTATAGCTGTTTAAATGGTTGCAGAACAAAGGGATTCACCTTTGCAGGATAAGAGGGGACAGACTAAGGTTATAAGGTGATGTTTGGTATCCAGCTGTAGGGTATTTTAAGGGAAACATTCCGGTGTTGGTCTGCGGAAGATCGCATGTTCCTGCTGATAGTTATGTGCAGAAATAGAATATAGATATAAACTGTATTTACTGTATATTATGTATGCGGGGGGAATCCAGAGGAGACCACCCACAAGAGCAGTTAAGAAAGACATCGCCCACCTATTCAAACAGACCTATGACCTCTCCTGTACTGTAAATGACCATCCCTGTGTCCAATGGACAAAGGGATTACAGTATCCATTGTGTTATGTTTTGGATGAAGTGAATAAAGAGAGCCTGCAGCAGGCTTGGTCACACAAGACTCTCAACGCTTTCAACCTGATAGCGGAGGACCGGACCGGGAAGCGCATGCGAAATATTCTCACGTATGTACATTGACTGTAGCTATTTACTCTGTTGTATTGTAGTGTATAAATTGTATTGTTAACCCCCTTCCAGATATATACTCTGTGGTGTCGGAACCCAGTGTTTAACTACAAATCGGTGTTGTGTCCTCTTTTCCCTGCTAGGGTTTAAAGCGTATTACATTACCTAACTGTATAAGGTTTGAAAGTGTATTGATAAGGTGTGTACGCGCTGCAAGTACTTTGTACCGTCAGCGCTGCATAAGGTTTAAGGTGTAACATCATTGCAGTGCTTTGCTGCATAAGGTTTAAAGTGTAATAGCATTATTGCATTGCATTGCTGCATAAGGTTTAAGGTGTAATATCATTGCATTGCATTACTACTAAGGTGTAAAGTATAACTCTGGGTGTGTGCGCGCTGTGTGTACTTTGTACCCCCAACACGGCGTTTGTACGCTAAGTCCGTACACGGTACGGGACTCTGTACGCAAATAGCGGACAAAGTACGTAGAGTGCATATTAAGTCTAGCGGCCGCAGCGGCTCCATGGTAAAAAAAAAAGGTATAGCTTTATGGTTTAAGATAATATCGACATTATCAATTGGGGGCTCTGGGCCGCATAATCACGTTCTTAATAATGCACTGTACATTACAAACGCGGCTGAAATTGACCGGCTCCAATGGACGCATTGAGAAGCTGATGAAAAAATCATATCCGTGTGTATTGTGTTGTGTTATTAGTAAGATGCTGATATGAAATTTAAGGGACAATTCGTTTCTCATAATATTTAAGATGCTAAAATGTATTTTATTGTTGCAAAACAAGGTTCAAATGAGTCATATTGTGTTTGATTCAGATTGGATTGCTTATCTGTTAAGTAGGGTTAAAAGTACATTTAAAAGTTGCTGCAATAGCCTTGATATAGTGTTTTTTTTTAACTCAGGCCTAAAATAACTTCAGGGGCTTGCATGGTGTGTGATTTCTTTGTGACAAAGGAAGCCGCATGGTCTGTCCTCCATTTTGGACTAACCACATGGCCTGTCCACCATTTTGTGTAACCCTCATGGATGTGGAAGGGGGAGGAGCAGCGGCCATGTTGGGAAGGTCATTTTTCTAAATGGCTGATTTTCACTGCACAGAATCATCAGCTCTCCTTGGTCAAAAAAATATATCACCATTTATGAGTTACCAATGCATCTATTTAACCCATGCCATAGTCAATTACAAATAGTTTCAGCTGGGCCTAGTGAAAAGTAAGATGAATACTTGATGTAAGAAGTACACCAGATATAAAAAAAAGTTTTTTTTTCTTTTACCTCTAAGATTCAGTTAACTCTGCTTGCTATAAGATAGCCATTGAAATGCAAATTAACCTGTGTAACTGCTTTTTCCTAGCAGTGAAAAAAAAACAACACCTTTACAGGCAGCCAATAGCACATAGCATTCATATGCAAATTAGAAGCACTTAATGGGTAAATGAGTCTCAGGAGACCAGTGAATGGTACATATATATAATATTATAATTATGTGTGTGTTTATATCAATGTATGTTCTGCAAGATGGCTATCCAATCTGAATCATACCATTTGAATTATTGATTATTGCTAGATTCATTTTAGAACTATGTGAAAACCGGAGATATTTGGTGCTATATAGTTAAAAAAATAAAATAAATATTTAAGGAAGTAAGTGTAAGACACACACGCAGCCTGGCCTAGTTGTAAAGGCTTATACAGAAGACAACTGTGTTGTGTTAAGTAAACGATTATAGGTAATATCGCTTACATTTATAGAAGTGTGGGATTTGTACTATTGCGGACGTACGGTTTTTGTACACGTGTCTCGGACAAAGTACGGGACTGCGTACGCAACGTAAAGACATACACACGGTCGCGTGTTTACGCAACGTGCGTAAGGGTACGACCGCTAAGTACAAATTACACAATAGCATTGTTTAGTTTAGGGGCGGAACAGTAGCCACGTTACAATAGCACAAATTTCTCGGTTTCCAAAATTTAGTTTAAATAAAACCTTTTTCTCTGACGTCCTAGTGGATGCTGGGAACTCCGTAAGGACCATGGGAAATAGACGGGCTCCGCAGGAGACTGGGAACTCTAAAAGAAAGATTAGGTACTATCTGGTGTGCACTGGCTCCTCCCTCTATGCCCCTCCTCCAGACCTCAGTTAGAATCTGTGCCCGGCCAGAGCTGGGTGCTCCTAGTGGGCTCTCCTGAGCTTGCTAGAAAAGAAAGTATTTGTTAGGTTTTTTATTTTCAGTGAGATCTGCTGGCAACAGACTCACTGCTATGTGGGACTGAGGGGAGAGAAGCAAACCTACCTGCTTGCAGCTAGCTTGTGCTTCTTAGGCTACTGGACACCATTAGCTCCAGAGGGTTCGAACACAGGGCCTGACCTCGATCGTCCGTTCCCGGAACCGCGCCGCCGTCCCCCTTGCAGAGCCAGAAGACAGAAGAAGCGATGAAATCGGCGGCAGAAGACTCCTGTCTTCATTAAGGTAGCGCACAGCACTGCAGCTGTGTGCCATTGCTCCCACAGCACACCACACACTCCGGTCACTGTAGGGTGCAGGGCGCTGGGGGGGGGGGGGGGGCGCCCTGGGCAGCAATTATAATACCTTTTGGCAAAAACATACACATAATACAGTCAGTTAACTGTATATGTGTAAAAAACCCCGCCATTAAGTTACAAAAAACGCGGGACAGAAGCCCGCCGCTGAGGGGGCGGGGCCTTCTTCCTCAGCACACCAGCGCCATTTTCCCTTCACAGCTCCGCTGGAAGCACGCTCCCCAGGCTCTCCCCTGCAGTATCCAGGTACAAGACGGGTTAAAAAGAGAGGGGGGGCACATAAATTTAGGCGCAAATCGATACAGACAAGCAGCTATTGGGAAAATCACTTATTAGCAGTGTAAATCCCTGTGTTATATAGCGCTGTGGTGTGTGCTGGCATACTCTCTCTCTGTCTCCCCAAAGGACTTTGTGGGATCCTTTCCTCAGTCTGAGCATTCCCTGTGTGTGTGTGGTGTGTCGGTACGGCTGTGTCGACATGTTTGATGAGGAGGGTTACGTGGAGCAGGGGCAGAGGCAGATAAGTGTGGTGTCGCCCCCGACGGGGCCGACACCTGATTGGATGGATATGTGGAAGGTCTTAACCGACAGTGTCAACTCCTTACATAAAAGGTTCGGTGACGCAACAGCCTTGGGACAGCCGGGGTCTCAGCCCGCGCCTGCCCAGGCGTCTCAGAAGCCGTCAGGGGCTCATAAACGCCCGCTAGCTCTGATGGTAGGCACAGATGTCGACACGGAGTCTGACTCCAGTGTAGATGAGGATGAGACAAATGTACAGTCTACAAAAGCCATCCGATGCATGATTACTGCAATGAAAGATGTATTGCACATTTCTGATATTAACCCGGTTACCACCAAGAGGGGTATTATGTTTGGGGAGAAAAAGCAGCCAGTGACTTTTCCCCCATCTGATGAATTAAATGATTTGTGTGAAGAAGCGTGGAGTTCCCCTGATAAGAAACTAGTGATTTCTAAGAGGTTACTGATGGCGTACCCTTTCCCGCCAACGGATAGGTTACGTTGGGAAACATCCCCTAGGGTGGACAAGGCGCTAACACGCTTATCTAAAAGGGTGGCACTGCCATCTCAGGATACGGCCGCCATAAAGGATCCTGCGGATAGAAAGCAGGAAGCTATCCTGAAGTCTGTGTATACACACTCTGGTACTCTACTGAGACCTGCTATTGCTTCAGCCTGGATGTGTAGTGTTGCAGCAGCATGGACTGATACCCTGTCAGACAACATTGATTCCCTCGACAGGGATACTGTTTTGCTAACCATCGAACATATAAAAGACGTCGTCTTATATATGCGGGATGCACAGAGGGACATTTGCCTGCTGGCATCTAGAATTAATGCAATGTCCATTTCTGCCAGGAGAGTATTATGGACTCGGCAGTGGACAGGTGATGCTGATTCTAAAAAACACATGGAGGTTTTGCCTTATAAGGGTGAGGAATTGTTTGGGGACGGTCTCTCGGACTTCGTATCCACAGCAACGGCTGGGAAGTCGACTTTTTTACCTCAGGTTCCCTCACAGCCTAAGAAAGCACCGTATTATCAAATGCAGTCCTTTCGGCCTCAGAAAGGCAAGCGAGTCAGAGGAGCATCCTTTCTGGCCAGAGGCAAGGGTAGAGGAAAGAAGCTGCACCAGGCAGCCAGTTCCCAGGAACAAAAATCCTCCCTTGCTTCCACTAAGTCCACCGCATGACGTTGGGGCTCCACAGGTGGAGCCAGGTGCGGTGGGGGCGCTTCTCCGAAACTTCAGCAACCAGTGGGTTCACTCACAAGTGGATCTCTGGGCTGTATAAATTGTATCTCAGGGATACAAGCTGGAGTTCGAGGCGACTCCCCCTCGCTGTTACCTCAAATCAGCCTTGCCAGCTGCTCCCAAGGAAAGGGAGGTAGTACTGGCGGCAATTCACAAGCTGTACCTCTAGCAGGTGATAATCAAGGTCCCCCTCCTTCAACAAGGAAGGTGTTACTATTCCACAATGTTTGTGGTACCGAAACCGGACGGTTCGGTGAGACCCATCCTGAATTTAAAATCCTTGAACACTTATATAAAGAAGTTCAAGTTCAAAATGGAATCGCTCAGGGCGGTTATTGCAAGCCTGGAAGAGGGGGATTTTATGGTGTCGCTGGACATCAAGGATGCTTACTTGCATGTCCCCATTTACCCACCTCACCAGGAATACCTCAGGTTTGTGGTACAAAACTGTCATTACCAATTCCAGACGTTGCCGTTTGGTCTCTCCATGGCACCGAGAATATTTACCAGGGTAATGGCCGAAATGATGATACTCCTTCGGAAGAAGGGAGTTATAATTATCCCGTACTTGGACGATCTCCTCATAAAGGCGAGGTCCAGAGAGCAGTTGTTGATCAGCGTAGCACTCTCTCAGGAAGTGTTGCAACAGCACGGCTGGATTCTGAATATCCCAAAGTCGCAGCTGATTCCTGCGACGCGCCTGCTTTTCCTGGGCATGATTCTGGACACAGAACAGAAGAAGGTGTTTCTCCCGGTGGAGAAGGCCCAGGAATTGTCATCTCTGGTGAGGGACCTCCTGAAACCAAAACAGGTGTCGGTGCATCACTGCACGCGAGTCCTGGGAAAGATGGTGGCTTCTTACGAACCAATTCCCTTCGGCAGGTTCCATGCAAGGATCTTTCACAAATGGTCCGGATAGCATCTTTAAATGCATCGGTTGATCACCCTGTCTCCAAGGGCCAGGGCGTCTCTGCTGTGGTGGCTGCAGAGTGCTCATCTTCTCGAGGGCCGCAGGTTCGGCATACAGGACTGGGTCCTGGTGACCACGGATGCAAGCCTCCGAGGATGGGGGGCAGTCACTCAGGGAAGAAACTTCCAAGGACAGTGGTCAAGTCTGGAGACTTCACTACACATAAATATACTGGAACTAAGGGCCATTTACAACGCCCTGAGTCAAGCAGAGCCCCTGCTTCAAAACCACCCAGTACTGATTCAGTCAGACAACATCACGGCGGTCGCCCATGTAAACCGCCAGGGCGGCACGAGAAGCAGGATGGCAATGGCAGAAGCCACAAGGATTCTTCAATGGGCGGAGAATCACGTGCTAGCACTGTCAGCAGTGTTCATTCTGGGAGTAAACAACTGGGAAGCAGACTTCCTCAGCAGGCACGACCTCCACCCGGGAGAGTGGGGACTTCATCAAGAAGTCTTCACACAGATTGTAAATCGCTGGGAACTGCCACAGGTGGACATGATGGCGTCCCGCCTCAACAAAAAGCTAAAAAATATTGCGCCAGGTCAAGGGACCCTCAGGCGATAGCTGTGGACGCACTAGTGACACCGTGGGTGTACCAGTCGGTTTATGTGTTCCCTCCTCTTCCTCTCATACCCAAGGTGCTGAGGATAGTAAGAAAGAGAGGAGTAAAAACTATACTCATCGTTCCGGATTGGCCAAGAAGAACTTGGTACCCAGAACTACAAGAAATGATCTCAGAGGACCCATGGCCTCTGCCTCTCAGACAGGACCTGTTACAGCAGGGGCCCTGTCTGTTCCAAGACTTACCGCGGCTGCGTTTGACGGCATGGCGGTTGAATGCCGGATCCTAACGGAAAAGGGCATTCCAGATGAAGTGATTCCTACGCTGATAAATGCTAGGAAGGATGTGACTGTAAAGCATTATCACCGCATATGGCGGAAATATGTCGCTTGGTGTGAGGCCAGGAAGGCCCCAACAGAGGAATTCCAGCTGGGTCGATTTCTGCACTTCCTACAGTCAGGGGTGTCTATGGGCCTAAAATTGGGGTCCATAAAGGTCCAGATTTCGGCCCTATCTATTTTCTTTCAAAAAGAACTGGCTTCACTGCCTGAAGTTCAGACGTTTGTTAAGGGAGTGCTGCATATTCAGCCCCCTTTTGTGCCTCCAGTGGCACCTTGGGATCTTAACGTTGTGTTGGATTTCCTAAAATCACACTGGTTTGAGCCACTTAAGACCGTGGAGCTAAAGTATCTCACGTGGAAGGTGGTCATGCTGTTGGCCTTAGCTTCGGCTAGGCGTGTGTCAGAATTGGCGGCTTTGTCATGTAAAAGCCCATATCTGATCTTCCATATGGACAGGGCAGAATTGAGGACTCGTCCCCAATTTCTCCCAAAGGTGGTATCAGCGTTTCATTTGAACCAACCTATTGTGGTGCCTGCGGCTACTCGGGACTTGGAAGATTCCAAGTTGCTGGACGTAGTCCGGGCTTTGAAAATTTATGTTTCCAGGACGGCTGGAGTCAGAAAAACTGACTCGCTATTTATCCTGCATGCACCCAACAAGCTGGGTGCTCCTGCTTCAAAGCAAACTATTGCTCGCTGGATCTGTTGCACGATTCAGCTGGCACATTCTGCGGCTGGACTGCCGCATCCTAAATCAGTAAAAGCCCATTCCACAAGGAAGGTGGGCTCTTCTTGGGCGGCTGCCCGAGGGGTCTCGGCTTTACAGCTTTGCCGAGCTGCTACTTGGTCGGGTTCAAACACATTTGCTAAATTCTACAAGTTTGATACCCTGGCTGAGGAGGACCTTGAATTTGCACATTCGGTGCTGCAGAGTCATCCGCACTCTCCCGCCCGTTTGGGAGCTTTGGTATAATCCCCATGGTCCTTACGGAGTTCCCAGCATCCACTAGGACGTCAGAGAAAATGAGAATTTACTCACCGGTAATTCTATTTCTCGTAGTCCGTAGTGGATGCTGGGCGCCCGTCCCAAGTGCGGACTCTCTGCAATACGTGTATATAGTTATTGCTTAACTAAGGGTTATTGTTATGAGCCATCCGTTTAGTGAGGCTCAGTTGTTGTTCATACTGTTAACTGGGTAAGGTTATCACAAGTTGTACGGTGTGATTGGTGTGGCTGGTATGAGTCTTACCCTGGATTCCAAATCCTTTCCTTGTTGTGTCAGCTCTTCCGGGCACAGTTTCCCTAACTGAGGTCTGGAGGAGGGGCATAGAGGGAGGAGCCAGTGCACACCAGATAGTACCTAATCTTTCTTTTAGAGTACCCAGTCTCCTGCAGAGCCCGTCTATTCCCCATGGTCCTTACGGAGTTCCCAGCATCCACTACGGACTACGAGAAACAGAATTACCGGTGAGTAAATTCTTATTTTTACTGTATTACCTCTGGTACTAAGGCTGTTTATCTGAATGAAAGTTAATTTTCTGTACAGAAAAACCAAAGTGTATTTGAGTGAACGAACGTGAGTGAGCAAACATAATAAAGGTGTTGTGAACCCAGTGAATTCGGGATCCCGTAGTAGTGGTACACCAAGTGAGTGGAGACTCGGTGGCGTGAGGCAGCTGACTCATGTTAATATAGATTGAAGTACAAAGGAGCAAGGTAGCAGAGTACCGCAGACCAGAAGGTCAGCGAGGTTTAAGTACCACGGCCCAAGAGGTCAGCGAGGTTTAGAGTACCGCAGCCCAGGAGGTTAGCGAGGTTTACCCATATAGGCTTGTTTTTGATATGCTCCGGCTGAGGTTTCACAGCCTGAAAAATCGATTCCATTGGTCGTACGGCGGATAAGTAACAATTACCTATACGCTGTGAGATTGGACCGCGCGTTCGTGGGTGCAATAGTTAGCGCAACGTGATACTCTTTTTACGAGCTTTGCGTAAAATCGCGGTATCATTAGCGCTGAATATAGCATACGCAAGCGTGATTTGTGTATAATAAAAGTTAAGGGAGTTTTCGCTGGTCTCTCTCAGGAACTCTCCAACGACCAATATTTACTGGAAAGGGTAAGTCACTCCCAGATACTTCCAGTAAATAGAGGTTACGTAGGGGCCCTAGGTTGGGTACATTGCCTGCGCTATCTACAGTGTATGGTAGTACTGGCCAACGGTGGCGTGAGTGGGTGAAAGCACTCGGAGAACTTTCACTGTTGCCTTATATTGAGTATTTTTTTTTTTTTTTGTGGGATTAGCCAAAAGGGACAATACCTGCAAAATATGGGGGCCAGTTGCTCAAGTAAGGGACGTTCAACCAGGGTTCAGGTTGACATTCCGCGGCCCAGGGGGTCGGCGAGGTACATAATGTGTGAGAAGCATGGACCACACACAGAAGTTTTTTTGCAATGAATGGGAACGTATGACTGCGAAAGATAGGGAACCATTCCCTAAGGTAGGCAGTTTTGAACCAGAGGTATTGCAGAATTTAAGGATTAGGATATGTCTGATAAAATCCCGAAAGCAAAGGGTCAGACACACAAACTGTTTAAACTTATGGCAGCAAGAGGGTGATATGCAAAGAGAATTAACTCATGCAACAGGTTCCAAACCTAGCGGGAATGAGAACACAAACACACCATTGTCGACACAGGTCGAAGGGGAACAGAAGGCTACAGTCAATGATACATCCGTAAATGATAGTAATATGAAAGAGCAATGTATTAACCCTAACTTTTGCAAAATGTATCCTGTTTTGAAGTCTCTCCAAGGTTTTAGGTCACAGGAAGATGAAGGATTCAGCCAAATCGCAGCTCTCCTCCAAGCAGTCACCTTGCAGGAAACTCAGGTGGGGCCTGTCCAACCAGGTAGAGCAGTAATAATATTCCCCAATGAAAGAACGGGTGAGGTCACAGCTACCGGTAAGTGTGAGACAGTTCATTGCACAGAAACAACAACACCACACAGTAAACAGATTAGGAACGGAATGGTAGAATTACACCCTGTCTTGGAGATAGTAACTCCCAATGGGGGAACCGATAGTCAGGGAATAATCCTCACCAGGAATAATGCAATGTATTGCCCGTGGCCCAGAGATGAGCTGCGATCAGTCATTTCAGAATTCCCCGACCCTCGGAAGCATTTAGCCAGATGTCAGAAATTTATCAGAGATCTGGGTAATGCGTACGAACCGACAAAAACACACTGGCGGATAGTTTTGAAAGCGTGCCTACCTCCTAATATTGACACCCAAAAATGTATCACTGATTGTAGATTAGAGTCGGATAGTCTTATGACTGACAAACTCAATCAGGAGTACTTAGAGCAAATTAACAGGCAACTAGAGTTGTATTTCCCCACAACTGTTAAGTGGAGAAGAATTTTCTCCATAAAGCAGAGGGAAAATTAAATGGCATCTGAATATTTCCATCGGGCCCTGCAAATAATGGATAGATACATAGGGGTATCGGATGCAGGGAACAATGAAAATTACAGAGAAGTGGCTGTCGCTGTGCTGATGGACGGACTCGATCAGACAGTGAGGGACAGAGTACAAACCTCTTTGCCTGGTTGGAGAGGGGTCACAGTAGCTTGCCTTAGAGAATGCGCAATTGAACACCATAGGAATATTGCTAGGCGTAGAAAACTGCAAGAGGAGAGGCTGAGGATTGAAAGTATGCAGGCTCTTACACCAAAGTCTCATCAGCCCAAACCCCAAAACCCTAGTAGTAACAAAAGACCGAGAATATGTTACATTTGTAAAAATAAAGGACATTTTGCTAGAGATTGTAAGAGTAATACAGCACATAGCCAATATAGACCCCTAGACAGAATAAACAAGCCACGTTATTAAACACATAGACGGGATCAAGGGACATATATTAAGGAATCACGAGCCATATATAAAACACAGATTCGGTTAATGGGAAGAACAGAATAAATGCAACTTTACCCTTTTGACAGAACTTACTGGGATTAGGAGGAGGCCTCTAAACTTCGGCTTCTCTCTCTATCAGAAGTGACCTCTAAGTAACTTAACAGGAGTTTTGTTAGAGATGGTGTACATATAGAGTGCTCCCACCCAGGAATCACAAAATATATTAAAAAACCCACAAAGACTAATATTGCATTTCACTGTTTTAGATGCTTGTCCATCACATGTAGAGGAAATTATCTCAAGGATACCGGGTTCCCTATGAACTTAGAATGGACAAGACACTGGATTGATGGCTGGGATAGTCCCAGTAGAGATATAACACATATAGAATTTTTTTTAAGGGGGACAGACCGATTAGGGAATCATTCCCCGTAGTGCCCAATCCAGATGTCAAACTTTGTAAAAAAAAATCTTCTTTGCCTTTACAAGCTTACCTGTTACTAAACTCTATGTGATTGGTTTTCAAAGTTTCCTCTTCATCCTCTTACGTTCACTGACAGGATTACAGTTCAAACGTCGCATGCCTACTCGGTCTTTTCAGAGTTCTGCCCAAACCCAGTATATCTCACCAGCATAGGGACACCAGTATCAGTGTGCCTGGTCATGCACAAAGGGTGGAGAATGGGAATACTGGTGAAGGGAGACTGTGCATAGATACCGATATTAGTGATGAGCGGGTTCGGTTTCCGAGAAACCGAACCCCCCCGAACTTCACCCATTTTACACGGGTCCGAGGCAGGTTCGAACCTTCCCGCCTTGCTCGGCTAACCCAAGCGCGCCCGAACGTCATCATCCCGCTGTTGGATTCTCGCGAGATTCGGATTCTATAAGCAGCCGCGCGTCGCCGCCATTTTCACACGTGCATTGGAGATGATAGGGAGAGGACGTGGCTGGTGTCCTCTCCGTTTAGTAGAAGACAGTTGATTTGATTGCTTGTGCTTGTTTATTACTATAATTGTGGGGAGGATTGGGGAGCAGCTGTTAGGAGGAGTACAGTGCAGAGTTTAGTTTTTATCCGTTCTCTGCCTGAAAAAAACGCTCCATACCATATCTGTGCTCAGTGTTCTGCATGATATATCTGTGCTGAGTGCTCACACTGCTTAATTGTGGGGACTGGGGAGCAGCTATAGCAGGAGTACAGTGCAGAGTTTTGCTGACAGTGACCACCAGTATACGTTTGTCTGCCTGAAAAACACTCCATATCTGTGCTCACAGTGTGCTGCTTTATTGTGGGGACTGGGGACCACCAGTATAATTAATATTATAATAGGAGGAGTACAGTGCAGAGTGCACTGCTGTACCTACCTCTGTGTCATCATCCATTAAGTATACTATCCATCTACATTCCTAAACCTGTGTTGCATTTTAGTTTAGCAGTTTGCTGACAGTGTCCACCAGGTCCAGTATACTATATATAGCAGTACGGTAGGCCAATGCTGTACCTACCTCTGTGTCGTCACTCGTCATCCATTAAGTATACTATCCATCCATCTACATTGTATACCTGTAGTGCCTTTTTTTTAGACTAGTTTTGCAGTTTGCTGACAATGTCCACCAGGTCCAGTATACTGTATATAGCAGACCGGTAGGCCACTGCTGTACCTACCTCTGTGTCGTCACTCGTCATCCATTAAGTATACTATCCATCCATCTACATTGTATACCTGTGTTGCCTTTTTTTTAGACTAGTTTAGCAGTTTGCTGACAGTGTCCACCAGGTCCAGTATACTGTATATAGCAGTACGGTAGGCCACTGCTGTACCAACCTCTGTGTCGTCACTCGTCATCCATTAAGTATACTATCCATCCATCTACATTGTATACCTGTAGTGCCATTTTTTTAGACTAGTTTAGCAGTTTGCTGACAGTGTCCACCAGGTCCAGTATACTGTATATAGCAGTACGGTAGGCCACTGCTGTACCTACCTCTGTGTCGTCACTCGTCATCCATTAAGTATACTATCCATCCATCTACATTGTATACCTGTGGTGCCTTTTTTTTAGACTAGTTTAGCAGTTTGCTGACAGTGTCCACCAGGTCCAGTATACTGTATATAGCAGTACGGTAGGCCACTGCTGTACCTACCTCTGTGTCGTCACTCGTCATCCATTAAGTATACTATCCATCCATCTACATTGTATACCTGTGGTGCCTTTTTTTTAGACTAGTTTAGCAGTTTGCTGACAGTGTCCACCAGGTCCAGTATACTGTATATAGCAGTACGGTAGGCCACTGCTGTGTACCTACCTCTGTGTCGTCACTCGTCATCCATTAAGTATACTATCCATCCATCTACATTGTATACCTGTGGTGCCTTTTTTTTCAGACTAGTTTAGCAGTTTGCTGACAGTGTCCACCAGGTCCAGTATACTGTATATAGCAGTACAGTAGGCCACTGCTGTGTACCTACCTCTGTGTCGTCACTCGTCATCCATTAAGTATACTATCCATCCATCTAAATTGTTTACCTGTGGTGCCTTTTTTTTAGACTAGTTTAGCAGTTTGCTGACAGTGTCCACCAGGTCCAGTATACTGTATATAGCAGTACGGTAGGCCACTGCTGTACCTACCTCTGTGTCGTCACTCGTCATCCATTAAGTATACTATCCATCCATCTACATTGTATACCTGTGGTGCCTTTTTTTTAGACTAGTTTAGCAGTTTGCAGACAGTGTCCACCAGGTCCAGTATACTGTATATAGCATAGCAGTACGGTAGGCCACTGCTGTGTACCTACCTCTGTGTCGTCACTCGTCATCCATTAAGTATACTATCCATCTACATTCTATACCTGTGGTGCATTTTAGTTGTGCGCAGTAAATATAGTAGTAGGCCATTGCTATTGATACTGGCATATAATTCCACACATTAAAAAATGGAGAACAAAAATGTGGAGGTTAAAGGGAAAGATCAAGATCCACTTCCACCTCGTGCTGAAGCTGCTGCCACTAGTCATGGCCGAGACGATGAAATGCCATCAACGTCGTCTGCCAAGGCCGATGCCCAATGTCATAGTAGAAAGCATGTAAAATCCAAAACACAAAAGTTCAGTAAAATGACCCAAAAATCAAAAATAAAAGCGTCTGAGGAGAAGCGTAAACTTGCCAATATGCCATTTACGACACGGAGTGGCAAGGAACGGCTGAGGCCCTGGCCTATGTTCATGGCTAGTGGTTCAGCTTCAAATGAGGATGGAAGCACTCATCCTCTCGCTAGAAAAAAGAAAAGACTTAAGCTGGCAAAAGCACAGCAAAGAACTGTGCGTTCTTCAAAATCACAAATCCCCAAGGAGAGTCCAATTGTGTCGGTTGCGATGCCTGACCTTCCCAACAATGGACGGGAGGAGCTTGCGCCTTCCACCATTTGCACTCCCCCTGCAAGTGCTGGAAGGAGCACCCGCAGTCCAGTTCCTGATAGTCAAGTTGAAGATGTCACTGTTGAAGTACACCAGGATGAGGATATGGGTGTTGCTGGCGCTGGGGAGGAAATTGACAAGGAGGATTCTGATGGTGAGGATGTTTGTTTAAGTCAGGCACCCGGGGAGACACCTGTTGTCCGTGGGAGGAATATGGCCCTTGACATGCCTGGTCAAAATACTAAAAAAATCAGCTCTTCGGTGTGGAATTATTTCAACACAAATGCGGACAACAGGTGTCAAGCCGTGTGTTGCCTTTGTCAAGCTGTAATAAGTAGGGGTAAGGACGTTAACCACCTCGGAACATCCTCCCTTATACGTCACCTGCAGCGCATTCATCATAAGTCAGTGACAAGTTCAAAAACTTTGGGTGACAGCGGAAGCAGTCCACTGACCACTAAATCCCTTCCTCTTGTAACCAAGCTCCTGCAAACCACACCACCAACTCCCTCAGTGTCAATTTCCTCCTTACCCAGGAAAGCCAATAGTCCTGCAGGCCATGTCACTGGCAAGTCTGACGAGTCCTCTCCTGCCTGGGATTCCTCCGATGCATCCTTGAGTGTAACGCCTACTGCTGCTGGTGCTGCTGTTGTTGCTGCTGGGAGTCGATCATCATCCCAGAGGGGAAGTCGGAAGACCACTTGTACTACTTCCAGTAAGCAATTGACTGTCCAACAGTCCTTTGCGAGGAAGATGAAATATCACAGCAGTCATCCTGCTGCAAAGCGGATAACTGAGGCCTTGGCAGCCTGGGCGGTGAGAAACGTGGTTCCGGTATCCATCGTTAATTCAGAGCCAACTATAGACTTGATTGAGGTACTGTGTCCCCGGTACCAAATACCATCTAGGTTCCATTTCTCTAGGCAGGCAATACCGAAAATGTACACAGACCTCAGAAAAAGACTCACCAGTGTCCTAAAAAATGCAGTTGTACCCAATGTCCACTTAACCACGGACATGTGGACAAGTGGAGCAGGGCAGACTCAGGAATATATGACTGTGACAGCCCACTGGATAGATGTATTGCCTCCCGCAGCAAGAACAGCAGCGGCGGCACCAGTAGCAGCATCTCGCAAACGCTAACTCGTTCCTAGGCAGGCTACGCTTTGTATCACCGCTTTCCAGAATAGCCACACAGCTGAAAACCTCTTACGGCAACTGAGGAAGATCATCGCAGAATGGCTTACCCCAATTGGACTCTCCTGGGGATTTGTGACATCGGACAACGCCAGCAATATTGTGCGTGCATTACATCTGGGCAAATTCCATCACGTCCCATGTTTTGCACATACCTTGAATTTGGTGGTGCAGAATTATTTAAAAAACGACAGGGGCGTGCAAGAGATGCTGTCGGTGGCCCGAAGAATTGCGGGCCACTTTCGGCGTTCAGGCACCACGTACCGAAGACTGGAGCACCACCAAACATTCCTGAACCTGCCCTGCCATCATCTGAAGCAAGAGGTGGTAACGGGGTGGAATTCAACTCTCTATATGCTTCAGAGGATGGAGGAGCAGCAAAAGGCCATTCAAGCCTATACATCTGGCCATGATATAGGCAAAGGAGGTGGAATGCACCTGACTCATGCGCAGTGGAGAATGATTTCAACGTTGTGCAAGGTTCTGCAACCCTTTGAACTTGCCACACGTGAAGTCAGTTCAGACACTGCCAGCCTGAGTCAGGTCATTCCCCTCATCAGGCTTTTGCAGAAGAAGCTGGAGACATTGAAGGAGGAGCTAAAACAGAGCGATTCCGCTAGGCATGTGGGACTTGTGGATGGAGCCCTTAATTCGCTTAACCAGGATTCACGGGTGGTCAATCTGTTGAAATCAGAGCACTACATTTTGGCCACCGTGCTCGATCTTAGATTTAAAACCTACATTGTATCTCTCTTTCCGGCAGACACAAGTCTGCAGAGGTTCAAAGACCTGCTGGTGAGAAAATTGTCAAGTCAAGCGGAACGTGACCCGTCACGATCTCCTCCTTCACATTCTCCCGCAACTGGGGGTGCGAGGAAAAGGCTAAGAATTCCGAGCCCACCCGCTGGCAGTGATGCAGGGCAGTGTGGAGCGAGTGCTGACATCTGGTCCGGACTGAAGGACCTGCCAACGATTACTGACATGTCGTCTACTGTCACTGCATATGATTCTCTCACCATTGAAAGAATGGTGGAGGATTATATGAGTGACCGCATCCAAGTAGGCACGTCAGACAGTCCGTACGTATACTGGCAGGAAAAAGAGGCAATTTGGAGGCCCTTGCAGAAACTGGCTTTATTCTACCTAAGTTGCCCTCCCTCCAGTGTGTACTCCGAAAGAGTGTTTAGTGCAGCCGCTCACCTTGTCAGCAATCGGCGTACGAGGTTACTTCCAGAAAATGTGAAGAAGATGATGTTCATTAAAATGAATTATAATCAATTCCTCCGTGGAGACATTCACCAGCAGCAATTGCCTCCAGAAAGTACACGGGGACCTGAGATGGTGGATTCCAGTGGGGACGAATTAATAATCTGTGAGGAGGGGGATGTACACAGTGAAAGGGGTGAGGAATCGGAGGATGATGATGAGGTGGACATCTTGCCTCTGTAGAGCCAGTTTGTGCAAGGAGAGATTGATTGCTTCTTTTTTGGTGGGGGCCCAAACCAACCAGTCATTTCAGTCACAGTCGTGTGGCAGACCCTGTCACTGAAATGATGGGTTCGTTAAAGTGTGCATGTCCTGTTTATACAACATAAGGGTGGGTGGGAGGGCCCAAGGACAATTCCATCTTGCACCTCTTTTTCTTTCTTTTTTCTTTGCACCATGTGCTGTTTGGGGACTATTTTTTTGAAGGGCCATCCTGCCTGACACTGCAGTGCCACTCCTAGATGGGCCAGGTGTTTGTGTCGGACACTTGTGTCGCTTAGCTTAGTCACACAGCCACCTTGGTGCGCCTCTTTTTTTCTTTGCATCATGTGCTGTTTGGGGACAATTTTTTGAAAGGGCCATCCTGCCTGACACTGCAGTGCCACTCCTAGATGGGCCAGGTGTTTGTGTCGGCCACTTGTGTCGCTTAGCTTAGTCACACAGCGACCTTGGTGCGCCTCTTTTTTTCTTTGGATCATGTGCTGTTTGGGGACAATTTTTTGGAAGGGCCATCCTGTCTTGATTGACACTGCAGTGCCATTCCTAGATGGGCCAGGTGTTTGTGTTGGCCACTTGTGTCGCTTAGCTTAGTCACACAGCCACCTTGGTGCGCCTCTTTTTTTCTTTGCATCATGTGCTGTTTGGGGAGTATTTTTTTGAAGGGCCATCCTGTCTTGATTGACACTGCAGTGCCACTCCTAGATGGGCCAGGTGTTTGTGTCGGCCACTTGTGTCGCTTAGCTTAGTCACACAGCGACCTTGGTGCGCCTCTTTTTTTCTTTGCATCATGTGCTGTTTGGGGAGTATTTTTTGGAAGGGCCATCCTGTCTTGATTGACACTGCAGTGCCACTCCTAGATGGGCCAGGTGTTTGTGTCGGCCACTTGTGTCGCTTAGCTTAGTCACACAGCCACCTTGGTGCTCCTCTTTTTTTCTTTGCATCATGTGCTGTTTGGGGACTATTTTTTTGAAGGGCAATCCTGTCTGACACTGCAGTGCCACTCCTAGATGGGCCAGGTGTTTGTGTCGGCCACTTGGGTCGCTTAGCTTAGTCACACAGCGACCTTGGTGCGCCTCTTTTTTTTCTTTGCATCATGTGCTGTTTGGGGAGTATTTTTTTGAAGGGCCATCCTGTCTTGATTGACACTGCAGTGCCACTCCTAGATGGGCCAGGTGTTTGTGTCGGCCACTTGTGTCGCTTAGCTTAGTCACACAGCGACCTTGGTGCGCCTCTTTTTTTCTTTGCATCATGTGCTGTTTGGGGAGTATTTTTTGGAAGGGCCATCCTGTCTTGATTGACACTGCAGTGCCACTCCTAGATGGGCCAGGTGTTTGTGTCGGCCACTCGCTTAGCTTAGTCACACAGCCACCTTGGTGCGCCTCTTTTTTTTCTTTGCATCATGTGCTGTTTGGGGACTATTTTTTTGAAGGGCCATCCTGTCTGACACTGCAGAGCCACTCCTAGATGGGCCAGGTGTTTGTGTCGGCCACTTGGGTCGCTTAGCTTAGTCACACAGCGACCTTGGTGCGCCTCTTTTTTTTCTTTGCATCATGTGCTGTTTGGGGAGTATTTTTTTAAAGGGCCATCCTGTCTTGATTGACACTGCAGTGCCACTCCTAGATGGGCCAGGTGTTTGTGTCGGCCACTTGTGTCGCTTAGCTTAGTCACACAGCGACCTTGGTGCGCCTCTTTTTTTCTTTGCATCATGTGCTGTTTGGGGAGTATTTTTTGGAACAGCCATCCTGTCTTGATTGACACTGCAGTGCCACTCCTAGATGGGCCAGGTGTTTGTGTCGGCCACTTGTGTCGCTTAGCTTAGTCACACAGCCACCTTGGTGCGCCTCTTTTTTTCTTTGCATCATGTGCTGTTTGGGGACTATTTTTTTGAAGGGCCATCCTGTCTGACACTGCAGTGCCACTCCTAGATGGGCCAGGTGTTTGTGTCGGTCACTTGTGTCGCTTAGCTTAGTCACACAGCCACCTTGGTGCGCCTCTTTTTTTCTTTGCATCATGTGCTGTTTGGGGACTATTTTTTTGAAGGGCCATCCTGTCTGACACTGCAGTGCCACTCCTAGATGGGCCAGGTGTTTGTGTCGGCCACTTGTGTCGCTTAGCTTAGTCACACAGCCACCTTGGTGCGCCTCTTTTTTTCTTTGCATCATGTGCTGTTTGGGGACAATTTTTTGGAAGTGCCATCCTGCCTGACACTGCAGTGCCACTCCTAGATGGGCCAGGTGTTTGTGTCGGCCACTTGGGTCGCTTAGCTTAGCCATCCAGCGACCTTGGTGCAAATTTTAGGACTAAAAATAATATTGTGAGGTGTTCAGAATAGACTGAAAATGAGTGGAAATTATGGTTATTGAGGTTAATAATACTATGGGATAAAAATGACCCCCAAATTCTATGATTTAAGCTGTTTTTGAGTTTTAAAAAAAAAAAAACACCCGAATCCAAAACACACCCGAATCCGACAAAAAAATTTCGGTAAGGTTTTGCCAAAACGCGTCCGAATCCAAAACACGGCCGCGGAACCGAACCCAAAACCAAAACACAAAACCCGAAAAATTTCCGGTGCACATCACTAACCGATATACATGATGGTGTGACAGCCTGATGGTGAACGCAAATCTGACAAATTTTCTTTTTTATTTCCCCTCTCTTTTCACTTTCCACAGATGGTTTACTTCACACAACTGATAATACACAACAGTTAAACACATTGAAATGCAAGATTTATGTTCCCTACAAAAAGATCGCTGACTCGGAGAGAACATCGTATCACTGGAGTGTCTGTTCCGGGAAGGTTGAGAGGCAGTACTGTTGAGACGGCACCTGAGCGCGTAGAACAACAAGACCAGAGGCGGTTGTCGCACCAGTTTTTCTTTTTTTTATTATTTTTCCCATCTCCCACTACCCTCCTTCTCTCCTTCTCTTTCTCCCCCTTCTTGTTTCCTTTCTCTTCCCTTAATAAGATGGACTTACCCCAAGAGACTGCGTTCCGGGTTTCCCTGTTAATCCTGTTGTTGACGAGAACAGTCTGTTTCGGTGAGTGTCCCAGAGAGGTCGAGAAAGGGTCTGGAATGGGTTCTGATGGCGAGGATGGATTTGTAGAATCTCAAGAGCAACACATCACTCGAGCAAAGGCGAGTATCAGAAAACGATCTGGTAGTCAGGGAGCTCGGAGGCACTGTGAAGGGTTATTGGCTGAGGAAAATTGCATTTGTAAGAATTGTGAGAACATAGTCGAGGATGGGTGCATCCAGAGATGTCAGTCCAGCCTTAATATCAACATGGACCGTCATCCATTGAGTGATTACCACTCACTAGTGGGTAAGGTTTTAAACCAAACAGAATGCTGGGTGTGCTCACAAGTACCTCAAGGTCAAAGCAAGTCAGGATTAGTACCGTACCCTTTAGCAATAGATGAGGTACTCGAATTACGGGGTGGGAGACCGGTGGACAAGAAATTTAAAATTTCTAGGCCCCCTAGCTTGAAGCTCCACCAATATCATGTAGATAGATCCTTAGTGTGTTTCAACATTTCCAATTACCGAAAACCGGGAAATTGGGAAGTGACCTGAAATAACCAGACAATGACCTTTTCACACAGAGCTGATAAGATACCCATAGACTTGCAACTTGTACGCCAAATAGCCAACAGTGGAAGGTATTACCGGTATAGGTATACTCGAGGAAGCAAGACCATGTGGGTTGGAGAAGTATCACCAGGGTACTGTGCTCATATCATCCAGCCTGATACTTGTACTGAGCAGATGGGAGAACTAGGGATGGGGTTTTTCACTTGGAAAGTTTGTAATATGGTAATGTCATATTCTGTCCCATATGTTCTCCCCGATGATGCCTATTTCATATGTGGGAGGAAGGCGTATAAGTGGCTTGCCCCAAACTCAGAGGGATTGTGTTATGTTGGAAGAGTGTTGCCAGAGGTCATGACCATAACCCATGATAAGATGAAAGACGTTCACCGCAGTGCTCAGGCTCCTTATACACCTCATAGATAGGACAGAGCACGTAGCCTCTGATTTGATCCACGAATCCACCGGGATTCAATTTCTCCTCGCATTAGACATCACCCGTACTGCCAGAGGAATTATAAATTATAGGTATATCCATGCGCTAGCGAACTTGATAGATAATATCACTGAGATGTATGACGACACCTTCAGGTATACGGGCAGGGAGTTGCAAGCTTACAAGACAGAACTGATCCAGCACAGGATGGTCCTTAATTATATCACAACTGTGACGGTTGAGTACTGTGTCACTTTGGCAACTCAATATGGTGTGAAGTGCTGCACGTATATTACAAACAGCACTGATGACCCAACCGAGATCATCGATCAAAAGATAGACGATATCTTGCAGTTGAAGTGGGAGTTCCGAAGGAGACACAACCTTACCCTGACGGCTGTGAGTAATGAACTGACCGGCTGGGTCTCATGGTTGAACCCACGAAATTGGTTCTCAGGATTAGGAGAGTGGGCTCAAAATGTTATTATGAGTGTAGGGAAGTTTCTCCTTTGTACCCTGGGAGTCGTCATAATTATTGGTTTGATATTTAGGTGTGTTCAAATTCTGATGCGGCGCAAGCACGGCACAAAATTAATGAGTTTAAGGAGCGGGGGCATTGTTACAGCAGCAGATTTAATTTACGACCTATCCATAGAGACAATGTTATGATAAGGATTGCAAATGAATTCCATGGCCTGTTTCTTTCACCCGTTTTTCCTTTGTCTCCCCCTCTGCCCAGATACACCGATCCGGAAAAGACATCGACTACACCCAAGAATGATTACGAAAATGTTATGTGAATGTATTTTAGATATGTGTCTTATCTTCATCTCTACAACTTTCAGTTAGTGACACACAGAGTCGACAGGTGATATCCACATATATTAGCACTCACATATGTTCCCCCTCCATGTATCATCAACTAAATGTGCACCCCATTTGTTTGAACAAGAAGCCGAAAAGAGCTCGGTAGTGTTTGTTGGTCCCCTTACAGACCCTTAATACGGGATAAGAAGGATTTAATGTATACTTCGCAATACCTCGAAGCTTATCTAGAACATATACGGCACGATGATACATGCCCCTCAGACATGGATTCATACATACATGCTTTTTACTATCCCACTAGGTCATACATTTCCTACCTACCACTCTCCCCCGATCATCCAATCGTCTGTAGATATTGTATTGATATTTTTCTGTTTAGTGATTAGATAGTGGCAGTTATTGTTGACTGCCAAAGGGTGGACTATCAAAGTAGAAAAATATTGCTGTACACACATCACATACAAACCACACACAGATGGCCTCTGCACGTGTACTTGTTCTCCCGTGCGTGCACATACTCGCAATTTGTGTATGGTCGCTCCCGCGGTCCTGCGCGTGGTATGGGTATTTACGGCGGAGTTTGTGAACGCATGGAGAGCTATCAAAACACATTACATATTTAATCCAAATAGTGCACCATGTACACATAGTCTCCTTACACCACATCAGAAAGTTATAGCTGTTTAAATGGTTGCAGAACAAAGGGATTCACCTTTTCAGGATAAGAGGGGACAGACTAAGGTTATAAGGTGATGTTTGGTATCCAGCTGTAGGGTATTTTAAGGGAAACATTCCGGTGTTGGTCTGCGGAAGATCGCATGTTCCTGTTGATAGTTATGTGCAGAAATAGAATATAGATATAAACTGTATTTACTGTATAGTATGTATGCGGGGGGAATCCAGAGGAGACCACCCACAAGAGCAGTTAAGAAAGACATCGCCCACCTATTCAAACAGACCTATGACCTCTCCTGTACTGTAAATGACCATCCCTGTGTCCAATGGACAAAGGGATTACAGTATCCATTGTGTTATGTTTTGGATGAAGTGAATAAAGAGAGCCTGCGCAGGCTTGGTCACACAAGACTCTCAACGCTTTCAACCTGATAGCGGAGGACCGGACCGGGAAGCGCATGCAAAATATTCTCACGTATGTACATTGACTGTAGCCATTTACTCTGTTGTATTGTAGTGTATAAATTGTATTGTTAACCCCCTTCCAGATATATACTCTGTGGTGTCGGAACCCAGTGTTTAACTACAAATCGGTGTTGTGTCCTCTTTTCCCTGCTAGGGTTTAAAGCGTATTACATTACCTAACTGTATAAGGTTTGAAAGTGTATTGATAAGGTGTGTACGCGCTGCGGGTACTTTGTACTGTCAGCGCTGCATAAGGTTTAAGGTGTAACATCATTGCAGTGCTTTGCTGCATAAGGTTTAAAGTGTAATAGCATTATTGCATTGCATTGCATTGCATTACTGCTAAGGTGTAAAATATAACTCTGGGTGTGTGCGCGCTGTGTATACTTTGTCCCCCCAGCACGGCGTTTGTACGCTAAGTCCGTACACGGTACGGGACTCTGTACGCAAATAGCGGACAAAGGGGGTAATTCCAAGTTGATCGCAGCAGGACATTTTTTAGCAGTTGGGCAAAACCATGTGCACTGCAGGGTGGGCAGATATAACATTTGCAGAGACAGTTAGATTTGGGTGGGTTATTTTGTTTCTGTGCAGGGTAAATACTGGCTGCTTTATTTTTACACTGCAATTTAGATTGCAGATTGAACTCACCACACCCAAATCTAACTCTCTCTGCACATGTTATATCTGCCCCACCTGCACTGCACATGGTTTTGCCCAACTGCTAAAAAAATTCCTGCTGCGATCAAATTGGAATTACCCCCAAAGTACGTAGAGTGCATATTAAGTCTAGCGGCCGCAGCGGCTCCATGGTAAAAGTGTGTTTAAAGGTATAGCTTTATGGTTTAAGATAATATCGACCTTATCACCACCAATAAGTACGCAAACATTTTAAAAAAAGCAATAACGACAACATTAAGCAGCACCAATAGTAATGTCCACATTACAAAAAAAACTTTAATATTAATAAACACAATGTTTTGCAGATTCCCCCTTGTGCAGAATACCCCCCTCCCCCCTCACAGTGCTATACCCCCATACCAGTGACGTGCGGCGGGGTGAGGCAGAGCCTTTCCTGTCATACTAACATTTGCACCAGAGTTTTTACTGTATTAAGTATATGTAAAATACAAAGAATATGTTTGAAATATCTTTTTTGTATTATTCTAATAATTTTTATAGCCAAAACTCTGCAGTAAAAAGTCTATGGCAGGTGAGGCACTGCAATCTTTTCCGCACCTCTCAGATCAAAACTCACAAAATTTCCAGGGGTTTATTCTGCTGCCCCTGTGTATAATGCCCAGATGTACCCTTTGGCAAATATATTGTGTTTAAATCTGTCTCTGGTGCTAGCTAGTGCCTCCTTAGCCATTTAGCTCACCGCACGTCACTGCCCCATACTGTATATGCAGAACAGCCCCATGTGCAATGCATATCCCCCCTCCCTCTCCCATTGCAGAACAATCTGCTGTGCAACATACTCCCCCACCATGTGGTGAGTCCCCCTGCAACATACTGTAATCCACGATGGCTGGCTGCCTGGCTTCAGAGGGTCCCCGTTGGCTGGCTGGCTTCAAAGGCTGTCTGGGAGCTGGCTTGCTTCACAGGCTTGCTTCAGAGGCTGGCGTCAGAGGGTCCCGGCTGGCTGGCTTGCTTCAGAGGCTGGCTCCCCGCCTCCCCGCTGTGACGCTGTGCCTGCTCCCGAGTCCGCTTCCCACCGTTGATTACTGCATCTAACAGCGCACAGGCTCCTCACAGTGTGGGTCGCGGGTGACGTCATGACGTGAGCCGCACACCTGCGCAATGCAGAACTGGGAACGCTGCTAATCACCGGGAGGCGGCAATGACTGAAGTTGGTCACGATCTACCCACGGGAGTTCCGCAAGCTACTAGTTTTGGCCGCCTCTGCACTATGCGCCTTTTTGAACGATATTGCAGATTCCAACATTTCTAAACAACATTTTTGTCTAATTGTCCAGTGTATACACACTATATGGTCAACAGTGCGCGCTTCCGCAGGTAGCTAACGAGGTCGTCTGGACATGCAGCTCAAATTTGATTATGTCGTTGACGACAAGGTGCATATCGTCCAGTGTGTACTGAACCCAACAATTTGGCAATATCGGGTGACTCCTGTATATCGTTGGTCATTTGTAAAAATCACTCAGTGAGTACCCACTATGGGCCTAATTCAGACCTGATCGTAGATGTACTAAATTTAGCACTTTCACGATCAGTCTTCAGTCAGGGCCCCCCCCCTACCCGCCCCCCCCCCCCCCCGCCCAAGTACAAAAGCATCGCACAGCGGTGATGCTTTTGTACTGGATGTGTAGCTCTCTACCAGCGCAGCTGCTGCGCGCTGGCAGGGAGCTACTCATCGCAGCGGCTGCGTCTGACGTCATGCAGCCGCAGCAGCCGCCCCCCAATGGTCCGGGCATGCCTGCGTTGCCCGAACCGTGCCCCCTAAATGGCGACTCAACGCCACCGGCCCGCCCCCTCACGCCCAGCGACTGCCTCTGCCTGTCAATCAGACAACAGTCGGCTGTCTGGCATGCGCCAGTGCACTGCAGCGCCGGCACATGCGCAGTTCAGACCGGATCGCTGCTGTGCAAAAACGAATTAGCCCCTATGTCATTTGTCCGCGACTCCGGGAAGTTCAAGGGAAATAGTTCAATAATACTGTTCATGTTTCATATTGTCTAGTGTGTACCCAGCTTTGGTTAGCTAAGTATACAGTTGATAGGAGAAAATACACATAATGTATAACTTACATTCTGATTTTGGTCTCTGTGTAGCAAACAATTTACATGCTACATGGGAGTCTATAGTATATACTATAGTACAGCACAATAATGATGTTCACTATGTGGTAGCCAAGGAGGAGGGATGAAAGAAGCACAAGGTATATGAATTAAGGCTTATCACGAAAGTGGAGCCTGTGTGATAGCTGTATGAGCTTGCCTGAGGGCTAACAGGAACCAGGCCCCTTGTTGCATTAAGTAGCTGCTGCAAAGAATGGTGGATCCCTAGCAGACTACTGCCATAGTGATGAGCTGTCAAAGGTGCAGCTGGGACTGCTAAGTGTGACATTAAAGCCCTACAAGAACAGTGTCACAGGAAAGCTAGGGAAACACACCTACTTACAGTACACATCACATGGCACAGGTAACCAGACCCACCTCAGACAACCGTGTTTCCCTGAAAATGCCTGAAAATATGAAAAGAGAAACTGATGAAATTATGCCATTAGGGGTAATTCAGAAGTCCTTGAAGATGTCATTCGTCCTAGCTCATCAGAAACCTTTTTTTAAAGGCATCAAGGAAGTTCACACCATTGTGCACCAGAGGATCATTTCTTTTCCATAAGGGAGGGGCCAAGGCCTACCAAGACCAAAAAAAGATTATATAAGTCAGCTTTGTATATGCCATGGGAAGCCGGGGCCTCCATTTCAAATTATATTGAGCCCTGATCCAAAAAACCATGACAACTTTTGGGGTCCCCATGATACTTTGGGGGTTTAGGTCTCCTCGGCTGAAACAGCAGTCCTGCTGCTTAAACCAGAGCTGAGGCGGGTGCTGGATAGCGGTAGACAGGCACCCATTGGCTCAGCACCATGCTCTGTGAATAAAAGACAATTCTTTACATACAATCTACCTGTATTATATTTTAAAATATTAGAAATTGTGTGTGTTGGGGGGATGTATCAAAGTGTGGAGAGAGAAAAAGTTACAACAAATCAGCTTCTATTATTTTTCAAACACAGCCTGTAGCATGACCGATGCTGTTTGGTTGCTACTTTATCTCTCTTCACTTTATCTCTCTCCAAGCTTTGCTAAATCTCCCCTAAGACTTAGGATTGTGTTCATAAAATGTTCAGTTCTGTTTTGTTACACAATAAAATGTCTATTTGCGGGATGTGTGGTTTAGTATTGTCATAGGATTTATTTATCACAGTTAAGGTCCAGCTGGATGATTTTGTGCAAGGAATCCCTCAGTTTTATAAGGTCAGGACAAACTGAAAGTTTTACAGCTTAGCAAATGGCACAGGTGCCATACTGGTTCATCTTCAAATGTTATTTTGAAAGGATTATTACACCACAGAGATCACTTTCCTTGTTCTTATCCTCTAACACACAGTATTGCTTCATTTCACTCAATGTAATCATATGATTTTATTTTCTTAACATTAGAATTAGATAATGGAAAAAGAAACAAACATTTAGAACTCTATTTCTTGATAATATTTATCAAAAGTACAATTATGCTTTGATTCAGAGATGTGTTGTGGAAGGGAAACAGAAACGAATCAATACCCCTTTCAGACGGGCAGAGCCGGGTCGCACCCGAGAATTTATACACAAGTGCTTCCCGGGTGCGACCTGTCCTGTTTCAGACTTGCGGCCTGACCCGGCATATTGCTAGGTTGGTGACGTCACCGCCGAAGCTACAGGAGGCGGAGCTTGGAGATAATCATCTCCATGCGCCATTTCCTCCTATGCAGAGAACAGGTGCCGGGTTCACACTTCACCACATCCTGGGTCGATTCCAGCTTAAACCCAGGTCGTGGCCTGGGATGAAATGCAGGGACGCTCGACCTAGAACATGGCTTTAGGACCCTTTCAGACTAAGCAAAATTCCAGGTTGATGCCGTTCACGTGCAATAACCCGGGACATTTTCTCATACGTCCTAGAAGATGCTGGGGACTCCATAAGGACCATGGGGTATAGACGGGATCCGCAGGAGACATGGGCACACTATAAGACTTTGAATGGTGGCTCCTCCCTCTATGCCCCTCCTCCAGACCTCAGTTAGACTTTGTGCCCAGGACTGACTGGACACACACTAGGGGAGCTCTACTGAGTTTCTCTAAAAGACTTTATGTTAGGTTTTTATTTTCAGGGAGACCTGCTGGCTACAAGCTCCCTGCATCGAGGGACTGAGGGGAGAGAAGTCAGACCTACTTCTTCTTAGTTAAGGGCTCTGCTTCTCGGCTACTGGACACCATTAGCTCCAGAGGGTTCGATCACTTGGTTCGCCTAGCTGCTTGTTCCCAGAGCCGCGCCGTCACCCCCCTCACAGAAGCCAGAAGAAAGAAGCCGGGTGAGTATTGGAAGAAAAGAAGACTTCAGTGACGGCAGAAGACTTCAGTAACGGAGGTAACCGCAGCGGTAGTGCTGCACTCCATGCTCCCACACACCAACGGCACTCACAGGGTGCAGGGCGCTGGGGGGAGCGCCCTGGGCAGCAGGTTACTGAGGGTCTAAATCGCTGGCAAGAGGGACATACTAGGTGCCCGGGCACCGGGTACGATACCCCCGCCAGTGTAACGCAGTGCTCCCGCAGCGCGCCATTGCTCCCACACACCAACGGCTTACGAGTGCGCAGGTGGGGCGCCCTGGGCAGCGATATATATACATATACATCGTGTAAGTGCTGTATATGGACCCCCCCAGCTCAACATATATATATATATATATATATATATATTTTAGCGGGGCTTAAGCGCGCCGGGAAGGGGCAGAGCTTAGCCCTCACAACAGATTCAGCGCCATTTTCCTCCATGTCCCCGCCAAGGCTATGTATACAGTACAAACGAGGGGGGGCACAGTGTTTAGTGCTACAGTATATGGAGAGAAATATAGCACTATTTTCAATAATGGCCGTATAATCATTGTTGTGGTGCATGTATCTGTGTTTTTCCTGTCAGATTAACCACTATAGTTTTTAGTCGACATATGTCGACATGTGTGAGGGCTCTGTCACAAGCAGCTGTGGGGATCACTGTCTGCATCGCCGACGCCTGTTGGTACTTGATTCGGAAGATGCAGTAGCAGCAGGTCGGTAGTTGTATGCTTGTAAAAGTAAACACGGTATGGGAGACACAGTCGTATGTGGGTGCCCTGTCGGCATTAACTGTTATTATTGGGTGAAAATTAACACACTGTAACTGCCTTATACCTCTATATGTATTTATAGGTATATGTGGGGGGAGTTTTATTAAAATTATTTATGTATGCTTCCCTCAGACCCCTCGGGGTTCCAAGAATGTTATTTTTTGCCTGCTTACTATTCCCTGCTGTCGACGAATACTAGGTTTTCTGTCGACCAAAACGTTCCTGGTAGATCCACAACTGGGGCATGTCAGTACAAGGTCATACACATTCAGAACACATTACTGTCACTAGGGACCCGACGGGTCCGGACAATCCACTTATGTATATGTTATATATATATATATCTATATAGGATATGTGTGTTATATTGTGTATTACATTATGTATATTCATGAATTCTGAAGTAATAGTATTTCTTCTCATGTGCTGGTCGCTCTGTTGATTAAGCTCTAGGTCGGCCGTGACGAGTTGGTCTTCGATCCTCTCAAGGAGTCCGAATGTTTATGGTCGACACGGAGCCCTGTCACAAAGGATCATACACAGGAAGCTAAGTGATATTTTATTTCTATACTTTGGAATTATTTGCATTGCATGCATATGGGGGAGTGTTATATTCGGATAGGCATCCGATAGAATTACCCTAAAGAGAGTGGGTAAGGTTTTTTATGTTGATTCTGCTCTATAACATTGCAGCAGGCTGCCGCGTGACGGCAGGAGGTGTGGCCGGGGAAATACTGAGGATGTCTCAGAGAGATACTAGAGGGACGGTATACAGCTGTTTGGGGATGCCTCAGTTCAGTCAATCTCGGCGGATACCACTGGTAAATCTAACTTCGTGAGTTAGACTCCTTCACAACGGTTGGTGACACATTCTTTTGTGGGATGCAGTCATTTTAACCGGTTCGATACCGTTCTTTTTTCCTTTTCTGTGCAGACAGTGGAACGTGAAAAGGTAAGAGTTCTGCAACCTTGTTAGGTTCACAGAAGCGGATGTCGTTTTCTATTTCTACCACATCTACCACATGTCGCTGAGTCTATCGGGCTGGAGCCCACTCCGATGGGGACTCATCTACTACTTTCAGTTAGTCCGAGAATAGACTAGGACCTGTGAGATGATTATAGAATCCAAAGGGGGACATTCTGAGTTACAGATGTTTCCCCTCACTGATTTTCTAATAGATCTTGCCGTTTCCCCTCTGGAAGGGGAGGTAGTACGCGACGCCATACAGAGGTGCGTCAGTTCCGGACATTGTCCTGCTGTCCCTGTTAAAAAAAACACAAAAAAAACCTAAGTGGTTTAAATGCGTTGTTCTCCGCATTCAAATTACCTGGGTGGTTATCCAGGATTGTCTTTGCCATTTCACCGGAGTGATGGCAGTATGATGGTTTTCTTTCAATAGTAAGAGCCATTGTTATTCTGTACTGAGACGCTCTCCTGATTAAGGCGAGGTCAAGAAACAAGTGGTGCAAATCGTTGTTCTCTCTGACTGTTCTTCAACACAGGGCATGGCTGTTGTTCCCAACGATGCAGATGTCGGAGGTGGGTATCAGAGTAGATACTGACCGTTTGAGGTTCTGTGTTTTTCCTGTGGAAAGAGGCCTGAGGATCCAGAGTCGGATCAGATTTGCTGTGACAATCCATCAATATGTTCCGTTAGTGAAGCAGATGGGTGCGGCCTAAGAGGCCTTTTCGGTGAGCAGGTCATATGCCAGAGTGGTTTTTAAGGGACCAGTTGGAAACATGGTCCGGGTCTCGCCTGCACATGCACCGGAATATAATCCTAATGGCCAGGACATCGCTCCTGTGGTGTCTGCTCGGTTCTCACCTTCTAGAGGGACGAAGGTTCGGGATCCAGGATTAGATCCTGGTGTCCATGCATGCAGATCTCCGAGACAAGGGAGATGTCCGAGACCAATTTCCAGAGGAAAAGGTCAAGCTGGGAAGCTTGTCTGCAATAAGCTTTCTTGAATTAAGAGCTGTTTTCGATGAACATATTCTTCGTGATCTGCCCGTGTTAGTTCTGTCGGACGACTTGACAGCAGTGGCGTAAGTAAGCCGCTAGGGCGGAACAAGGTGCAAAGCGACAATGGCAGAAGATGCAAAAGTTTGCCGCTAGGTGGAAAGGCGGGTAAACGCTATATTAGCAGTCTTCGTTCCGGAGGTAAACGACGGAGAAATAGATTTCCTCTACAGACGCGATCTCCATCCGGGAGAAATACAGTCGTCATCGAGAAGTTTTCACAGAAGTGACAAGTTTTTGAACAGTGCCTCATTTGGACATATTGGCGTCTCGCCTCAACGAGAGGCCTCCGGGATATTGTTCCAGGTCAAGGGACACTTAAGCTATAGCAGTGGCCGCCCTCGTGACACCGTGGGTGTTTTCAGTCGGTCTATGTGTTCACTCCGCTTTCACTCTTTCTGAGGGTGATAAACGTAAGAAGAACAAAGGTTCAGGCAATCATCCGGTCTAGCCAAGGAGGGCTTGGTATCCAGTTTTGCATGATTTACTCAAAGAAGATCCCTGGCCTCTTCCTCTACGTGAGGAACTGCTACACCAAGATCCGGGCGTGTATCAGAACTTACCGCGGCTGCGTTGGTCAGCGTGGCGGTTGAATGCCATATCCTAGTCCGAAAGGGTATTCCCAGTGAAGTCATTTCCACGCTTCTTCAGACTAGAAAAGAAGTATCGGCAAAGCCTTATCACTGTAGTTGGCGTAAATATGGGGCTTGGTGTGAATCCAATAAGGCTCCTATGGAAGACTTTCAGCTGGGTCGTTCTTCTCCATTCTTTGCAAGCAGGTGTGGATGCAGGCCTAAGGTTAGGCTCCATTTCAGTGCGGTTTTGGCCTTATAAGTTTTCTTTCAAAAAGAAAAAAGAAAAAAAAACAAAAAACAGAATTGTCCACCTTTCCGGAAGTTCAGACTTTCGTGAAAGGCGTACTGCACATCCAACCTCCGTTTGTGCCCCCATTGTCACTGTGGCACCTTGACGTGGTGTTGCGTTTTCTTGTGTCACACTGATTGAAAGGTTGTGTTAAAATTTCTCTCTTGAAGAGTGGTCATGTTATTGGCTTTGGCGTCCGCAAGGCGGGTGTCGGAAGTTGCGGCTTTGTCTCACAAAAGCCCTGTTGGATCTTCCATGTGGATAGAGCGGAATTGAGAACTCGGATAATAGTTCTGCCGAAAGTGGTTTCGGTGTTTCGCAGAAACCAGCCTATTTTGATGCCTGTGGTTACTTAAGCATTGGCTGATTCAAAGTCTCTCGAGGTAGTCGGTGCTTTGAATTTTTATGTCGCCAATTTGGCTCAGATTGGGGAAACAGAGGCTCTGTTTGTCCGGTATGCTCCCAGCATGATTGGGGCGCCTGCGTCTATACAGTCAGTTACTCGCTGGATCTGTGTTACGATTCGGTGTGCTAGTTCTACGGCTGGATGGTCGTTATCGAAGTTGGAGGAGACCCATTCTACTAGGAAGATGGGCTCTTCTTGGGCGGATGCCCGAGGAGTCTCGGCGGTTCAACTTTGCCGAGCGGCTACTTGGTCGGGTTCAAACACTTTTGCTAAGCTCTACAAGTTTGATACCCTGGCTGATGGGAACCTCCTGTTTGCCCAATCGGTGCTGCAGAGTCGTCCGCACTCTCCCGCCCAGTCTGGAGCTTTGGTATAAACCCCATGGTCCTTACAGAGTCCCCAGCATCCTCTAGGACGTATGAGAAAATAGGATTTTAATACCTACCGGTAAATCCTTTTCTCTTAGTCCGTAGAGGATAACTGGGCGCCCATCCCAGTGCGGACTGTGTCTGCAGTTATTGGTTATGGTTACACTCTTGTAGTGTTTCTTTTCTGTCAGGCTGTTGCTGATGTTGTTTGTGCCATGGCATGCGGTATCTGATTATTGGTTGGGTTGACACACAGGTTGTGTTACATTTTCTCTCAGCATGTGGCTGTGTATTTTTTCATGCCGTTGGCTGGTGTTCCATTGAATGCCACACTCACCGTGTTTGAACAATAAATCCTTTCCTCGAAATGTCCGTCTCCCTGGGCACAGTTTGCTAACTGAGGTCTGAAGGGGGGCATAGAGGGAGGAGCCAGTTCACACCCATTCAAAATCTTATAGTGTGCCCATGTCTCCTGCGGATCCCGTCTATACCCCATGGTCCTTACGGAGTCCCCAGCATCCTCTACGGACTAAGAGAAAAGGATTTACCGGTAGGTATTAAAATCCTATTTTTGCTAGTCTGAAAGGGGTATAACTAGCCAAACTAGTGTGCCCTCAGTATTGTCTGTTTCATTGTTGTTTTTATTACTTTTTTTTTTGTTATGCACTTCAGCCATATTACTAGATACTGTCCACTGACAGGTCAGTAAAAGGGGCACTAGTTGTGGCAAAATTACCTTTTATGCATCTGGGGTAAATATAATAGGGTCTGAGTTGCTGGAGGTGCGGGACTTCAGGCATGAATGCCTGTATTGTTAAAGGGCCATTCATTTACAATTCAAAATGGTTTTGCCTTGTAAATGATTGCCACTTTGAAAATATGGGCATTCTTTCCCAAAGTCCCGCACCTCTGGTAAATTGGACCATATGACATCTACCCCTCTGTGCCTATTATTCCCAAAACCATGTTGTTGTTTTTTTACAATGGGCTGTGGGCCTGATTCCAATGTGTCTCTCTGGTACTGCATAACCACAGGGGAGTGCTACCCTCCGCCCCCCCCATTCTGTAGAATGGTCCCGGGAGAAATGCGAGGGATCATGTAGGACCCTTTCTGCGCGTGTGCAGACCACAAATAATAAGATTTTACTCACCGGTAAATCTATTTCTCGTAGTCCGTAGTGGATGCTGGGAACTCCGTAAGGACCATGGGGAATAGACGGGCTCCGCAGGAGACTGGGCACTCTAAAAGAAAGATTAGGTCCTATCTGGTGTGCACTGGCTCCTCCCTCTATGCCCCTCCTCCAGACCTCAGTTAGGATACTGTGCCCGGAAGAGCTGACACAATAAGGAAGGATTTTGAATCCCGGGTAAGACTCATACCAGCCACACCAATCACACCGTATAACTCGTGATACTATACCCAGTTAACAGTATGAAATATAACTGAGCCACTCAACAGATGGCTCAACAATAACCCTTTAGTTAGGCAATAACTATATACCAGTATTGCAGACAATCCGCACTTGGGATGGGCGCCCAGCATCCACTACGGACTACGAGAAATAGATTTACCGGTGAGTAAAATCTTATTTTCTCTGATGTCCTAGTGGATGCTTGGAACTCCGTAAGGACCATGGGGATTATACCAAAGCTCCCAAACGGGCGGGAGAGTGCGGATGACTCTGCAGCACCGAATGAGAGAACTCAAGGTCCTCCTCAGCCAGGGTATCAAATTTGTAGAATTTAGCAAACGTGTTTGCCCCTGACCAAGTTGCAGCTCGGCAAAGTTGTAAAGCCGAGACCCCTCGGGCTGCCGCCCAAGATGAGCCCACTTTCCTCGTGGAATGGGCTGTTACTGATTTAGGATGCGGCAATCCAGCCGCAGAATGCTCCAGCTGAATTGTGCTACAAATTCAGCGAGCAATAGCCTGCTTAGAAGCAGGAGCACCTATTTTGTTGGGTGCCTACAGGATAAAAAAAAACGAGTCAGTTTTCCTGACTCCAGCCGTCCTGGAAATATAAATTTTTAAGGCCCTGACTACGTCCAGTAACTTGGAATCTTCCAAGTCCCTAGTAGCCGCAGGCACTACAATAGGTTGGTTCAAGTGAAAAGCTGATACCACCTTAGGGAGAAACTGGGGACGAGTCCTCAATTCTGCCCTATCCATATGGAAAATCAGATAAGGGCTTTTACATGACAAAGCCGCCAATTCTGACACACGCCTGGCCGAAGCCAAGGCCAATAACATGACCACTTTCCACGTGAGATATTTCAAATCCACAGTTTTAAGTGGCTCAAACCAATGTGATTTTAAGAAACTCAACACCACGTTGAGATCCCAAGGTGCCACAGAAGGCACAAAAAAGAGGCTGAATATGTAGCACTCCCTTTACAAATGTCTGAACTCCAGGCAGTGAAGCCAGTTCTTTCTGGAAGAAAATCGACAGAGCCGAAATCTGGACCTTAATGGAACCCAAATTTAGGCCCATAGTCACTCCTGACTGTAGGAAGTGCAGAAAACGACCCAGCTGAAGTTCCTCTGTTGGGGCCTTCCTGGCCTCACACCACGCAACATATTTTCGCCAAATACGGTGATAATGGTTTGCGGTTACTTCTTTCCTGGCTTTTATCAGCGTAGGAATGACTTCCTCCGGAATGCCCTTTTGCTTTAGGATCCGGAATTCAACCGCCATGCCGTCTAAAGCAGCCGCGGTAAGTCTTGGAACAGACAGGGCCCCTGCTGTAGCAGATCCTGTCTGAGCGGTAGAGGCCATGTTAGGGTCTCCTGCCCTGTGCTGCCACGTCGTCATGGCAACCGGGAGACAAGTGCTAGTGGAGTAACCTGAGCGCAGCTGATACTCCGGTTCGGGTCTTTTGCTGTGCAGTGGTTATAGGCTCTGTGCACGGCAGGGGATCCGGTGCTGGTTTTTGTGCTCACAGTCTGTGAGGTCTGAGTGGGGCGTGGACAGCACCTGCTTTATAAGGCCTCTTTTCAGGGTAAGCAGATGCTGCTGAATCTTTGTTGGTTAGTCAGTTCATGAAAGTTAGCCAGTACTGTGTAGCTTTGTATTTGTTTGTTGCTTACTGCAAATAGGCCTGGGAATTTGGTATTACACTCTGCCAATCCAGACCTAGCAGTAAGACTGGAGTCAGTCGTTTAGCTTGCTGGGGTTCTGTTACTACTCTGTGAACTTAGCAAGTTTGCGGCTGTATTCTAAGACTTGCCTGTCTAATCCTGTCTCATTGTGCTAGGTGTCAGGGGTCAGTTTAGTGGCAGTAAGCTAAAACCTGTGCACTGCAAGTGAGAATTAGGATTGTGGAGATTCTCCTTGTGTCTATCATTCCATCTCTGACCAAGGAGTTTACTGCCACACCCGTTGGTAACCCTTTAGGGTTTTGCTGTTGCCCTTAGCAACAGCATTTCGGGTTCTCTACGTATTAAAACACAACATCTTGCTTTTTCCATCTTAGCAGTTCTAATACAAGGGAGATACCCAGTTCCTTAGCCTCTGGGCTTCTCTGTTCACTTTGTGTGTATTTTGTTACCCTATCACCTTCTGTGTACGTTATGTCATATCCCCCAGTTTGTCTGTGAGTCCATCTGTTTTGCATAACAGTTCAAACACCAGTACATTCCTGCAGACACTGGAGTGCATAACAGTTCTGACACCAGTACTTTCCTGCTGGCACTGGTGTGCATAACAGGCCATGGGTCCTCTGATATTATTTCTTGAAGTTCTGGGTACCAAGCTCTTCTTGGCCCATCCGGAACCACGAGTATCGTTCTTACTCCTCGTTTTCTTATTATTCTCAGTACCTTTGGTATGAGAGGCAGAGGAGGGAATACATAAACCGACTGGTACACCCACGGTGTCACTAGAGCGTCCACAGCTATTGCCTGAGGGTCCCTTGACCTGGCGCAATATCTAGTTTTTTTGTTTAGGCGGGACGCCATCATGTCCACCTGTGGCCTTTCCCAACGGTTTACCAACAGTTGGAAGACTTCTGGATGAAGTCCCCACTCTCCCGGGTGTCGGTCGTGTCAGCTGAGGAAGTCTGCTTCCCAGTTGTCCACTCCCGGAATGAACACTGCTGACAGTGCTAAGACGTGATTTTCCGCCCATCGGAGAATCCTTGTGGCTTCTGCCATCGCCATCCTGCTTCTTGTGCCGCCCTGTCGGTTTACATGGGCGACTGCCGTAATGTTGTCTGATTGGATCAGTACCGGCTGGTTTTGAAGCAGAGGCCTTGCCAGACTTAGGGCATTGTAAATGGCCCTCAGTTCCAGAATATTTATGTGTAGGGACGACTCCTGACTTGACCAAAGTCCTTGGAAATTTCTTCCCTGTGTGACTGCCCCCCAGCCTCGAAGGCTGGCATCCGTGGTTACCAGGACCCAGTCCTGTATGCCGAATCTGCGGCCCTCTTGAAGATGAGCACTCTGCAGCCACCACAGTAGAGACACCCTGGTCCTTGAAGACAGGGTTATCAGCCGATGCATCTGAAGATGCGATTCCGACCACTTGTCCAAGAGGTCCCACTGAAAGGTTCTTGCATGGAACCTGCCGAATGGAATTTTGCTTCGTAAGAAGCTACCATTTTTCCCAGGACTCGTGTGCAGTGATGCACCGATACCTGTTTTGGTTTCAGGAGGTCTCTGACTAGAGATGACAGCTCCTTGGCTTTCTCCTGCGGGAGAAACACTTTTTTCTGTTCTGTGTCCAGAACCATCCCCAGGAACAGCAGGCGTGTGGTAGGAACCAGCTGTGACTTTGGAATGTATAGAATCCATCCGTGCTGTTGTAGCACTTCCCGAGATAGTGCTACTCCGACCAACAACTGCTCCATGGACCTCGCCTTTATAAGGAGATCGTCCAAGTACGGGATAATTGAAAACTCCCTTTTTTCGAAGGAGTATCATCATTTCTGCCATTACCTTGGTAAAGACCCTCGGTGCCGTGGACAGTCCAAACGGCAGTGTTTGGAATTGGTAATGGCAATCCTGTACCACAAATCTGAGGTACTCCTGGTGAGGATGGTAAATGGGGACATGTAGGTAAGCATCCTTGATGTCCAGGGATACCATGTAATCCCCCTCCTCCAGGCTTGCAATAACCGCCCTGAGCGATTCCATCTTGAACTTGAATTTTTTTATGTATGTGTTCAAGGATTTCAAATTTAAAATGGGTCTCACCGAACCGTCCGGTTTCGGTACCACAAACAGTGTGGAATAGTAACCCCGTCCTTGTTGAAGTAGGGGCACCTTGACTATCACCTGCTGGGAATACAGCTTGTGAATTGCCTCTAGCACAGCCTCCCTGCCTGAGGGAGTTGTCGGCAAGGCAGATTTGAGGAAACAGCGGGGGGGGGAGACGCCTCGAATTCCAGCCTGTACCCCTGAGATACTACTTGAAGGATCCAGGGATCCACCTGTGAGCGAGCCCACTGATCGCTGAAATTTTTGAGGCGGCCCCCCACCGTACCTGGCTACGCCTGTGGAGCCCCCGCGTCATGCGGTGGACTCAGAGGAAGCGGGGGAAGAATTTTGATTCTGGGAACTGGCTGACTGGTGCAGCTTTTTCCCTCTTCCCTCGTCTCTGTGCAGAAAGGAAGCGCCTTTGACCCGCTTGCTTTTCTGAAGCCGAAAGGACTGTACCTGATAATACAGTGCTTTCTTAGGCTGTGAGGAAACCTGGGGTAAAAATTTTTCTTCCCAGCTGTTGCTGTGGATACGAGGTCCCAGAGACCATACCCAAACAATTCCTCACCCTTATAAGGCTCTATGTGCCTTTTAAAGTCAGCATCACCTGTCCAGTGTCGGGTCTCTAATACCCTCCTGACAGAATGGACATTGCATTAATTCAGGATGCCAGCCGGCAAAATATCCCTCTGTGCATCCCTCATATATAAGACGACGTCTTATGTTCGCAAAATAGTATCCCTGTTTGACAGGGTTACAGACCACGCTGCAGCAGCACTATCTGCAGGTCTCAGTCTAGTACCTGAGTGTGTAAATACAGACTTCATTCAGGATAGCCTCCTTCTTTTTATCAGCAGGTACCTTCAAAGTGGCCGTATCCTAAGACGGCAGTGCCACCTTTTTTGACAATCGTGTGAGCGCCTTATCCACCCTAGGGGATATCTCCCAGCGTAACTTATCCTCTGGCGGGAAAAGGTACACCATCAGTAACTTTTTGGAAATTACCAGTTTTTTATCGGGGGAACCCACGCTTTTTCACACTTCAGTCACTCATTTGATGGGGGAACAAAACACTGCCTGCTTTTTCTCCCCAAACATAAAACCCTTTTTTTTTTAGTGGTACTTGGGTTAATGTCAGAAATGTGTAACACATTTTTTATTGCCGGGATCATGTAACGGATGTTCCTAGTGGATTGTGTATATGTCTCAACCTCGTCGACACTGGAGTCAGACTCCGCGTCGACATCTGTGTCTGCCATCTGAGGGAGCGGGCGTTTTTGAGCCCCTGATGGCCTTTGAGACGCCTGGGCAGGCGCGGGCTGAGAAGCCGGCTGTCCCACAGCTGTTACGTCATCCAGCCTTTTATGTAAGGAGTTGACACTGTCGGTTAATACCTTCCACCTATCCATCCACTCTGGTGTCGGCCCACAGGGGGCGACATCCCATTTATCGGCATCTGCTCCGCCTCCACATAAGCCTCCTCATCAAACATGTCGACACAGCCGTACCGACACACCGCACACACACAGGGAATGCTCTGACTGAGGACAGGACCCCACACAGCCCTTTGGGGAGACAGAGAGAGAGAGTATGCCAGCACACACCAGAGCGCTATACAATGTAGGGATAAACACTATCACTGAGTGAATTTTCCCCAATAGCTGCTTGTATAAACAATATTGCGCCTAAATTTAGTGCCCCCCCTCTCTTTTTAACCCTTTGAGCCTGAAAACTACAGGGGAGAGCCTGGGGAGCTGTCTTCCAGCTACACTGTGAAGAGAAAATGGTGCCAGTGTGCCGAGGGAGATAGCTCCGCCCCTTTTTTGCGGACTTTTCTCCCGCTTTTTTATGGATTCTGGCAGGGGTAATTATCACATATATAGCCTCTGGGGCTATATATTGTGATTATTTTGCCAGCCAAGGTGTTTTTATTGCTGCTCAGGGCGCCCCCCCCAGCGCCCTGCACCTTTAGTGACCGGAGTGTGAAGTGTGTATGAGGAGCAATGGCGCACAGCTGCAGTGCTGTGCGCTACCTTGGTGAAGACTGAAGTCTTCTGCCGCCGATTTTCCGGACCATCTTCATGCTTCTGGATCTGTAAGGGGGACGGCGGCGCGGCTCCGGGAACGAACACCAAGGACGGGTCCTGCGGTCGATCCCTCTGGAGCTAATGGTGTCCAGTAGCCTAAGAAGCCCAAGCTAGCTGCAAGCAGGTAGGTTCGCTTCTTCTCCCCTTAGTCCCTCGTTGCAGTGAGCCTGTTGCCAGCAGGTCTCACTGTAAAATAAAAAACCTAACATATACTTTCTTTCTAGGAGCTCAGGAGAGCCCCTAGTGTGCATCCAGCTCGGCCAGGCACAGAAATCTAACTGAGGTCTGGAGGAGGGGCATAGAGGGAGGAGCCAGTGCACACCAGATAGTACCTAATCTTTCTTTTAGAGTGCCCAGTCTCCTGCGGAGCCCGTCTATTCCCCATGGTCCTTACAGAGTTCCCAGCATCCACTAGGACGTCAGAGAAATCAGCTTAGTACAAAAGGGGTGATCAGGTCATAACTGCACATGGCACCGCAATTAGTGATGTGCACCGGACATTTTTCGGGTTTTGTGTTTTGGTTTTGGGTTCGGTTCCGCGGCCGTGTTTTGGATTCGGACGCGTTTTGGCAAAACCTCACTGAAATTTTTTTGTCGGATTCGGGTGTGTTTTGGATTCGGGTGTTTTTTTCAAAAAACCCTAAAAAACAGCTTAAATCATAGAATTTGGGGGTCATTTTGATCCCATAGTATTATTAACCTCAATAACCATAATTTCCACAAATTTTCAGTCTATTCTGAACACCTCACACCTCACAATATTATTTTTAGTCCTAAAATTTGCACCGAGGTCGCTGGATGGCTAAGCTAAGCGACACAAGTGGCCGACACAAACACCTGGCCCATCTAGGAGTGGCACTGCAGTGTCAGACAGGATGTCCCTTTCAAAAAAATACTCCCCAAACAGCACATGATCCAAAGAAAAAAAGAGGCGCACCAAGGTCGCTGTGTGACTAAGCTAAGCGACACAAGTGGGCGACACAAACACCTGGCCCATCTAGGAGTGGCACTGCAGTGTCAGGCAGGATGGCCCTTCAAAAAAATTGTCCCCAAACCGCACATGATGCAAAGAAAAAAAGAGGCGCACCAAGGTCGCTGTGTGACTAAGCTAAGCGACCCAAGTGGGCGACACAAACACCTGGCCCATCTAGGAGTGGCACTGCAGTGTCAAACAGGATGGCACTTCAAAAAAATACTCCCCAAACAGCACATGATGCAAAGAAAAATGAAAGAAAAAAGAGGTGCAAGATGGAATTGTCCTTGGGCCCTCCCACCCACCCTTATGTTGTATAAACAGGACATGCACACTTTAACGAACCCATCATTTCAGTGCAGGGTCTGCCACACGACTGTGACTGAAATGACTGGTTGATTTGGGCCCCCACCAAAAAAGAAGCAATCAATCTCTCCTTGCACAAACTGGCTCTACAGAGGCAAGATGTCCACCTCATCATCATCATCCTCCGA
The DNA here is from genome assembly GCF_028390025.1 of Pseudophryne corroboree. NCBI lineage: Eukaryota > Metazoa > Chordata > Amphibia > Anura > Myobatrachidae > Pseudophryne > Pseudophryne corroboree. Next base: position 689,870,488 of record NC_086447.1, on the reverse strand, counting down.
TTCCTCACCCCTTTCACTGTGTACATCCCCCTCCTCACAGATTATTAATTCGTCCCCACTGGAATCCACCATCTCAGGTCCCCGTGTACTTTCTGGGGGCAATTGCTGCTGGTGAATGTCTCCACGGAGGAATTGATTATAATTCATTTTAATGAACATCATCTTCTCCACATTTTCTGGAAGTAACCTCGTACGCCGATTGCTGACAAGGTGAGCGGCTGCACTAAACACTCTTTCGGAGTACACACTGGAGGGAGGGCAACTTAGGTAGAATAAAGCCAGTTTCTGCAAGGGCCTCCAAATTGCCTCTTTTTCCTGCCAGTATACGTACGGACTGTCTGACGTGCCTACTTGGATGCGGTCACTCATATAATCCTCCACCATTCTTTCAATGGTGAGAGAATCATATGCAGTGACAGTAGACGACATGTCAGTAATCGTTGCCAGGTCCTTCAGTCCGGACCAGATGTCAGCACTCGCTCCAGACTGCCCTGCATCACTGCCAGCGGGTGGGCTCGGAATTCTTAGCCTTTTCCTCGCACCCCCAGTTGCGGGAGAATGTGAAGGAGGAGCTGTTGACGGGTCATGTTCCGCTTGACTTGACAATTTTCTCACCAGCAGGTCTTTGAACCTCTGCAGACTTGTGTCTGCCGGAAAGAGAGATACAACGTAGGTTTTAAATCTAGGCTCGAGCACGGTGGCCAAAATGTAGTGCTCTGATTTCAAAAGATTGACCACCCGTGAATCCTGGTTAAGCGAATTAAGGGCTCCATCCACAAGTCCCACATGCCTAGCGGAATTGCTCTGTTTTAGCTCCTCCTTCAATGTCTCCAGCTTCTTCTGCAAAAGCCTGATGAGGGGAATGACCTGACTCAGGCTGGCAGTGTCTGAACTGACTTCACGTGTGGCAAGTTCAAAGGGTTGCAGAACCTTGCACAACATTGAAATCATTCTCCACTGCGCTTGAGTCAGGTGCATTCCACCTCCTTTGCCTATATCGTGGCCAGATGTATAGGCTTGAATGGCCTTTTGCTGCTCCTCCATCCTCTGAAGCATATACTCTGAAGCATATAGAAGGTTGAATTCCACCTCGTTACCACCTCTTGCTTCAGATGATGGCAGGGCAGGTTCAGGAATGTTTGGTGGTGCTCCAGTCTTCTGTACGCGGTGCATGAATGCCGAAAGTGGCCCACAATTCTTCGGGCCACCGACAGTATCTCTTGCACGCCCCTGTCGTTTTTTAAATAATTCTGCACCACCAAATTCAAGGTATGTGCAAAACATGGGACGTGATGGAATTTGCCCAGATGTAATGCACGCACAATATTGCTGGCGTTGTCCGATGTCACAAATCTCCAGGAGAGTCCAATTGGGGTAAGCCATTCTGCGATGATCTTCCTCAGTTGCCGTAAGAGGTTTTCAGCTGTGTGCCTATTCTGGAAAGCGGTGATACAAAGCGTAGCCTGCCTAGGAACGAGTTGGCGTTTGCGAGATGCTGCTACTGGTGCCGCCGCTGCTGTTCTTGCTGCGGGAGGCAATACATCTACCCAGTGGGCTGTCACAGTCATATATTCCTGAGTCTGCCCTGCTCCACTTGTCCACATGTCCGTGGTTAAGTGGACATTGGGTACAACTGCATTTTTTAGGACACTGGTGAGTCTTTTTCTGAGGTCTGTGTACATTTTCGGTATCGCCTGCCTAGAGAAATGGAACCTAGATGGTATTTGGTACCGGGGACACAGTACCTCAATCAAGTCTATAGTTGGCTCTGAATTAACGATGGATACCGGAACCACGTTTCTCACCGCCCAGGCTGCCAAGGCTTCAGTTATCCGCTTTGCAGCAGGATGACTGCTGTGATATTTCATCTTCCTCGCAAAGGACTGTTGGACAGCCAATTGCTTACTGGAAGTAGTACAAGTGGTCTTCCGACTTCCCCTCTGGGATGACGATCGACTCCCAGCAGCAACAACAGCAGCGCCAGCAGCAGTAGGCGTTACACTCAAGGATGCATCGGAGGAATCCCAGGCAGGAGAGGACTCGTCAGACTTGACAGTGACATGGCCTGCAGAACTATTGGCTTTCCTGGGTAAGGAGGAAATTGACACTGAGGGAATTGGTGGTGTGGTTTGCAGGAGCTTGGTTACAAGAGGAAGGGATTTAGTGGTCAGTGGACTGCTTCCGCTGTCACCCAAAGTTTTTGAACTTGTCACTGACTTATGATGAATGCGCTGCAGGTGACGTATAAGGGAGGATGTTCCGAGGTGGTTAACGTCCTTACCCCTACTTATTACTAGTGATGAGCGGGTTCGGTTCCTCGGAATCCGAACCCCCCCGAACTTCAGCCTTTTTACACGGATCCGAGGCAGACTCGGATCTTCCCGCCTTGCTCGGCTAACCCGAGCGCGCCCGAACGTCATCATCCCGCTATCGGATTCTCGCGAGGCTCGTATTCTATCGCGAGACTCGGATTCTATATAAGGAGCCGCGTGTCGCCGCCATTTTCACACGTGCATTGAGATTGATAGGGAGAGGACGTGGCTGGCGTCCTCTCCGTTTATAGAGAAGAGAGTAGAGAGTTAGAGACACTATTTACTAATTTTGGGGAGCATATTAGGACTGGAGTACTACTACTTGCTGATAGTGTGACCAGTGACCATTGACCACCAGTTTAATTAATCCGTTCTCTGCCTGAAAAAAAACGATACACAGTGTGACACAGTCACATACCATATCTGTGCTCAGCCTCAGTGTGCTGCATCATCATATGTAATACTGTATATCTGACTGTGCTGAGTGCTCACTGCTCACACAGCTTAATTGTGGGGGAGACTGGGGAGCAGTTAGAGCATGAGTACATAAATAATATATTTTAAGTACAGTGCACACTTTTGCTGCCAGAGTGCCACACTGCCAGTGTGACTGACCAGTGACCACACTGACCACCAGTATATTGTGATTGTCTGCTTAGGACGGAGTACTACTTGCTGATAGTGTGACCAGTGACCAGTGACCACCACCAGTTTAATTAATCCGTTCTCTGCCTAAAAAAAACGATACACAGTGTGACACAGTCACATACCATATCTGTGCTCAGCCCAGTGTGCTGCATCATATGTAATACTGTATATCATTATCTGACTGTGCTGAGTGCTCACTGCTCACACAGCTTAATTGTGGGGGAGACTGGGGAGCAGTTATAGCAGGAGTACATATTTTAAGTACAGTGCACACTTTTGCTGCCAGAGTGCCACTGCCAGTGTGACTGACCAGTGACCACTGACCACCAGTATATTGTGATTGTCTGCTGACCACCAGTATATTGTGATTGTCTGCCTGAAAAAGTTAAACACTCGTCGTGTGGTGTTTTTATAAACGCATTCTGCAGACAGTGTCCAGCAGGTCCGTCATTACATAATATATACCTGTCCGGCTGCAGTACTAGTGTGATATATATATATTTTAATTTTATCTCATTATCATCCAGTCTATATTAGCAGCAGACACAGTACGGTAGTCCACGGCTGTAGCTACCTCGGTGTCGGCAGTCGCTCGTCCATCCATAATTGTATACCACCTACCCGTGGTTTTTTTTTTTCTATCTTCTTGATACTAGTAGCTTACTTTAGGAGTCTGCAGTGCTGACAGACAGTGTCCAGCAGGTCCGTCATTACATAATATATACCTGTCCGGCTGCAGTACTAGTGTGATATATATATATATTTTAATTTTATCTCATTATCATCCAGTCTATATTAGCAGCAGACACAGTACGGTAGTCCACGGCTGTAGCTACCTCTGTGTCTGCAGTCGCTCGTCCATCCATAATTGTATACCACCTACCCGTGGTTTTTTCTTTTCTTTTCTATCTTCTTGATACTAGTAGCTTACTTTAGGAGTCTGCAGTGCTGACAGTGTCCAGCAGGTCCGTCATTACATAATATATACCTGTCCGGCTGCAGTACTAGTGTGATATATATATATATTTTAATTTTATCTCATTATCATCCAGTCTATATTAGCAGCAGACACAGTACGGTAGTCCACGGCTGTAGCTACCTCTGTGTCGGCAGTCGCTCGTCCATCCATAATTGTATACCACCTACCCGTGGTTTTTTTTTTCTATCTTCTTGATACTAGTAGCTTACTTTAGGAGTCTGCAGTGCTGACAGACAGTGTCCAGCAGGTCCGTCATTACATAATATATACCTGTCCGGCTGCAGTACTAGTGTGATATATATATATATATATATATTAATTTTATCTCATTATCATCCAGTCTATATTAGCAGCAGACACAGTACGGTAGTCCACGGCTGTAGCTACCTCTGTGTCGGCAGTCGCTCGTCATCCATAAGTATACTAGTATCCATCCATCTCCATTGTTTACCTGAGGTGCCTTTTAGTTGTGCCTATTAAAATATGGAGAACAAAAATGTTGAGGTTCCAAAAATAGGGAAAGATCAAGATCGACTTCCACCTCGTGCTGAAGCTGCTGCCACTAGTCATGGCCGAGACGATGAAATGCCAGCAACGTCGTCTGCCAAGGCCGATGCCCAATGTCATAGTACAGAGCATGTAAAATCCAAAACACCAAATATCAGTAAAAAAAGGACTCAAAAATCTAAAATAAAATTGTCGGAGGAGAAGCGTAAACTTGCCAATATGCCATTTACCACACGGAGTGGCAAGGAACGGCTGAGGCCCTGGCCTATGTTCATGGCTAGTGGTTCAGCTTCACATGAGGATGGAAGCACTCAGCCTCTCGCTAGAAAAATGAAAAGACTCAAGCTGGCAAAAGCACAGCAAAGAACTGTGCGTTCTTCGAAATCACAAATCCACAAGGAGAGTCCAATTGTGTCGTTTGCGATGCCTGACCTTCCCAACACTGGACGTGAAGAGCATGCGCCTTCCACCATTTGCACGCCCCCTGCAAGTGCTGGAAGGAGCACCCGCAGTCCAGTTCCTGATAGTCAGATTGAAGATGTCAGTGTTGAAGTACACCAGGATGAGGAGGATATGGGTGTTGCTGGCGCTGGGGAGGAAATTGACCAGGAGGATTCTGATGGTGAGGTGGTTTGTTTAAGTCAGGCACCCGGGGAGACACCTGTTGTCCGTGGGAGGAATAGGGCCATTGACATGCCTGGTGAAAATACCAAAAAAATCAGCTCTTCGGTGTGGAAGTATTTCAACAGAAATGCGGACAACATTTGTCAATCCGTGTGTTGCCTTTGTCAAGCTGTAATAAGTAGGGGTAAGGACGTTAACCACCTCGGAACATCCTCCCTTATACGTCACCTGCAGCGCATTCATCATAAGTCAGTGACAAGTTCAAAAACTTTGGGCGACAGCGGAAGCAGTCCACTGACCAGTAAATCCCTTCCTCTTGTAACCAAGCTCACGCAAACCACCCCACCAACTCCCTCAGTGTCAATTTCCTCCTTCCCCAGGAATGCCAATAGTCCTGCAGGCCATGTCACTGGCAATTATGACGAGTCCTCTCCTGCCTGGGATTCCTCCGATGCATCCTTGCGTGTAACGCCTACTGCTGCTGGCGCTGCTGTTGTTGCTGCTGGGAGTCGATGGTCATCCCAGAGGGGAAGTCGTACTCGTAAGCCCACTTTTACTACTTCCACCAAGCAATTGACTGTCCAACAGTCCTTTGCGTGGAAGATGAAATATCACAGCAGTCATCCTGCTGCAAAGCGGATAACTGAGGCCTTGGCATCCTGGGCGGTGAGAAACGTGGTTCCGGTATCCATCATTACTGCAGAGGCAACTAGAGACTTGTTGGAGGTACTGTGTTCCCGGTACCAAATACCATCTAGGTTTCATTTCTCTAGGCAGGCGATACCGAAAATGTACACAGACCTCAGAAAAAGACTCACCAGTGTCCTAAAAAATGCAGTTGTACCCAATGTCCACTTAACCACGGACATGTGGACAAGTGGAGCAGGGAAGGCTCAGGACTATATGACTGTGACAGCCCACTGGGTAGATGTATGGACTCCCGCCGCAAGAACAGCAGCGGCGGCACCAGTAGCAGCATCTCGCAAACGCCAACTCTTTCCTAGGCAGGCTACGCTTTGTATCACCGCTTTCCAGAATACGCACACAGCTAAAAACCTCTTACGGCAACTGAGGAAGATCATCACGGAATGGCTTACCCCAATTGGACTCTCCTGTGGATTTGTGGCATCGGACAACGCCAGCAATATTGTGTGTGCATTAAATATGGGCAAATTCCAGCACGTCCCATGTTTTGCACATACCTTGAATTTGGTGGTGCAGAATTATTTAAAAAACGAGAGGGGCGTGCAAGAGATGCTGTCGGTGGCCAGGAGAATTGCGGGACGCTTTCGGCGTACAGGCACCACGTACAGAAGACTGGAGCACCACCAAAAACGCCTGAACCTGCCCTGCCATCATCTGAAGCAAGAAGTGGTAACGAGGTGGAATTCAACCCTCTATATGCTTCAGAGGTTGGAGGAGCAGCAAAAGGCCATTCAAGCCTATACAACTGAGCACGATATAGGAGGTGGAATGCACCTGTCTCAAGCGCAGTGGAGAATGATTTCAACGTTGTGCAAGGTTCTGCAACCTTTTGAACTTGCCACACGTGAAGTCAGTTCAGACACTGCCAGCCTGAGTCAGGTCATTCCCCTCATCAGGCTTTTGCAGAAGAAGCTGGAGACATTGAAGGAGGAGCTAACACAGAGCGATTCCGCTAGGCATGTGGGACTTGTGGATGGAGCCCTTAATTCGCTTAACAAGGATTCACGGGTGGTCAATCTGTTGAAATCAGAGCACTACATTTTGGCCACCGTGCTCGATCCTAGATTTAAAACCTACCTTGGATCTCTCTTTCCGGCAGACACAAGTCTGCTGGGGTTCAAAGAACTGCTGGTGACAAAATTGTCAAGTCAAGCGGAACGCGACCTGTCAACATCTCCTCCTTCACATTCTCCCGCAACTGGGGGTGCGAGGAAAAGGCTCAGAATTCCGAGCCCACCCGCTGGCGGTGATGCAGGGCAGTCTGGAGCGACTGCTGATGCTGACATCTGGTCCGGACTGAAGGACCTGACAACGATTACGGACATGTCGTCTACTGTCACTGCATATGATTCTCTCCCCATTGAAAGAATGGTGGAGGATTATATGAGTGACCGCATCCAAGTAGGCACGTCAGACAGTCCGTACTTATACTGGCAGGAAAAAGAGGCAATTTGGAGGCCCTTGCACAAACTGGCTTTATTCTACCTAAGTTGCCCTCCCACAAGTGTGTACTCCGAAAGAGTGTTTAGTGCCGCCGCTCACCTTGACAGCAATCGGCGTACGAGGTTACATCCAGAAAATGTGGAGAAGATGATGTTCATTAAAATGAATTATAATCAATTCCTCCGTGGAGACATTGACCAGCAGCAATTGCCTCCACAAAGTAGTACACAGGGAGCTGAGATGGTGGATTCCAGTGGGGACGAATTGATAATCTGTGAGGAGGAGGATGTACACGGTGATATATCGGAGGATGATGATGAGGTGGACATCTTGCCTCTGTAGAGCCAGTTTGTGCAAGGAGAGATTAATTGCTTCTTTTTTGGTTGGGGTCCAAACCAACCCGTCATTTCAGTCACAGTCGTGTGGCAGACCCTGTCACTGAAATGATGGGTTGGTTAAAGTGTGCATGTCCTGTTTATACAACATAAGGGTGGGTGGGAGGGCCCAAGGACAATTCCATCTTGCACCTCTTTTTTCTTTCATTTTTCTTTGCGTCATGTGCTGTTTGGGGGGTGTTTTTTGGAAGGGCCATCCTGCGTGACACTGCAGTGCCACTCCTAGATGGGCCAGGTGTTTGTGTCGGCCACTAGGGTCGCTTAGCTTACTCACACAGCTACCTCATTGCGCCTCTTTTTTTCTTTGCGTCATGTGCTGTTTGGGGAGTGTTTTTTGGAAGGGCCATCCTGCGTGACACTGCAGTGCCACTCCTAGATGGGCCAGGTGTTTGTGTCGGCCACTTGGGTCGCTTAGCTTAGCCATCCAGCGACCTCTGTGCAAATTTTAGGACTAAAAATAATATTGTGAGGTGTGAGGTGTTCAGAATAGACTGAAAATTAATGGAAATTATGGTTATTGAGGTTAATAATACTTTGGGATCAAAATGACCCCCAAATTCTATGATTTAAGCTGTTTTTTAGGGTTTTTTGAAAAAAACATTCGAATCCAAAACACACCCGAATCCGACAAAAAAAAATCGGTGAGGTTTTGCCAAAACGCGTTCGAACCCAAAACACGGCCGCGGAACCGAACCCAAAACCAAAACACAAAACCCGAAAAATTTCCGGTGCTCATCACTACTTATTACAGCTTGACAAAGGCAACACACGGCTTGACACCTGTTGTCCGCATTTGTGTTTAAATAATTCCACACCGAAGAGCTGATTTTTTTTTGTATTTTGACCAGGCATGTCAATGGCCATATTCCTCCCACGGACAACAGGTGTCTCCCCGGGTGCCTGACTTAAACAAACCACCTCACCATCAGAATCCTCCTTGTCAATTTCCTCCCCAGCGCCAGCAACACCCATATCCTCATCCTGGTGTACTTCAACACTGACATCTTCAATTTGACTATCAGGAACTGGACTGCGGGTGCTCCTTCCAGCACTTGCAGGGGGCGTGCAAATGGTGGAAGGCGCAAGCTCTTCCCGTCCAGTGTTGGGAAGGTCAGGCATCGCAACCGACACAATTGGACTCTCCTTGGGGATTTGTGATTTCGAAGAACGCACAGTTCTTTGCTGTGCTTTTGCCAGCTTAAGTCTTTTCTTTTTTCTAGCGAGAGGATGAGTTCTTCCATCCTCATTTGAAGCTGAACCACTAGCCATGAACATAGGCCAGGGCCTCAGTCGTTCCTTGCCATTCCGTGTCGTAAATGGCATATTGGCAAGTTTACGCTTCTCCTCAGACGCTTTTAATTTTGATTTTTGGGTCATTTTACTGAACTTTTGTGTTTTGGATTTTACATGCTCTCTACTATGACATTGGGCATCGGCCTTGGCAGACGACGTTGATGGCATTTCATCGTCTCGGCCATGACTAGTGGCAGCAGCTTCAGCACGAGGTGGAAGTGGATCTTGATCTTTCCCTATTTTTTTAACCTCCACATTTTTGTTCTCCATATTTTAATGTGTGGAATTATATGCCAGTATCAATAGCAATGGCCTACTACTATATATACTGCGCACAACTAAAATGCTCCACAGGTATACAATGTAGATGGATAGTATACTTAATGGATGACGAGTGACGACACAGAGGTAGGTACAGCAGTGGCCTACCGTACTGCTATATATAGTATACTGGTGGACACTGTCAGCAAACTGCTAAACTAGTCTAAAAAAATGCACCACAGGTATACAATGTAGATGGATAGTATACTTAATGGATGACGAGTGACGACACAGAGGTAGGTACAGCAGTGGCCTACCGTACTGCTATATATAGTATACTGGTGGACACTGTCATCAAACTGCTAAACTAGTCTAAAAAAATGCGCCACAGGTATACAATGTAGATGGATAGTATACTCAATGGATGACGAGTGACGACACAGAGGTAGGTACAGCAGTGGCCTACCGTACTGCTATATATAGTATACTGGTGGACACTGTCAGCAAACTGCTAAACTAGTCAAAAAAAATGCACCACAGGTATACAATGTAGATGGATAGTATACTCAATGGATGACGAGTGACGACACAGAGGTAGGTACAGCAGTGGCCTACCGTACTGCTATATATAGTATACTGGTGGACACTGTCAGCAAACTGCTAAACTAGTCTAAAAAAATGCACCACAGGTATACAATGTAGATGGATAGTATACTTAATGGATGACGAGTGACGACACAGAGGTAGGTACAGCAGTGGCCTACCGTACTGCTATATATAGTATACTGGTGGACACTGTCAGCAAACTGCTAAACTAGTCTAAAAAAATGCACCACAGGTATACAATGTAGATGGATAGTATACTTAATGGATGACGAGTGACGACACAGAGGTAGGTACAGCAGTGGCCTACCGTACTGCTATATATAGTATACTGGTGGACACTGTCAGCAAACTGCTAAACTAGTCTAAAAAAATGCACCACAGGTATACAATGTAGATGGATAGTATACTTAATGGATGACGAGTGACGACACAGAGGTAGGTACAGCAGTGCACTCTGCACTGTACTACTCCTATATAATATTAATTATACTGGTGGTCCCCAGTCCCCACAATAAAGCAGCACACTGTGAGTACAGATATGGAGTGTTTTTCAGGCAGACAACGTATACTGGTGGTCACTGTCAGCAAAACTCTGCACTGTACTCCTGCTATAGCTGCTCCCCAGTCCCCACAATTAAGCAGTGTGAGCACTCAGCACAGATATATCATGCAGCACACTGAGCACAGATATGGTATGGAGCGTTTTTTTCAGGCAGAGAACGGATAAAAAAACTGGTGGTCACTTATCAGCAAAACTCTGCACTGTACTCCTAACAGCTGCTCCCCAGTCCTCCCCACAATGAAACAATAAAAAACAAACAAGAATCAACTGTCTTCTACAATAAACGGAGAGGACGCCAGCCACGCGCGGCTGCTTGTATAGAATCCGAATCTCGCGAGAATCCGACAGCGGGATGATGACGTTCGGGCGCGCTCGGGTTAACCGAGCCATACGGGAGAATCCGAGTATGGCTCGGACCCGTGTAAAAAGGGTAAAGTTTGGGGGGGTTCGGTTTCTCGGAAACCGAACCCGCTAATCACTAACCGCAATGTGTACGCACTTCGGACAACAACAACGGGCATCGCCGGTCAACGACAGGATGGTGTGAAAAATCCGATCGCACGAGCGTTTGCAAGGTAATTACAGGTAGAGGCCGTTTGTGGGTGGTAACTGAGCGTTTATTGGGAGTGTCCGGAAAAACGCAGGCGTGCCCAAGCATTTTCAGGGTGGGTGCCTGAAGTCAGCTCCGGCCCCGATCAGCCTGTTCTCATCGCACTGGAGGAGTAAGTCCTGGGCTGTGCAGAGACTGCACACACTGGATTTTTGTAGCTCGGCGTATACATGGGACACTTGCAGAGCGAATTTACACTCCGCCTGGGGGCCGGCGACTATCTGAACACAGGACAGCAAAGTTAGCAGCCGAGCGATCAGGTCTGAATTACCCCCATAT